>NC_092356.1:63335699-63660616 GCF_963676685.1 Mytilus edulis
CTGTATTCAATGTTTTAAGCATCTACTGACATATAAAGCTTTAAAAATGTTTGTGCAACTGTAGTACTGTGGATAAGTAATTCCAATATCTGGGAGACAAAAAAAAAACAATAACTAAATTGTCTTTATGCATCTTAAATAAACATGTTATTGTATTTCACTTATATATGTCGATGCTCTTAAATTTTTATATGTTCTACAAATAATAAAAACTTTTCTCGAGGACAAAAAATGATATTAAGAACTTAGGCTTTTAAAGTGTTACTTCTGTAAAAGTTAACAACATTTGATCTCCTTTTTAATCAGAGTTCATTAAAAGTTCATTCAAGCTGATGTCCTTGAGTTCCTTACCATACCTACATAACTGTTACAGCTAAGAGGAGACTCAAGACTTTAACACATCAAAAATCTGAGGCAAGTTACAGACAGTCACGTAATCCATGTCATCCCTTCAAGATTTTTACATGTTTGTATCTCAGGCAGAGTACAGACAGTCTTGTTATCAATGTAATCCCTTCCTGAATTTTACATGTCCCAAATCTCAGTCAATGTATAGACAACCATGTGACTATCATGTGATTTGATGTTGATAACATGCTAACCGTAGTAATGGCTCATACATTTCAGTTCTGTCTGCTGCTTTCAATATGTTATACGGTCTAGTGTAGGATATAGAAGATGGTTCAATATCAACAACTTTGTTAAGGTCTTCTCCCTCCAATTGTTTTATAGCATGTATGTGACTTTTGTTCATTTCAAGGGCAGTAAAAATAACCTACAAAATAATCATAGTCATATATAAGCATCACTCTAGTAGGTACAAATGAACTTAACTCTTCAATTTTCATATACTAATAAAGCCTTATTCGCTATAGGTAAGCCTCCTTGTATATTTTGAGTCTGGTAAAGAATTTGCGTTGTGTGATAACTTTAAAATATTTGAATTATTGCCACCAGAAATTATCATAAGATTTGACAATACTAATTTTATAGATATAGGAAGAGGTGGTGTGAGTGCCAATGAGACAACTCTCCATCCAAAAAACAATTTAAACTAGAGGCTCTCAAGAGCCTGTGTCACTCACCTTGGTGTATGTGCATATTAAACAATGGACACAGATAAATTCATTACAAAATTGTGTTTTGATGATGGTGATGTGTTTATAGATTTTACTTTACTGAACATTCTTGTTGCTACAATTATCTCTATCTGTAATGAACTTGGCGCAGTAATTAGAGTGGAAAATATTTTCTAAAAATCTACAAAAATTTATGAAAAATGTAAAAAATTGACTATAAAGGGCAATAACTCCTAAAGGGGTCAACTGACCATATCGGTCGTGTTGACTTATTTGTAAATCTACCTTTGCTGAACATTATTGCTGTTCACTGTTTATCTCTATCTATAATATTATTCAAGATAATAACCAAAAACAGCAAAATTTCCTTAAAATTACCAATTCAGGGGCAGCAACCCTACAACGGGTTGTTAGATTCATCTGAAATTTTCAAGGCAGATAGATCTTGACCTGATAAACAATTTAACTGCATATCAGATTTGCTCTTAATGCTTTGGTTTTTGAGTTATAAGCCAAAAACTGCATTTTACCCTATTATCTATTTTTAGCCATGGCGGCCATCTTGGTTGGTTGACCGGGTCACCAGACACAGTTTTTAAACTAGATACCCCAATAATGATTGTGGCCAAGTTTGGTTTAATTTGGCCCAGTAGTTTCAGATAAGAAGATTGTTGTAAAAGATTACTCAGATTTATGAAAAATGGTTAAAAATTGACTATAAAGGGCAATAACTCCTAAAGGGGTCAACTGACCATTTCGGTCGTGTTGACTTATTTATAAATCTTATTTTGCTGAACATTATTGCTGTTTACAATTTATCTCTATCTATAATATTATTCAAGATAATAACCAAAAACAGCAAAATTTCCTTAAAATTACCAATTCAGGGGCAGCAACCCAACAACGGGTTGTTCGATTCATCTGAAATTTTCAGGGCAGATAGATCTTGACCTGATAATCAATTAAACCCCCATGTCAGATTTGCTCTTAATGCTTTGGTTTCTGAGTTATAAGCCAAAAACTGCATTTTACCCCTATGTTCTATTTTTAGCCATGGCGGCCATCTTGGTTGGTTGACCGGGTCACCGGACACAATTTTTAAACTAGATACCCAAATGATGATTGTGGCCAAGTTTGGTTTAATTTAGCCCAGTAGTTTCAGAGGAGAAGATTTTTGTAAAAGCTAACGACGAACAACGACGACGACGACGGACGACGGACGCCAGACGCCAAGTGATGAGAAAAGCTCACTTGGCCCTTTGAGCCAGGTGAGCTAAAAAAGTAAACCATTATAGGTCAATGTACGGCCTTCAACACGGAGCCTTGGCTCCCACCGAACAACAAGCTATAAAGGCCCCAAAATTACTAGTGTAAAACCATTCAAACGGGAAAACCAACGGTCTAATCTATATAAAACTAGAGGCTCTAAAGAGCTTGTGTCGCTCACCTTGGTCTATGTGAATACTAAACAAAGGACACAGATGGATTCAAGACAAAATTGTGGTTTGGTGATGGTGATGTGTTTGTAGATATTACTTTACTGAACATTCTTGCTGCTTACAATTATCTCTATCTATAATGAACTTGACCCAGTAGTTACAGTGGAAAATGTTAGTAAAATTTTACAAATTTTGTGAAAATTGTTAAAAAAAAATGACTATATAAAGGGCAATAACTCCTTAGGGGTCAATTGACCATTTTGGTCATGTTGACTTCTTTTTAGGTCTTACTTTGCTGTACATTATTGCTGTTTACAGTTTATCTCTATCTATAATAATATTCAAGATAATAACCAAAAACAGCAAAATTTCCTTAAAATTACCATTTCAGGGGCAGCAACCCAACAACGAAATGTCCGATTCATCTGAAAATTTCAGGGCAGATAGATCTTGACGTGATGAACAATATTACCCCTGTTAGATTTGCTCTAAATGCTTTGGTTTTTGAGTTATAAGCCAAAAACTGCATTTTACCCCTATGTTCTAATTTTAGGCGTGGCGGCCATCTTGGTTAGTTGGCTGGGTCACGCCACACATTTTTTAAACTAGATACCCCAATGATGATTGTGGCCAAGTCTGGATTAATTTGGCCCAGTAGTTTCAGAGGAGAAGATTTTTGTAAAAGATTACTAAGATTTACGAAAAATGGTTAAAAATTGACTATAAAGAGCAATAACTCCTAAATTGGTCAACTGACCATTTTGGTCATGTTGACTTTTTTGTAAATCTTACTTTGCTGAACATTATTGCTGTTTACAGTTTATCTCTATCTATAATAATATTCAAGATAATAACCAAAAACAGTAAAATTTCCTTAAAATTACCAATTCAGGGGCAGCAACCCAACAACAGGTTGTCCGATTCATCTGAAAATTTCAGGGCAGATAGATTTTGACCGGATAAACAATTTTATTCCATGTCAGATTTGCTCTAAATGCTTTGGTTTTTGAGTTATAAGCGAAAAACTGCATTTTACCCCCATGTTCTATTTTTAGCCATGGCGGCCATTTTGGTTGGTTGACCGGGTCACCAGACACAGTTTTTAAACTAGATACCCCAATGATGATTGTGGCCATGTTTGGTTTAATTTGGCCCAGCAGTTTTAGAGGAGAAGATTTTTCTAAAAGATGACTAAGATTTACGAAAAATGGTTAAAAATTGACTATAAAGGGCAATAACTCCTAAAGTGGTCAACTGACCATTTTGATCATGTTGACTTATTTGTAGATCTTACTTTGCTGAACATTATTGCTGTTTACAGGTTATCTCTATCTATAATAATATTCAAGATAATAACCAAAAACAGCAAAATTTCCTTAAAATTACCATTTCAGGGGCAGCAACCCAACAACGAAATGTCCGATTCAACTGAAAATTTCAGGGCAGATAGATCTTGACCTGTTGAAAAATATTACCCCACGTCAGATTTGCTCTAAATGCTTTGGTTTTTGAGTTATAAGCCAAAAACTGCATTTTACCCCTATGTTCTATTTTTAGCCATGGCGGCCATCTTGGTTGGTTGGCCGGGTCACGGGACACATTTTTAAACTAGATACCCCAATGATGATTGTGGCCAAGTTTGGTTAAATTTGGCCCAGTAGTTTCAGAGGAGAAGATTTTTGTAAAAGTTAACGCAGGACGACGACGACGGACGACGACGACGACGACGGACGACGACGGACGACGACGGACACCGGACGCCAAGTGATGAGAAAAGCTCACTTGGCCCTTTGGGCCAGGTGAGCTAAAAAGGAGAAACAAGAAACACGTATAAATTAGATAAACAAACGACAACTACTGTACATCAGATTCCTGACTTAGGACAGGTGCAAACATTTGCAGCGGGATTAAACGTTTTAATGGATCCAAACCTTCTCCCTTTTTCTGAAACAATAGCATAACATCACAACATAGAAAAAACTTTTCTACCAAATAGTCTCCCTTCAATTTCAACTCTTCCTGTTGACCTTTTGACAATATGGCTGTGTCTATGAATCATTAAATGCTTTTTCAAATCCAAGCCATCCTCTAAGAGGGTTGATCAAAAAAATAATTCAATTATTTTTTTATTGAAGGTTGGATATCAAACTAGATATTATGATTTTTTAATGAGATTTTGCGTTTTGTTTTTTCATTTACAATATTGTGGTAAAGTTTTCATCTAATAAAGGCTTGTAATGACACCCTGGACAACTAGAATACATTCCTTTAGCGATGCATATTCAACAGTTTAGTAGAAAACACTAAAAATAATGAAATAATCTTAGAAGAGTTAAAAGAGGGATGAGAACATGTGCTTAGAGAAGGAGGTATATGTCAAATTGTTACTTCAGATTGACAGCATAGTTGTCTGACTGGGTTTGGGTTATTAAAATGAATTTACTGGTTTTCAGAAATCCTCTCAAATCTTTTCACTTTTACTAGAAATTCAGGGTTCCGTTTTGGACCATTTTTGTTTATATTGCCAGGGTAAGGGTAGAATTTGGATTCAATTTAAAATATTTAACTTCCACAAGCTGGGCCATCAGGATGATAAAATTAATTTGCACAGCCGAAAATCTGGTGGCCTTGGTCAACTGGCCAAGTGTTAAATTTAGCCTCTTCTTCAGTAGCAATTACTTCATGACAATCTACTGATAAAAATGTTACATAATATTCTGACTTGGAAAAGATAATATTTATAGGTGATTATTACCATCAACAAAGATGTCCAAGGGATGTATGTCTCCTTTAATTCCTACATGTGGACAAAAATAGGGGGAACATTTGTCTACCAAAATAATGTCTAGTTTTTATGAATTAAACAGGATTATTTTTGACAATAAAGCAAATATGAAAGTTTAAAATGACAAAATCACAATAATAAATGCACGCAATAATATCTGAATATACAGTATCCAAAAATATTGGAATTGAATACTGTTAATTCTGTATTTACTGCAAGGTTTTTCATCAATAATGCGACAGCTAGTGCCCCTTTAACCAAAAGCTTTAAACTGATACAGGACAGGAGAGATAAATTAATGAAATAGAAACAGAGAGAAGAAGGAAATACACTGAAATCATAAATGTCCATTCTATGAAAAAATCTATACAAATCATTATATAATTCTGATGTACACTAAAATATGTTTATTTTGAGTCTAATAACTTTTTGTCCGATTTGTCCTAGGAGTATTTCAACTTGCCTCCAAATACTGTGTAATATTTGTAAGTTTTGGTGAGTACCATTTTGTTGTTTGAGGATTTTTTTTTTATTCAAATGGCTAATGTAAATTGTACATGGTTTTGTCAAAGTCTGCATAAAAACCTATAGAAAAGTTGTACAACTTTGAAGATTTAAATTTTTGGTTTACCTATAATCTTAAAATCCAAAAATTGGTATGTCAGCAATGAAAATGGGTCTACCCTATTTTCACTTTTATAAAATCATTATTACCTGTGTACCAACACACATAGCTCCAAATACTAAACTCCTTCCATCTTCTTCATCTCCTGTTTTCTCAAAACATGAATCTTGTATTTCAAGCAACAGATTGGCTCCATGTCGTCCAATTATATCATACGGATTAAGATCTTCTATCTTAAAGTCATGAGCACTTGGTAATGCAACTTTTCTTTGTTTTACCTAAAACAGATGAACTTTAATTGTTTATTATAATTATATTGTTAAACTTAAAATATATAAAGCAACCTTTTAGTCAATATAGGAAAAATGCAGGTTTGCATGTTAATGCTTTATGATTTAATTTATTATACTCATTGCTTTGTTTTAAAAAGTGAATGTCATGTACATTAATAGTATATATAACAAATTATTATCAACAGCATGAACAGTGTGCACACTGAAATGTCTTGCCTGCTTTACTTACTTATCATGATTTAATTTATGTTGAAAGTTTGAAATCTGATGTATCACATAAACTTAACATTATCAATGATCCATATGTATGTTAATGAGGTTATGGTCAGATGAACAGTTGGACATATACACATTTCAGTCTACAAATTTTATATATATACATTGTAGTAAAGATAAATGAGTCTCAATTGAAAACTACGTTCAAACCTATGATTGTGTTGGATAAAAACCGCACTTTTTATACGTATGCATGTTAACAAATTTCGTTGTAGAAGGGTCTAAATACAGCACAAACAACATATTTCAACAGACCAAAAAAGTGAAAAATTATATTTAAACAAAATGAAACCACATCAAACAATTATACAATAATTCTCCGGAAAAATAGATAAAAATTACAAGAAACCACATCAACCAAATTGATGATACCCTTATCCTCCTGAAAAAATAGATTATCTTACTACATACCCCTCCTACCACCATCACAGTTTTCATGTTTAGTTCAGTTATCTCGTCACTACAACACCTTAATTCTGGGTGAGAAGTAACAACAGACTTTCCAATCTTCATACTTTTATTTTTTGATTCTCCATCCCTGTAAAAATAAGATATCATTTTATTTCAATAACAAAAAGACTTTTTACTTGTTTTAATAGAACATTTTCGACTTTGTCTGTCACCGGAAAAAACTCATCAGTTATGCTTGCCTTTATAACATCCTTTACCAGAAAGAGGGTATCGCCTGTATCCCTGCACTATATTAAATGTTCATCAAGCGTCTTACTGATCGTCATTGTGCAGGATAAACTAGAAATAATATTCATTCTGTAGGTACTTAATCACAATTCCCTAATGGCTGCAGTGCTGAGAGACAATTATGAGAATTCAATTTGCCGAATAATTCAAGCAATATAGCTTTATAGTTTTCCAACCACTTGCTCAACATTGGAACAGAAGTGACGATACCCCTAAATGCACGAATGATGTTCACTAAAACCAAAGTTTTTGACTGAAATGCATCAAACTCAAAAGTAGTCTATTACCAAATATTTTTTACTAAGAACTGAATTTTTGTTTACATTAAGGGCATACGATACAGTTTCGATCCTGTATTTACAGTTTGCTGACTATTTTTTGCCTGATTAAATCAAATATGTAATAAAAAATATACCTTCATGTGTTACTTTTTGAGTTAAAAGAGGTCGAAACTTTGTATGTTTGCTCAAAAATTGGATTTGTGGCCGTATTTTCCCTCTCCAAAAAAAGCCATTACTTTTTTGTTTTAAAAGATAAACACAAAATGTTTTTTTGTTAAATAATTTGTAATTTCTGTATTTTATAAGTATCCTAACTATTTATGCATTTTTTATTCAGAAATAACTCATATTTATCAAATGGTCATAAATTGAGAAAAAAAGTATTTTTTTGCTGTATATTTATCAACATTTAAAAAATTGCACTATTTACAGTTTTATAAAATTTGGTTCACATAATCTCCATGCAAAATGAAACAAAATGTCATTCTAAAAAATAGGGGTCCATACACTCGTTTTCAAATTAAATCAGTTTGAGTGATAAAAATCAGTCGAAAAATGCATCTTTTCCCGATATGTCACAGTTTGACGTTGCGAAAAAAACATTACACGTTAGCAACATCATTACCTCCCCTGTAACTGTATCGTATGCCCTTAAATCAAATGCAGTTTTATATGTAGTGATTTTAAGACTGACAATAATGTTTGTCTTTTTAAGATTTTTTTTTATAATGCCACAGACTTAAGTCTGAAAAGATCTCCAGTTGTCCTAGAAAAATCTTCTGGTTTGATTGTAAAACAATTGATATATAAAATACATAAAATTGAAAATGGAAATGGGGAAAGCGTGAAAGAGCTGAAAACAGCTAAAAACCACAAATGGGTCTTTACCACACAGAGAATATCCTGTCAAGCCTCTTTTTATCCAAACTACAGGCCTTTAAACATAAGTAAGTTAATTAATAGAACTTTCTATACAGTATATATTCAATAAAAGACTAATATGTATATATAATATAATATGGATGCTAAAATTAGCTTACATTTTATACAAGGTTGAATACTTTTATAAGTATAGAAAGATTATAACAGGTACCTGGTACACAGCAAAAGATGTAGGCCAGTAAGACCCCTTTTTGGCCCTTAAATATAGTGTTATAATTACAAAGTTAATAAAATTGCTAACTTTTAGTTATTCATTGAAAAGTAACATGCTTTTGTTACATAAATATGGTCTGTTTTTGACACTACAATGGACATGCATTAATATCAGTTTCTTTAGTTTTCTATGTTGTGTTATGTGTACTATTGTTTGTCTGTTTGTCTTTTTAATTTTTGGCCATAGCCTTGTCAGTTTGTTTTCGATTTGTGAGTTGGACTGTCCCTCTGGTATCTTTTGTCCCTCTTCAAGCATTATTATTTCATGCAAAAATACTGATATCTTCATGTGCTAATTTTAAGAAGGTTTTGGTCTAAAATGGAAGTGGCTGCACTTGCGTTCCTTCCTCATATTTAATATATGTTGTATTTAATAATAATACAAAATATATATAAACATTGAGAGTGAAGACATATGCAGCCACTTCCATTTGAGACAAAAATTATCTAAAAACATGAAAAAGTGAAGTAAATTCTGACTTGTGTCTGTCAAAGCTTTGAATGCATGATTCACCAGTACATGACATATCTCTTTGTATTCAGTCATACTTACATTAAGTTCAATCCACACATAACAAAAAAGTCCCTGAATAGCTGTCTGCATACCATATCATTTGAAGTTCCTTTCCGGTTTTCAAGCATAAAATAGATTAAATTTTCACCAAATCCATAGATACCATTCCATTTAACAGCTTCAAACATACTGTAAGAAAACACACACAAATTATTACAGTAATACTTCATACATGTAGCAAATAACTTAACAGAACCAAGTTTTTAAATAAGTGTGTCTTTAAAATTGGTATTTATTAAAGATTACTGTTTAACAGTCATGTCAGTATTTACAAAGCTTATCATCATGATCATGCTTAAGGACATATGATACAGTTTTGATCCTGTATTTACAAGTTCGTGAAAATTTGCATATAGGCTATTTTTTACCTGATTAAATCAAATATGTAATAAAAAATATACCTTCATGTATATTTGCTCAAAATTCAGATTTGTGGCCTTAATTTCTTTTTCGAAAGAAAGACATAACTTTTTTGTTATAAAAGATAAACACAAATTGTTTTTTCTATTTACAGTTTTATAAAATTTGGGTCACATAATCTCCCTGCAAAATGAAACAAATTGCTGTTTTGAAAAATAGGGGTCCATGAACTTGTTTTCAAATTAAATCAGTTTGAATGATAAAAATCAGTCGAAAAATGCATCTTTCCCGATATGTCACAGTTTGACGTCGCGAAAATAACATTTTACGTTAGCAACGTCATTACACATGTACCTCCCCTGTAACTGTATCGTATACCCTTAATGGTATGTGTTTTGTTTCAAGTAAAATACAAGTACATGTAGAGGAATAGCTTATAAGGATTTAAATTAAACCAATGAACAATGATGAAGATTTTAAGTGAAAAAAGTGAAAGATAATTATTTATACATGTAACAGCTTGTCTTCCTTTCTTTTACAAGTCTCAAATGACCTAGTCTTTGATTATCATCTTCGCTAGCCAAGGGTTACCATCCACTCCCGCTCTCTCGAAGGCTAGCGAAGATGCATGACACTATTCATTATTCATTTTGAATTTGTCAATAAATTCTAAAAAGAAAACTGGTTTACATTTTTTAGAATCTCACATTATTTAAAAACAATTAAAAAGAAAACTGATAAAAAGTAAAATAAGTAAAATAAGTCTTATTTTATATGAAAAGGAAGATGTGGTATGATTGCCATTGATACAGTGTTCCACGAGAACCAAATGACACAGATATTAACAACTGTAGGTCACCGTACAGCCTTCAATAATGGGCAAAGCTGATACCACATAGTCAGCTAAAAATGAAATTTTGTTTATTTTATAGCAATTCACGAAATAAAGCACTATTAATGCTATTTACATGATTAAGGGCATATCCAACAGTTTATTTCTGACGGTGAGAATTTTTTCCCTTTAAGATATTTCATTCTTCAGTTGACAGAGAATCGAATTTTGCCAAAAAAAATATATGTTGTCGATTTCGTTTTTGCAAAAATTACTGCTGAAAATTGAACATTTTGTGCAATTTTGGAGTAAAAAACGTTTTTTATTGAAAAAAATAAATATGATATTTTAATCAACATATACTTATATAATTGGGCTCAAATTGAAACAAAAATAATTCAAGATGGTTAGAAAAATCTAACTTTACCATTTAAAGCATTAATTCTTACTCAAATAAAGCCAAAAACGTTATGGTGGACCCAAACAACGGCAAGTAATGAACATTTGAAATGCACATTTTTGATTTTTTGAAATATTTCTAACGGTGTCGATTTGGCCAAAGTGAGATATGTTATTCTTTTAGAAAAATGGAACGTCATAACGTTTTGAAAAATATTTGTCACCATACTCGTTTTTGAGAAAAATTGCGTAATATAATACTGTTTACTCAATCCCTCACGTAAGCCTCACAAATTGCGCCAAAAATTAAGACGTTTCGGAAAATAACGTTATATTTCCCCGCTAATTTTTCAAAGGCAGTGCGACGGTGTGGCAGACAAATGTATTTATACAATTTGACTTTGTTGGATAGTTGTCTCGATAGCACTCGTATCGCATTTTCTTATTTATAACGAACCAGTATCTGGACGAGATAACAATTCAGATAGTTTTACTATTGTGTTCGTCAACAATCTAATTAAAAATATTGATCTCTAATTACGTTATACTACGTATGAGTGTAGTATAACGTAATCAGAGATCAATATTTTAATTAGATTGGTTCGTCAAAATTGTGAAACCTGATAGTGAAAAACTCACTGACTCCGTATTAATTCATTTTGCAGTTTCTGGCTTTTTATTCTTTATAGGCTTCTAGCTATAACAAAAATCTGTATGTTGACTCTTAGTGTTTTGAATTATATGGGTCGTTGGGTTGCTGTCGTATTAATGTATACCTTTAAAATCTTTTTTCAAAACAAAAGGATTGGTTGGTTATAGAATTATTCACATCTCTGGACTTCTCCCATCCGACAGAATATCTTTGCTAAAATATGGTGCGGCCGTTTAGCTGCTTGGATGTATAAATTTGCAGCCTCGTTTAGTCGAAATAAAAATGTATATTCGATGCATAGTGCAGTGAGTTTCGTGCTATCTATACGTTAAAAAAAACATCTAAATAAATGGTTGAAGGGATATACGAACTTCGAATAAAATCTCTAAACAACAACAAAGGTCACATGAATCTTCAAATAAGTCACATGGCTGATTCAAACACATCTGTTACGCCTTTTGCAGTTGAAGGTAAAAAAACAGCTTTATTAAAAAAAACCAGATCAGTAAGACAAAAGCTTGAGAATAAACGAAAGGGCTGAAAAACGACCGTGACTGCCGTTGTTTTACTCTTCAAAATATGAGTTACTGCATTTACACAATGGAGATTGTTTTCTGTTCTACTGCCCTCCACCTTGTTAGACTGCATACAATGTAACCACTGATGTAGACTACTATATTATTTTTGATTATTCAAACAAATGAATTCAAAGAGAAAGATGCAGAAAGAAATTCTAAAATTTTCGTTTAAAAACAAAATGTAAATAAAAATAAAATACCAAAACTGGAACCCTGTTTCAGACAATTATCCGTTGTAAACTGATGATTATGCATCACTATATGAAACTGATAAATTGATTGCTCCCGTGCTCCAGTGGCAAATATATCACACATATTTAGGACGAGGCGAAAGTGGATCTGAAGTAAATCATTGATACATTATTAAGATAAATAGTTTGCTAGCGGTAAAACGTATGCCGTACTAGAATAAAGTTGAATAAGATCAAAATCTTGAGTTAAGCAATTAGCCCTCCCCCCCCCCCCTTTTCCCCAATTTTGAATTATGGTATTTCGATGGCTGTTTTTTTCCCCTATCCTATTATGGACCCGCTGATTTTATGAGAGCGTGTCTTATTAGTCAAGACCTACATCAAGACCTACACCGTTTTTGTTTTTTTTTGCTAAATCATATTTGTTTTCTTATACATAAGTAAACATCAAAATCGTCAGATATTTTCTACGTGTATGTCAGTGTATATCTATATACTACAATGTTTTCCTATTTCAATTTTGTTTTTATTACAGTGTCATCTATTGTTTTACATTGTTTACCAGTTAAAGGTCGTATTCATTTAAAGATCTACTATATGTATGTACTGTACATAAGAACTTTAACGCTGTATCTTATTTTTCTCAAGAAACCAGTTTTTTTTTTAATCTTTCTCAAGTTAAACCAAACTTTGAGTTTTCTATCCTGAATGACAAAATCTCGGAAAAGTTTGGTAAAGAATTAATTACAATTTGCATTCTAATGCAATAATAAAGCATTACGCATTTGTTCTCGTTGTTCTCTACTGTATTGAGGATAGTTTCAATAAAACGGAAACTTAAGTGAATATGGTCTATAATGATCAAGATAATTTCGGTTCTTTTATAATAGACTAAGACGACAAAGATATCTTTAAAGATTTGAGTTCTATTTCTGTTAATATTCTGTATGAGCTTTTGCCGATTCCCGCCGTGCCCTTTCTTTTGATGAAAGAACCCGCCCTTTCCAGACGGCCATAGCAATTCCAATGGTGATTCCGTTATGACGTCGTTGAAATAACGTTAAATTACGGGAAACAATAAACGACGTTAACGTTTGTTATTACCTCCCCTGAAACTGTTGGATATGCCCTTAAAAAGGTATTCAACACAAAACCTTTCAAAAGGGTGCTTACTTGTGTGGTGAAAAAGTGAAAGGGGACAAACAAGAATAATGATTTTTTTGGGGGGAAGAGACCCTGATTCATATGCATGATATGTGTGTTATGATACACATGTCAAAAGATAACAAGAATGTGTCCACAGTACACGGATGCCCCACTCGCACTATCATTTTCTATGTTTAGTGGACCGTGAAATTGGAATTAATTCTCTAATTTGGCATTAAAATTAGATTGATCTTATCAAAGGGAACATGTATACTAAGTTTCAAGTTGATTGGACTTCTACTTTATCAGTCAGGGATATAACTCTATAGGGTTATTACAGGAAAATAACATACATTTGTTATTGTGGATTAAAAAATCAAAGAAATGTGATAACATACGTATGTTACATGTTTTAAAGGGACAATATACTTCATAAGTTTAGTTAAAATGTATACAAGTTCTATTGATATTACTATTTTCTTTATGTATACTTAACTATTGAAAGATGTAACAGTTCATAGTATTCCAATTTTGAATAGTACACCTATATGTTATTACAGAAAAAATATGCCTGTAATAACTAAAGGGTGTTATCACAGCTTCTCTATATCACTTCAAAGCATTTGCTCAGACATAAATCATGCTTAATTACAATGTATTTTAATTTATTGTAAGAAATAATGACCAGAGCATGTAATGAGGTTCTGCGCAAGTTTCTCAGTAATTCCCAAGTGTCTTATATAATAAGTTACATTCCTATAATAACTAAGCCTTGTTATCACAGCTAAGTTAATTCCTAAATAGCCTTGTCTCATTAATTAACCATGGTTAATCAAAAATGTATTAATTCCATTTAGAAATTAATTAGCAAGGCTATGCATTTAGTTTCTGCGCAAAGTCTCAAGAGTTCCCTAGAGTCCACTATAGATTAAAGAATTTTACAAATAACAAACATATGTTATTACAGATTTAGAAAATTTAAGGAAAAGTATCTGTAATAACACACGCAAGTTATTTTCTGTAATAACCCTATAGAGTTATATCTCTGACTGTTTATCAAAAACTACCTTGACCAAAAACTTTAACCTGAAATTTGCACTATCATTTTCTATGTTCAGTGAACCGTAAAATTGGGGTAAAAACTCTAATTTGGCATTTAAATTAGAAAGATCATATCATAGGGCACATGCATACTAAGTTTCAAGTTGATTGGACTTCAACTTCATCAAAAACTACCTTGACCAAAAAACTTTAACCTGAAGCGGGACAGACGGACGAACGAACGAACGGACGGACAAACGAACGGACGCACAGACCAGAAAACATAATGCCCCTCTACTATCGTAGGTGGGGCATAAAAAAAATCTGAAATATTCAACATGTTCTTAGACATGTTAGGAAAGTGTTAATCTTATTACCCTCTTAGATAGTCTTCATCACTTGAAATGTCATCTGGAAGGAGATGTCTAACTGTCTCAAAAGTAGTCTCTTTTGCTTTTGTAAGTGACAATTTTATATTGTTTACATCTTCCTTAAACCGTGTTACCCTGTCAGTACCTTCATCAACTGCTTCTTGGTATTCACTTGCGTCAAAATCTAAAAAATAATCCAAAACTCTAGCAAGAGGTTGGATTTTTGAAGAATGCTTGGGTATTTTTGAATCATAACATAATGTTTTGTTCAAAAGAACTTCTAAGCCACTGACATGTTCTTTTTCGTATAAAAGTCCAAGTATGTCAAGCTCAGTTTCTTTCAAACAAGATATTTTGGGATTAATTTCTTCAATTTTGCTCCCTGTCTTTCTTTTCTTGTAGCATGGCGAGGATGCATCTACTGACATGATCTGTTTGACAATATTTACAATCGGTTGTCTCATCAATGCAAGGGAAAAGAAACGAATATGAGCAGTTACCATGGCAGTATAATCAGTTCGTTGATTGTGGCCATTATCTGGCAGAAGCAGAAACCTGTTACCTAATCTGTAAGTTCCGCCTCTGTCAGGCGCACCATCAAACAGTGTAATGTCGCTTAAATATAGTAGCTCAATCTCAATGTATGTATGCATATATGTATATATTATATTATTGTTGTATTTGAAATCATTCATATGGGATCATGAGAGATTAGTATTGTACTATCTGATTTTATAAATATTAGAGATGTTTTAGATTTTACTTCTGTTTTGCAAGTAAATCGTTTCAGTATGAAGAGAAGGTTTTTCTTTTTTAATAAGATCATGTGGTGATTGTAAACCATACTGTTCTGTTAAATCAACAGTTTTTAAAGACCAACTATCTGAATCACGGGGCATTACGGCCAATTGTCTGATAGTAAACTCACGCTCGACTGAACCATGGCTACTAATGTGATATCCGAAAAATAATAAGCATATGCTTATGAAGTTCAACCTCAACTGGGATTTGACCGTGAAGCAAGTAACATGAGTAAACAGCAGAAGTAGCAGTGCGTTCTGGCAGATGTTGAATTTGCTCTAGGAGTTTAGAATACGGACAACGAGTACTATTTAAAGTGGACACAACAATGGAGAATTAATGTTAACCTGGGAAATGTCAAGTTTGCCTTTTCTCTAAAGACATCACAGATGCAGAGCAAAAAAACATTAATCGTAAACTCCTTCAAATTTAAATACAGTCCAACACCAAAACTACTCGGTGTAACTCTGGATGAGAAATTAAAATTTGACACCCACATCAACATAATGCAGAAAAGAACAAACAATGCGATGTATGTAATGACTGTAATAAGAGATATAAAGCATGTTAAGGGCATGGGGAAAATATCAAAAGCAAATTTACTCCAAATTTATAACAGCATGGTAAGATCTATTATGGAGTATGCATGCCCAGTCTGGCAAATAACATCTGCAGACAATATGAAAAAACTAGAAGCAGTACGTACTACAAAGAAAAGGCCTGTCATTATGCCTTGGACTACCAGGAACATCAAGTCGAAGTCAATACGCAACCTATCGACGTAAGAATCGAGGAAATATCGGTGCGTGAATTGGCAAAAAATCAATCTAAGAACATAGTAGAACCAATAAAACAACAACTGGAACAGTATCTTTCCAACAACAATACTTATAAACAACAAGAGTCACCTTTTGGTAAAGCTGTAAACCAATCTGTAGACAGGTTTAAAGCCAAAAAGGTAGATATTAAAAAACAATGAACCAGAATTTACATACAAAGCTGGCGCAGATTTTATGCTGATGAGAGGAGAGCACCCAGTCGACTTGGTAGTTCAAAGAACAGAAATGCAGAACAAAATGTTGAAAGTAAACAGGTTGTAAAGGACATACAAGAAGACAGTACCAACTCAACTGTAGTGGCATTCACTGACGTTTCTTGTCAGGGCAATCCAGGACCGTGTGGAGCGGGGGCGGTAGTATATTCCTGAAATAGCCATGGCGTAAGCTTAAAGATGTCAGTAGCTAACAGAGGATCATACTACTTGCTATCTTGTAGCTATCTTATGGTTCTGCAGCACTGTATAACGTCAATTAAGGACCAGTTTGCTGAGGTCAAAATATTATCAGATAGCCAGACTGCAGTAGGCATCTTGACATAGACACCATAACAGACATTAAAGAAAGTATGGGAACACTCTTGAGACACGGCATACTAACAACTTATCTTGGATCCAAGGCCATGCTAATATAGCCGGGAACGAGATAGCGGACCAGTTGGTGAAATATGCTGTAAAGGAAGCCTCATCACTAAATGCACAATATAATGTTATAACTATGTTGGATGTCAGAAGTGCAGTCAAGATGTCTACAAAACTGAAATGGCAAAGCAGATGGACAATGGTGAAACAAGAAGACACCTATATGATCTGATACCTATAGTTTGAAAAATACTTCAACTAGACATCCCTTACACCCAAATTGGAAGAATACTATCGGAATTAAGAACAGGCTACAGCAGACTAAACAAATACAGAAACCAATTAGGTCAATCCCTCACGCCATATTAAAAATGCGGAGAAAAAGAAACAACAGAACACTATCTGATATACTGTCCAAGATACCACCAAGAAAGAGAGGACTGGAAATAGTTAACATCCCACTGGATATCCATTCACTACTTTCACCATCAAAGAGAGGAACACGTGAAATAACTGCACAAATTATAGGGGAATATATACTTAAATCAGGGCGTTTTCAAGAACTAGCAAGTCCTGCTACCCGATCCTGCGCCTAAACTAATTTTTCAAGTATTAGCGAGAAATTACCAGGAAAAATGGTGCACTGTATGAGGAATATTCAGTACAAAAGAGACAAGTCGTGTCAATTATTGACCTTAGGATCAGGATCAGGATCAGGATCAGGATTTCATATCAGAAACAGGAAGTCTAATAGAGTCTAGCCCATACAAAAGTGGGGGTAGCACATACATTTTCACCAGACGCATCGAAACTTAAGAGCTATGTCAATTCAATCCACGGAGCCCAGATCAAATGATGGCATACACTGTGTCAATCTGGCTGTCTGAATTCTACACAATATCCGTCTCACCATTTTAGAGTGAACATCATGATCAATACAATATTTTAATTAATTTTGAACAGGTTAACCATTCATTGGTTCAACGAAAATAAAGGTTCAGTTTTACTTCCATACTGTAGAGTATATGACTTCTGACTGATTATTATGTAGCGATGTTTATTTGCATAATCAGACAAGACATTTAACATTTCTTGCATCTCATACGGGTTGTTGGAAATTAGGGTGACATCTAAGTAAGCACCAAGTGAAAACCATTCATTTCGATCATTTGCAGTAGTGTATTTATGAAGACCTTATAGGCAGTCGGTACCAATCTCAACCCTGTCGAACACCTTGGAATTTGTTAATTGGTTTTGATTTGATACTTTGCTATATTAATAAGGACATTAAGTTCTTATACCACTCACAATAAAGGCTTAAGCAACCCATTAGTGAATTATCACCTGTTATTCCTCTTTCTCATAAGCCCAGAGTGCCACACAATATTAAATGCTGTCTGTGCATCACTCAAAGATATGATTAACTTTTCAACTTCTTTATAGCATCAGCTTTTTAGCTCAGTCAAAATTAATGCAGCTTTGAATCCCTTTTGTAAGGTTATCTTAAATGACATTAACATTTTTTGATAGATGAAGTTTTTCAATAGTAATCAAAGGTACCAGGATTATATTAACTGTTATTTTGCGATAAAAGTTAGACACATCTCTTGGTTTGACCCCGTTTTTAATACTAGGCCACATATACCACTGTTCAGATCAGACGGAAGGTTAATGTGTTGAAATATAAAGTTTATTCATTTAACGATAATTTTAACAACTGTTACAGATTGATATCAATATTTTAGATGTTCGATAGTAATCCCTTGTTCATCAGCTGCTTTTCTATTCTAAAAGACATTATACATTTGAAATTTAAGGGTGTCCCTATAAGGGTTGAATAGTTCCTGTAATACTCGGACATCATCTTGAAGACGTCCACTTATTGTTCATAACAATTGTAAAAAAAACCTCATTTTCAGAAGGGAAAGACAGTTCTTGAAAATAGTCAGCCCAAGTTTCAGCTATGGCTACAAGAGTCACTAAAGATCTTGTTATTATGTCTCAAGTTTAGATGTTGATAAATATTTATAGTCCGTTGACGTTTTACTAGCTTATAAAATTGTTTCTCTTCGATTTCCCTATGCTCCATTATATTGTTAAAACTGTCGCGACGCTTAGATGCTTTAACATGTTTAAGCTGACTTTCTTTGAGTATATCTCTTTTTTCTTCTTCATTTGTTTCATTTCAATAAAGTATTGATTTTCTTTGCTTTTGGTTCGTTCATCTTGTTTCCATTTCCCCAAAACAAATTTTTTTGTTTGCCAAATGATATCAACGACTGGTTGGGGCTTAACTCGACCTTCCATACAAGTACGTGTTCTAGGTTTGTATTTCGGTGTGACAAGCCCTCTTGGTGTATCAGTGACTATTCCGCACATTTTACTGTCAAATGATTCTAAATCTAACTTTTGAAGTTCAGAGTCTAGCATATGGCTCAATGATTTTTTTTTTCATATTCTATGATGTCAATTTTAT
Source organism: Mytilus edulis (assembly GCF_963676685.1). Lineage (NCBI taxonomy): Eukaryota > Metazoa > Mollusca > Bivalvia > Mytilida > Mytilidae > Mytilus > Mytilus edulis. The sequence continues at coordinate 63,355,170 of NC_092356.1, forward strand.
TCCAGTCAATTTTCCGCACACTTGTTCATTTTCTTTTCCATTAAAAAAGTTAAAGCAATTGGATCATGTTTAGATGTGTTGTTCATCTCTTTTGTCAGTGCATTATAGGATGTGACAATATCTGTATTAGGAAGAAAGTAGTAAATTTGTGAAGAGTCTTTTATATTTAAAAAAAAAGATGTATTTTTCTTTTTGCAAAGGTTAGGAAACGAGAGGTTATTTTCATCAGCAAATAGTTTAAAGTCAATATATCTAGTAATGCTACTGCTACGATAAAGCGAAGCTTTCATATCTTTTCCAAGGATAATTGTATTCTCGGTGTATTGAAGGCCCATTTGGAGCCTTCGGCTGTTGTCTGCTCTTTGGTCAGTTTGTTGTCTCGTTGACACATTCCCCATTTCCATTCTCAAATTTATATACACATAACAGAGGTATTGTTTTTTGGTAGTTTGAATAAAACCCCAATAATTCTGTTTCCAACATCCGGAATTTCTTTAATAATACATGTAATAGTTTGTTATGATTTTCTATATATAATTGAAACACCAGCATGGCCCAGACTTCTTTGAATCGGGTTATCAAATTTATCATCATCAAAGCATTTAGTATAGGAATTATAAAGTTTAAAATACTCGTGAATTCTATATTAATCTCTAGAATGCAGCCAGTCTAGGAGCATTATAATGACAAAATGTCCACTAAGTTAAATGATAAAATACGTTTATTTTCTACCAGTTTTACTTTATCTAACAAGTTCTCATTTGACCTAGATGTATCTCTTCTCAGTTCCCAGTCGGTGGGGTGCATGCATAGAGTGGTCGGTTAAGATTGACACACCGTTTTATGGTTGATCTTTCATTTCTCGGTTCACTTGTGTTGTGGCACTGAACGACTTTTTTGGAAACAAGCTATATTTAATAGTCTTCTTCATCACTCTGGAGCGATTACGCGCGTCTTAAAAAGAGTTTCCATCAATTCCTGAATATGTCTCTTCGAGGGTTTGCATAACATAGTTATCCATTTCATTTCCAAGATGGTCATTCACTATTACAACGGAATCATGTGGTCTGACGTATAGATATCATAATATTGATCGTTGCAGAAACTATTTAGAAAGCTTTTTTCGCATGTTCAGATATATCGCAGATTGTTTATGTGTTGGAAAGCCGTTGTTGTTTTTATTGTTGCTACATTTCCGCATTCTTCTACCCCTTTGTCTCTCATGATGATGCTTGTTGAACATATGATGAATATGATATCAATAACTTTGGCTTGTAAGTTTGACATTTTATTATCGTGCTTGATTATATCAAATTATAGAATTTTAATTCGGTGTTCCAGAAACCAGACTTTTACGGAGTCTTGCTCAGCACTTTGATGACAATGTGATGCTGCATTAAGATTTTGTGCTTTATTATACGTTGAATTGGATAGTAATCATTTTGAGATCATTCAATGACAAGTTTCTGTTTATGTATACGAAGAGAATGACCTAAGTCTAATTTGTCACTTTCCAGAGTTATAATATAGGATGTACGTGTTGTCAGTTCTTTTTGTAGACAAGAAATATCAGTGTGTAGTTTATAAATTATAGAGTCTTTAACTCTAAATATCTTTTTTACACAAACAATCTTTAAAAGGGGACGAAATTATACACAAGAAACTAAAATCTTTACTTTGTTAGTATTGTATGATTTTTAATTTTAGTTTCTTGTGTATAATTCGGAATTTAGTATGACGTCCATTATCACTGTACTAGTATACACATTTTTTAAGGGGCCAGCTGAAGAACGCCTACCGGCGCGCTACATTGAAGACCCATTGGTAGCCTTCGGCTGTTGTTTGCTCTATGGTCGGGTTGTTGTCGCTTTGACACATTCCCCATTTCCTTTCTCAATTTTATTTTCTACCTACACAAACAGCTATCTAACAAAAATTAGAACGGAAAGTCCTTTGGCAAATGGCAAAATCAAAAGCTGAAACACTTCAAAAGAATGGAAAACAACTGTCATTTTCCTGGCATAGTAAAAAATAATGGATTATACTCGGCTAGCTAAACTTTTTACTAATACGACAGTCGCATATAACTCATATAAGACATAATGTTCAAAAATGTGAAAAATTGGGATACAGCAGTCAACATTGTTTTATTATCTGAATCACTATTAAATAAAAATATTATTTTAACAAAGAAAAACAAAATGGCACATGCCCATTCAATTAACAAAGAACATTAGTAAAAATAAAAGACACGAATACAAAAATGACAATAGTACAATATTACAATGGTGGGATGTATAAATGTATAAATCACCAAAGGAGTATTACCAAAATTAACTTGACAGCTTCTTCTTATAGTGTAAAATGTGACATAAAAAAGCATTAAATTAGTACCTGATCATATTAACAAATGCATACAAATTTTAGCACATAGCACTTATGTATGATGTTTTATATTAAGTTAAACTTTTTGGAATAGACGAGTATATTGTTGAGCATGTATTCAGCACATATATCTTTTTAAAGTATACACATATATATATAGTCGTATACAGTTAAATGCAAAAATTGATATGACTATATCAACTGGGTCTGAATTGTACGTTATTTGTATGAGTGTTAACAGCATTACACAAGATTCCATACATAACCGTATCATTTTCTCGATAACAACATTGTTTCCATATTGTTAAAGCATGGAATAGCCGGGAATGATACTTTTCTCTGTCAACTGATTCTTTTGCCTCATTTACAGTTTCTTGTCCTCTCTCCGAACCGGCGAGAGCTATAAAACACATAAATTAGGTTAAACCTCTCTTCCAAATATTAACTAAGATAAGTTGATCCCACTGTCCGGTATTTTTCATACTTTCATTATCGGTCATTTAATGGTGTGTTTAACAATTGTCACAAACTTTAAGAAATTTAGTTATGATTATTTTCTTCAGATAAAAACAATTGTTTTGTCAGTTTCAAAATATGCAATGATCGAAAAAGCCTCAAAATCAAGATACCAAAACTAATTGATTTGAAGGTTTGAAAATATATCACATCATTAAAAGAAATAGTACATATAGTTTTAAGATAGCATAAAATTCCATGAATTATTTTTATGCATTTACTTCATGGCAAAACATTACCATGATTATAGACTACATAGAAAAGATCATTTTGTTACTTGTATTATTCAGATTTGGATACAATTTTTTTTTATTAAAACGGCGTTTTTGAGTAGGTTATGTTTAAATTTAATTTTTCGATTTTATTTTTAAAGGAATATTTGTGCAATTAAGCAAATTGAACTTGTTTCCAAAGGCATGCTGATTGTGGATTTGACGATTTTTGTATATGTGGTTCTCCTAAGCAGATACAGTCTTGATCTTTTTTATATAGAAAAAGAAACGAAATTTATCGTATTATGAAATAATTATGGCTTTATGCAAGGTTCATTTGATTTTCAAGATGCTCCGTGCCTTAGGCTATAAGATAATTAACGAATGTGTTTGCTTTTGAATGTTGTGTTTACAATATCATTATTTCATGTTTGATGAGTTCAAAATCCCGGGCAAACTATATGTTTTATTAAGCATAGTATATGTGTCACTTGCAGTTAGAGAAAATTGGCCTACTGATGCAAAGGGATACCTCCTGAATTAATAAAATACAATTAAACCAACGCCAGAAATATTGGTAATATACTTATATATATGTTCTTGTCGCTATTTCAAGTTATCCATAGAATACAAACTTACATTTAATTACAGGTAGATGTCAGAAGACAATGACAGTTTATTTTTGTATTCTGCTTATCTATCAAGCGTATTGTTTTAAGCTGGGTAATATTTCGCTATTTCTAAGACCAATCATGTGTGCAAGGTCAATTTTGGTGTTTGTGATAACTGTGCATGATTCTTATCTACGTTAAACTTTAATACTTACTGAATAATATCCGGATAAATTGCTCCCAGTCGGGAAGAACGATCACTTTTATTGAAAATATACTAAAAAATCTTTCCCAGTCAATATCGTCACCTATGAAATATAATTATTACAAATAAAATATACTAATGCAACGGTTTGACATTATTACATTGTAACATATATTTCGTCATAATTATAACTTCGAAATTGGACTCCTTTGACATGTGACGAATATAGGCACCTAGTCCGACCCGTTTTATAATTTCAACCACTTTAAGAAAATTATGGCACATTGTTTTGATTTGTCTTTATGCCTTTTTGTGCTTCTTTGTTCCATATTTGTTTGTTTTTATAGTGATTGAAATTATAATACAATGTTGACTGTTTTGTCGCAGGCCTATATTTGACATTTTTACCTTTGTGTCTGTTTGTTTTGTTCACACATTGTTGTCAACAAATAGAACTTGATGCGACCTTCATACATGTGCGAGGTTTATGAAAATGACTGTTCAAAGTCAGGAACATGACAGTTAGTGTCCATTCGATTGATGTGTCTGAACTTTTGCCATTTGATTAGGGAATTTTCTGTTTGAAATTGAGTATTTTTGTGATTTTTCTTTTTTTACGAAATCCACGGTTTTTTTTTTCTTTTTTTGGAAACAATGTCTTCATTTTTTATTGTGTTGTTTTAAATTTGTCCTTATAATATATCGACAACAAATTACAGGAATCCAAATTATAAACATAACCATAATAATGTGACTGTCCACTGAATTAAAGAATTGTCATAGAATAATTAACAAATTGTATAATACTCGATAGTTCGATACCAGTCTGTTGTTTTAGTTGAAATGAATGACATCGGTGCAAACGTAGATCTATGTGCCATCACCAAATAGTCTGTAACTGTTACTGAAATTTTTAGATGAATCTTATGCTTTCCAGTGCATACAATACACATTTTATAATTATTCAGTTATAAAGCAAGTGTTAGGTATTCATAAGAAATTCTTGATGAGTACACTTGAAGGCTGTAGCTTATGGAATAAGGAAACGGTACAAAATCTTCGTAATGTGACTCATCAATTGAAATCTTACAAAGTCAATGATCTGCTTTATTTGGTGCCATTATTTAACATTAATATTTCAGGAAATGGGCAAGCATTACGTCCCTTTTAAAATATGTCAATTGGTAAGCACGGGATATAATCTTTGTTTGTAATCTTACCAGATCTAAGACAAGTTTGCCGTATATTTTCCAGTACCGAACTAAAATCTTGCCTGAAGAAAAGATATAGAAATACACTGCTACATCAAAACAATTGCGATTATCACTGTTTGCCACTGTTGTGTCAGTTTATTTTCGACTTGAGTGTTTTTATATGCCTTTGGTACATTCGCCTATATTCTTAAAATTTATTCTTCGCTTATTTCGCTACAAATTTCAGCGGGGGATACTTGCAAGACCTTGTCGATAAATATTTCGTATCAACTTTAGACATAAAACACGATGCATGGTCATGGAGTATATTTTCTAGGTACTGCATGACGTTGTTTATTATCTTAATTACGTGTTAAAGTTTTTTTGTTTTTTTTTCTTTAGATAATTGCTTGTTGTTAAGTACATGCACAGTTGCACATATTTCAATAATTTTCAGAATTATAGTTAATAAAAAGACAAAGGACATTTCGTTACTATTTCTATCAAATATTTCTATTTAAGAAAAGTAACATTATTTTAGAACTAATTTTAGAACCAGAGGTCACCTCAAGTTTTTGGTGGGGTTCGTGTTTCTTAGTCTGTAGTTTTCTGTGTGTCTTGTTTAGAATTATTTCTGTTTGTGCTTTTTTATTTAGCCATGGCTTTGTCGGTTTTTCTTTTATCTATGAGCTGGAATGTCACTCTGGTATCTTTCGTTCCTCCCTCCCTTCTCAACGATGATAAAAAAAATCGAATTCGGTAACTTTTAAACCTTCTCAAAAACAAACAAACTCATACTGAAACAAATAGAGGTATTCTTAACTGTCATCGGTATCTTATCTGTATAAGTGTGATTTATAACGCTCATATTTAAGGTTCATCATTTCGATGATAACATATACCAGGTATGCTGAACACATGGTCTAGGATGCATAAAGAACTTTTGAACCATTCTTCTCATTTACTCTTATCTACTTCCAAAAATACTGCATTATCGAATGTGTCTCCCACTTACAGTGATTGACACCGTTTACAAAAATCTTGGCGGGGCCAACTATTTCGACTTTGTATCATGGTATATTACGTCAATTATTTTATAGATTTGTGTCCATTGTTTAATATAACATACAAATAATGCGATGATAAACTTAAAGTAACTTACCTTATGACCATGGACATATCGTTGAAATGATTACTATAAAACAAATTAATACGAAACAAACAATAATATAATTAATCTTAACATCAATATGTATTATATGTCTGTAAAGACTTTTGTCTTTAAAATTTAAAAAAAATATTTTAGAAAAGTTAAGAAATGCATGTTTTTTAATACTAATTTTTCATCCCGTCTGTTGGACGTCAATATCTGATACTCATATTCGAGGTGGCAAATTGACAAAAAAAAATGACCGTTAATTCATTGCGTATATCGATTAATATTGAATAAACGGAAAGTCTTTCAAGTAACTGTGAGTAAAGACTGTTTGACTGTCGAAAACGATGATTTGTTCTAAGGAAAATGTTTTATTTTAAGTCGAAACCTAATTATTATTTGTATTGTACCTAATATTGTTGTTTTCTCCTTGTCTTTTACGATTTTTGTAAAACAAATCCTCGCAAAGATTAAAGTAAAATAACGAAATACCGAACGCCAAAGGATATTCAAAGCAGGAATTTCGTAATAAATTGCCAAAATTAAAACCTCATACACATCAAATAAACGGAAAACAACTGTCATATTCCTGGTAGGTCCAGGTCTTTTAAAATCTTCTTTTTTTATGTTTAACTTGCACATGTTTCAATAACGTGATTTTGATTTCAATTCATAAATATTATGTACTTTTTTTGGTTTGTCTTATACTGAATTTTTATGGCAATGTAATAATTTTCTCTAATCTAGTTTCGTTGCTTTTACGGAAAAGGAGAACGGACACAAAGGCTTGTATTTAAAAGTTGCCATACTTGATTTTAAATCACGAATAATACAAAAGGTTATCAAAAAATTAAAACAAAAATTACACTTTTCAAGTTGGTACATGTATAACAACAAACAATGACAAAAATGGGAAATCAAAATAAACTTCTTATTGAAAACAATTAATATTTTCTTTTTTATATAAAATAAACACACCTTGATTGATTACTACTTTGTGTTCCTTTTTTTCTCCTCTTAAAGAAACATATGCTGCATAACACAACTATAAATCCCATACCACTACCCATTCCAGCTGTTAAATAACTATTCGAGTCGCTTTTACTTACTACATGTATCACTTCTGAAAAACGTACATGCATGTAACTGAAAAATTTACGAATCAAAATAGACAATGATAAGCTGTTGTCCTAAAATATATCTAAACATTTATTATTTTTCTGTTGTGGTAAAGATGGCTTACTTTTGTGAAAGTCATGCATAACCATTTTTGAATCTGGCTATCAGAATATAGCTTAGTAAAAATTTTAAGTTTCTTGTATGCCTCTTTGTTCTTTGCGTCCTGTAGTTGCTATTTCATTGAAGAATAATGTTGCGTTTCTTCTTGGGCTTGTGTATTGAATAGATAAAGTATGAATGCCACGAACTAACCCTTCAAACAATATAAGTAAAACAAAGTAATTAATAATATATGATAGTAATTGATAATTTGTATACGATTTTTTTTTATATATTTGCTTCAGGGATATACAAATGACTAAGACATAATTTTTCAGTCATTTTGATTGGGGTCTGCAGCGGCATGTCAGTAATTGATAGTAATCCTTTGTTTATTTATGTATCATTGTCATTTTACTTTTTACTGTACGTATTTCTGTGTGATTGATTTTCGACATTGTCTAGATGTAAAGGGGAGGGTTGAGATATAAAACAACTACTTTAACCCCACCGTATTGTGTTATATTTAACATTGCAATAAAAGTGCGAGGTTTAGATAGACACAAGACAAGGTTCAATCTTAAAATGACCTGCACCAAGTCAAGAAAATGGCAGTTGGTATCTTGTAGTTTGTGTGTGTTACATTGCCGCTTGGCATTTTGTTGTACTTTTGTGTTTCTGTTGTTTCGTTGTTTTGCTCATATAGTTGATTTGTTTTCCTCTATTTTTTTTTTTTTTTATATTCTCTTAATTGATTGATGACTTTCGAACAGCGGTATACTATTGTTGCATTTATTTACAATTTAATCTGTTCCAGATTTGTGAAAAATTGTAAAAGTAGGTATATTAGATATCCCTTTATTTCTATTCTACTCTTGTTTTGTTGATGATAATAGTTGTTTATGTACACTCAAATGACATTTATGTAAATTGAACAATAATTTGATGACCAAGGCTTCATCGAAATATGAAATTTTACAAACCTACATCAAACTACAAACCTCTGTCTGGTGTACATGCCATGTTATGCGTAGTGTTACAAGAATACAACATTTCAGTATCGTTCGAGCATGATGTCGTGCATTGGTGGCATGGGTCTAAAGATTGGGCAGGATTGTATGAGGAACCATTCGTACATGGTTTACACTGTGTATCTGTAAAACTTGATGCTGAAAATATAAAATATAATTTGGAAATTAGTATGACGTTCATTATCACTGAACTAGTATATATTTGTTTAAGGGCCAGCTGAAGGACGCCTCCGGGTGCGGGAATTTCTCGTTACATTGAAGACCTGTTGGTGAGCTTCTGCTGTTGTTTTTTCTATGGTCTGGTTGTTGTCTCTGATACATTCCCCATTTCCATTCTCAATTTTATTTCACTTACGAAGGGGTACAAAACATTGTTGTACAAAAATTTCTGTTCCTCAAATTGAGTGTTATGGATGGTTTTTTTTATTTGTTATTGTAAACATACATTATAACAGTTCAATAATCTAAAGAAAAAAAGGTATGTTGGTGCAAGTATAACTATCTAAAGATCTAAATCCATCGCGAAATTTATCATACTTATATGCAATACTGAGTTAATAAGGATAGGAAAAAAGTATTTTTATTTAGAAGGCAACGTGGTTTATCACTTTATGTCTCCCAAAGTATAAAATATGTGTCATGTACGTAATTAACTCTAAACCATGAATATCTAAACAGTTCAGCTACAGTGCAGGCGATTTGGTGTCACGATATCTCAGTAGCATGGGTTCGAATCCCGGCGAGAGAAGAACAATGATGTTTAGACGAGTTGTATATACATAATGTACACAGCAATGTATCACCATCATCGCTGGTGATCCGATGGATAAATCTGTTGTAGAGTTGTCACTGGCTCAGACGAACTTATAAACAGTTCAGCTATATATCGCATCAAATCGAATGCAACATTTGGTAAAATAAATGAAAAGCTATGTTTTCCTACGTCAACACCATGTGAAAAAAGAATAATTATCAAACGTGAAAATAATCTTACCATTTGCTACTAAGCCATGGCCAGCAGAACAAAGAGAATTGGTCTGACAGAAGCCTCTTCCTGGTTCCCTTTCATCTTTAGTAAAATGATACCCTAGAATACATCCACAAACAGCGTTCGATGTTGCAGTGCATGGTGACAGGATAGCTGATACCCAATAATTCATGACAACCTCTTCACACCTGGTGCAGCTAGTACAATAGTTTGCTCTGTTTGAGGTAACCTGATAGGCGCCATCTGGGCATGGAACACACTGCATTTGGGTGTTTGGTTTCTGTAAGATTTGTATATAATCACTGGATTAAATTATAATTCAGTGTCCGAACCATGCAAACCATGTTTAAAACATATAAGCTAAATTATGTAACAGATAGTGTACACCCAATCTTTACATGAGTTGAAACCAAAGTAAAAAAAAACTTTTAAATGCCTTCCATTTGCAGACCGAAGTTGAAATAATTGATATACCTAGTAATTGATTTACTCATAAAATTTATTGCAACTGACAATTGTTTTTTCTTAATCATGTCAACAACTCATTGCCTGTGCTGTATGTCTTTAGATAAACTAGTTGAAGATACCAGAATTGCGCGCGTTCTACCTACAAAAGACTGATCAGTGACCCTCGATTCCAAAAATAAAGGCCAATTGTCATACGAGTTAAAAAGCATCAATACCCAACCTTCGTAAAAGGTTTGCAAAATAAAGCTAAGGGAATCTATTCCTAGCGTAGACATGTTTAGTTTTTCGTAAATTTAAAGTTATCCATTGTTCCCCACCAATGCATTTCCGGATTGTGTCGCTTGAGAAGCCACCCACACATAAGCCGACATTGGGCTTCTCATAATATTCTCATTCCCACTCCAGATGTTGATCGAGAAAAGGGAGATCTCGAATACAGAATAGCACTTATTTGCGAAAAGCCGGAAAAAGGATGGAATTAAGCTCGGATTGTACAAAACAAATCAGTTCGAGGCTACTGATTCCAGTTTCATTTTTACCTTTATATGTTTGGACCGAAAATTTTCTTTTTCTCAGATGTGTCATTATACATGTTATAATTGATTCTATATGTGATTGCCAAGGTTTTTTTTTAAATGTGGATATTGCGGTTTAACATATGTGAATCAAATAGATGTTCAATAGTCAATACCGTCATTTAGTTTGTAAGAATAAATGATCGATTTGATATAATGTGCTTAAAGGGGCACTAGCTGCGAGATAAATAAAAAATCTATTATATTATTCTTTTTGCTCAATCATTAATGAAATGCAAAGAATGAAATAATAATTCGCTTATAGCAGCCAGTATGATTCAATTTTGTCAAAATAAGCCAATAAACATTGATTTTGAATTATTCACTTGCAAGTGAATAATTCGACCTCATTGAATCCGTATTCATGTGAACTTCAATTTTACCCCTTAGCTTGAGATGGATAACACATGAATTGTATGTGTAAAGTTATTTAAAGGAAAAGAATGTCAGCATTGAAAGTGAAACAAAGAAAAATCCAACAGCACGAGTTTGCTTAAGTTATTTATATCTATATTTATGTTTACAGCGCTTAGATGGTAATCGGATGGCTTTAGAGGTCAACTCGATGGTAAATTAGATGGCGTCTAGACTAAAATATACACGAAACGAAGCTACGTATCTTCATGACCTGTTTATTGTTTCTTCTAGACTTTTAATAGTTTGGATAAATGTTATACATTGTTATAAATCAAACATGAGAATTTGTTTAAAATCGATGAGCATGAATTTGATATTTGTATAACATTTTAATTCGTGGTGCCTAATAGTGTTTTATAGTAATTTTACTTATTCATTGAAAATTTAAGTGATAACATATAATACCTAAACCCACTAGTAGTGTTTCTACATAATTCCTTAAAAATTGAAAATTCTACATAATCCCTGATTATATAAATTTAATGTAATATAGACATAACATATTAATGATAAAATCTAGAGATTGAGAATAAAGACAAGAAAACATGGACTTGTTTTCCCCAAATAGTTATGGTCACGACTTAACATATTGATATAAATTTAAATACTCTTTACAATGCAATATCATTATGATCAAGATTAAAATAAACCATTTTGACAAAAGAATATTGGATCATGTTCAAATATATAATTAATATACATACTTCCTAATTTAAAAAAAGGTTGATATTTTATATTAACTTTTATGAAAAAGGGAACGCTACTCACCACACAGTCGCCAACCGAATGGAATCCAGGTCCACAGTAAAAACATACTTTCCCGTTTTTCTCATACGAAGGCCATGAACTGTAATTACAGCAAATGGAGTCCAAGGAAGAATGAAGCACAAAAAAGTAAAACAAAATCTGTCGGTGGTAAATCATAATTTATGATTTTAAATAATTTAAGAGCTACATGCTTTAGTTTCATTTCATATCCCCATTTGTGAATTTAAATTGAGAAAAAGAAACAACGTTTAACCTGGATATACCAAAACCTTTCAAAATAGAATCAAACACGAATGACGTACTTTAACCTTCGATGATAGACACATTATATAACATTTAAATGTAAATCTTCTGTCCTTTTACAATTTTACACATAACGGTTATACATACATGTACATTTTTTTTTGGTCCTCTGTTGAATAAAAGGAACTTCGAAATAACCGATATGCAATTGCAACCAAACATTTAAAAAATAAGAAACAGATATCCAAAGGTAAAAAAGTGTCTACCCAATATAACAAGTATTGGATATAGTGTTGATTCTAAAAAAAACTGTAAATTTTATATACAGTTCCGATTCTAGAAAATCTGTATATTTAGTAGAACGTATAATATCAAGGCTTTATTATCAATTACTTACCACATTTCTTGATTGACAAATAGCATTCGCAAATCAGAAAACACAAACAGAAAAAAAGTTTCTTATTTTGGACAGCCACGTGGTTTTCTTGCATAGGTGCTGTTCACATCTTTATCCTCCCCTTTTACACCTTTCTCTGTGGAATGAAACAAGAATGTCACACAAACGCATGAAAGCACGTGTGTTGATATCAAAACAAGCCAGGGCTGAGTTGAAAAAAAACGAATGCTAAGCCTTAGACCTAAGTTTCAATTATTGAAAATATACACTGATTCCATTCATAGTTAACTTATATAAGAGCTACCAAATTTGGCAAAAGTCAATCTTCCTTAGGTATGAAAAAAGTAAAATCACAAAAATACTGAACTTAGAGGAAAATCAATCGGAAAGTCCATAATCACATGGCAAAATCAAATAACAAAACGCATCAAAAACGAATGGACAAGAACTGTCATATTTCTGACTTGGTACAGGCATTTTCAAATGAAGAAAATGGTGGATTAAACCTGGTTCTATAGCGCTAACCCTCTCAAAATGAAATGATTTACAGTTGTGATGAAAAAGAAATTTTGAAATTCTGAATATAATGTACCTCCCACGCATTGGTTAGTGGTTTCATTAAATCATCGTCAGATTTATATCGCTAATAGTTATCAAAGGTACATGTTACAGGCTTATCATTTGATATGCCAGACGCGCGTTTTGTCTACATAAAACATCAGTGACGATCAGATAAAAAAAAGTTATAAAGCCAATTAAGTACTGGCTGGTGTTACCCTCGGAGACGAAACGTCCATCAGCAGTGACATCGACCCATTGGTAGTAATAGTTATCAAAGGTACCAGGCTTATAATGTAATACGCCTAAAATTCTTTTTTTTTATATTTTCTATTTATTTCCTTTTTTCGTAAGAACTTCACTTTGGTTTATTTGTTTTTTCACTTAAATTGAGGATCACATTTATTGATTTGTGTTTATATATATTTTGTTTTAAATCTTGTTCACGCGATCAGTTTATATATTTTTAAATAAAATCTAGACACCAGCATGCAATCTATTGTTACTGTAGCCTCTTGTTTGTATTTGGTAAATCAACCACTGACATGCCTTATAATACAAGAAAAGATAATACCTTTTTGGGCTTTAGCCGCTTACTGAATCTCAAATCAAAGCAACAAAATCCGTCTGTAAAGTTCAAATGAATAACAAAATCTCGGAACATTTTTTTATCCATTGGAAAACAGCATACCTTACAACCAGTTAATTATAATGATGACCTGTTTAACTCATCAGCATGTTTTGTAATTGTCATTTCCTGTTCTTGTTTTTTAAGTGTTAAAATTAGATTACACATTTTAAGTATGTAGCTCATATTAATAAATATTTCGTATTTAACCAACTGAGAACAAATTTGCATACACTGGAACTGTCCAATTCTTAAACTGAAAATGAAAAGTCAGATAAGCAAGAAAAATAAAGTAATTCATATTAACGACCCGTTAAGAACATGAAGAACTACTGACACCTTTAATTGTTATGGTAAAGGATTCTTTGATGTTGGTAATGCAGGTCTAGGATGTATTCCTAATACAGATACCACCACTCGGACAATTACTCGTTAGTATAAATTGTTTTGTTTTTTCGCTGCACAATTTTTTTTATCAAAATTAGCAATAATTTGGAGAGTTGGATACATCGATCTGGATATGTTGGAAATAAATAATAAAAATGTAAAATTACTGTTAAATTTCATAAAATGGTTCATATTTTTTTCACATATACATGAGATATTTACAAGGTTTTTTTTAAACCTGAAAATGGTTTTGATGGTCCGATCTTGTGTCAAGGGGAGATATTCTGTTAAATAAAGATAAGAGTAAGTGTTTATCTCTTTGAACTTGCAAACAATTCCTGTATATATTGATTCAAGCATTTATGGCATCAAATATTTTTTTTGTTTCAGAAATTGACATCACTGTACCAGAACTGACCTTTATCGAGATAACTGGAACGATTTTGAAAACTTCTAATCTGGACATAAATGTACATGGAACAATACTTCCAACTTTAACAGAAATAAACAGGATCATGTAAATAATGAACGCATATAATTAAATGTTTTGCCCTTCAAGATCACCTTTTGAATATAAAACAGCCAAATGCCAGCTAAGCATATGTGGTGGGTAATCTCTGAACAGTTATAAAAGAGGGAAGAAGATACCAGAGGGACATTCAAACTCATAAATCTAAAACAAACTGACAGCGCCATGTCTAAAAATAAAAAGATAAACAAACAACAGCAAACATGAAACAACATAGAAAACCAAAGAATAAACAACACGAACACCACCAAAATACTAGGGGTGATCTCAGGTGCTCCGGAAGGGTAAGCAGATCCTGTTCTACATGTGGCTCTCGTCGTGTTGTTTTCAATCGAAATTTCACAAAGGAGTCAAATTAATACCTTCCAAGTACAAAAGTATTGGCTACTGAAAGAATTACGTCGACTTAGTAGTTATTGTTGATATTCAATGATGATAAAAAAAATATATAAACTTTTTGTCCCGATGAAATAATCTACCAAGTGAGACAAAACGATATGTTTTTGCTTGAAATATGATGTCATTTTCCAAAGAATCCGTCCATTATTCTACTCTACACATATTCAAACAACAGAACTTGACAAATATTAACTAATACAATCATTCCCATTTCTACATGAATTAATCAAAGCCTTAAAGGTTGTATGCCTTTTTTTTTATCCACTGTAAAAAGAATTATAATCTTGAGAGGAGTCATATCTAGTGAGACGTAATAATTCAATGTAAGTATGGAACACCGTAACTACCTTATGGTACTTCCTTCTTTATGATGATGAGCTTTTTCTTTATCATGATGAGGTTTTTCTCTATTATGATGAAGTTTTCTTTATCATGATGAGAAATTTCTTTATCATGATGAGCTTTTTCTCTATTATGATGAGGTTTTTATTTATTTTCGTGAGGGTTTTCTTTATTTTGATGAGGTTTGTCTTTATTATGGGGTTTTTCTTTATAATTATGATGAGCTATTTCTCTATTATGATAAGGTCTTTCTCTATTATGATAAGGGTTTTCTCTATTATGATGAGTTTTTTCTTTATTTTGATGAGGTTTTTTTTTTCTCATGATGAGGGTTTTCTTTAATATGATGCTCTTCAAACAGTTCCAATTTCGATGCAATCCCCGATACTATGTACCCCACTAGCTGCTACCGAAATGGCATAAAACTGCGATGAACAAGATGTAATAGATTCTTGAAGAATTAGACAATTAATTATACACAAAATGCTGGAACCAAAAATATAAGTCCCAAAAAGACTAAGAATTTTCAACTGTTCCAATACTAGATAAAGTCCATTGAAAAAATACAGAGAATTTTTAGAATGACATACGAGGAATACTAAAAAAAAATTGACTTGATTGATTTTGATCATAAATATATATATACCTATATGCTATAGCACGAAAGCAATTGATTTTAGAAATCAATTACTTTAGAAATCAATTACTTCAGAAATCAATTGCAAAACAATAGATAAAATGTGCGGAATGTATTGAAATTAAGTGAACCTGTTAGTGAAGTTGCGACTACAAGATGCTTATAGCTGTTTTGAATAGGGTCAAATCCATATTTCGACTATATAAGACATATTTTGATTTTGAAATTATAAATTTCCCCTACCTACCTTAGTAGCAATATACCAACTTCACCTGCATACGGGGTATATATTTCACAACTTATTTGATATTCTAGAGGTTTTAGCTCCTACTCAGACTTTGTAAAACGTCATCAGTGTCTGAGTCGAAAGTTGATGAACCAGGCCTAGGGGTATGTCAAAGAACGTCTCGTCCTTTTTCTAAAAAAAAATCATCGGAAGGTACCAAGACCTTGTTGATAAATATTCCGTGTCAACTTCACAAATAATACATACGGTGACCTAGTTGTCTCATTGGCAATCATACCACATCTTCTTTTTTATATAATGGTCTTGGTGTATATATTCTGCGTACTGATGTTGTTTATCATCTTAAAAACGTGTTTTATTGTTCTTTCATTTGTCTTTGTTCTATTATTAATATTACTTTTACTGTTGGATTGTTTTATGTGATATGTTAACGTGAATCGGTACTTAATCATCCCGTCAATGTGTGTATTGTTTTTCATTTTTGGCTCTTGTGTTGTGTATATGCGACTTTTTGTATGTCTTTGGTTCTTATTCATATATATAACGTAACTCTGTACTTTAAAAGATCCCCCATCAGTATGATATTGTTCTATTTTATGTCATTATGATATATATATGTCTATTATGAATTTCTAAATACGTTGAACCACAAACGTCAAAATTATTCAATCGCGTAGTGGAATGAACTATTTGTGGATTCTTATAAATTCTATATAACTTTTGGACTCTCGGTCTATTTCTGAAATTAATTCTTACATACTTTTGATTTTTTAACCCTGTATGCTAAAATTGCCTATGTGAAAATTTTAAAATTGTTTGTATTTACATTGAACGACAAATATATGTGACGTATAAAATTTTCTGACGTCAGACATGCAAATTAATGAATGTGTTTGTAGAAAGATGTTTGTGTGTTTTGTTAAATTGTTCCTTTTAAAATTATTACACGATGATGACTGATGTACCCATAATTTGACTGTTTATTTATTATGTCTGTTTAGTTCACACATCATAGTAAATATAACGGAATTTGATGAGACTGTCACCAAAGTGAGAGGGTTAGCGCTATAAAACATATATTTAAAATATTGAATATTGAGTTGTCCATTCGTTTTTTATGTGTTTTGTTATTTGATTTTTTGCCATGTGATTATGGACTTTCCGATTGGATTTTCCTCTAAGTTCAGTATTTTTGTCATTTTACTTTTCATTTGACTTCTAATGATATACACTTGTTATGTATAATGTGTTTTCGAATACCATTTTCGGGCAATAAAAACGTAGAGCCCTTTAAGTTTGTGGCGTTAAAGCCCAATTTCAAAACAGAAATATATTACCAAACTACACATAAAGATTCAATATCTGATTTTCAATCTGCGAATGAAGCAAATTGAAATGGCCGTCAACATGAAATTGTTTTTAACATCAATGTTAGATGAAACCTTTTGGATTTCTATGGATATATTGTATATTTAAACTGCTGAACAATTGTAAGCATATTATTTAGACAATTTAGTATTACAATACCAGACAATTGTCAACAACAACTTTTTAATGTTCGCTCTGTGAGTGAAAAAGTGTGGGAAAAATAATTCTACGAAAATATAAGTCAACATCAACAAAAAAGCTATCTTTTTCAATTGAGTATAAACATATGGTGCTTTATAACTAAGCTTTGCGATACTAAGTTAGAAGAAATAATTATATTTCAATTAACTGAACCGAAAGTGACATATTGTATAATGAATGTTATAATAGTGTTAGAAAGACAATGACATTGATTCATGACCTTCGAAACCGTTACACTTATTGCTCTTTAACGTAACGTAATAAACTAAATTTCCTGTTTTTTATCATTACAATTTATAATTGAAATAATATCCCGTCAGCATCCATTGTCGGTTAAATGTTTCCTATTTTGTATCATTATTATTATTTCAAAATATACTTTTTAATCGCTTACACATTAATGTCAGTTTAGATGAATGTCATTCTCTAAGCAGTGAAATGTGTTGTTTTTAGTGTTTTGCCTTTAACCTTTTTCCGCTTCCATAGCTTTGCTACTTATGCCACTATTTAGAAGATAACTGTATAATCGTACCACTTCATTTTGACACTTATCTACATCAATCTCAAATGTTTCCATTATTACAATGTCAAATTAAAATGCGAGTGTGACAGTCCTACGAGGTCATCAAACTTGCTAAAAGGCCGTTACATTTTCAACATTTTTGCTGTTGTTTTTTTTGCTTGATCTAATAAAATTTCCATTGGTGAGAATTGAGAAATTGTTGTTCATTTGAATGCCCTTAAATCTTTACTTTTAAAGTTTCAATAGCAATAGCGCTGATTCTTGTATTAATGTTTGCAAACGGGTTCCTGTAGATTGCAGTACTAACAAGTACAATTTCTAAAAATAAGGAAATGTTGGACGTCCTAGGTATCGGGTGGATAATTCCTCATTGGTGTACATGCCACATCTAATTTCTATATAATATTTTGAGTTTGACAATAGTTAGAAGTTAAATGAAGGCATTACGGTATCTATCAATGATATGCATAACATGGATAGTTCTTGTAAAGTAAAAGAGCTTGAATAAGAATAACCCGCCATCTATCGCATATTCGCAAAGAGACACCAATACCGTGCGCAACGTCTATTAATACCAATATACAAAAGATACAAGAGAAACAACTACTGCATTCTGGGTAAACTTGGGAATGGAAATGGGGAATGTGTCAAAGAGACAACAACCCGACCAAAGAGCATAAAACAGCCATAGGACACCAATTGGTGTTCAACACAGCGAGATAATTCCGCATCCGGTGGCGGTCTTCATGTGGCCTCTAAAACAAAAGGGGTAATTAGTTCACAGAAAATGAACGTCACTCTAAAATTCAGACACATGAATAAACATTTGAAAAAGTTACACATAGTCTGTAGTTTACAAGATATTACTAGTAAATGAACTACATGTATTTGTTGTTTTAGAGATCTAGTTGCTCCGATCAAATATTAAAGTTCGCAATTACTATAATTCTATTATTAAATAAAATTACCCAACTTAAAAGTGAAAACTTGTAAATAATTTGAAATATCCGTTATTGGTTAAAATGTTTAACCAATAGAATTGAGAAAATTTATAACTACATTTTAGTCTTGATATAAAAACGGTTATCGTATATGGTCTAACTGCAGTCTACTCTACAGTCATAATGGAGATATATATTCTTGTATTGAGTCTTGCTACACTTGGTGGCCAAGCGTATTCGTGCTGTATGCCACAACAGTTAGAGGGAACGGTTGGGATGTCAATTGGTCTGAGCAATAATGGAAATCCCTTGGCAATTACGGTAAGTGTGTGTTTCAAAATTTTGAATTTACATATTTTATGTTAAAAGTTTTGATTTTAAAAAACAGGCCACTTTTGTAATATTTACATCAATAGGTCGTAAAATGTAAATGGATACCCTGCATTTATTATGCTTTCCATTACATATTGGTCAAATCGTTGAACGATCCCCTCCCAGTAAATAAGAATAAACTATTTTTCTGTTTTGATAATAATATCTTGGGCTAACGATTGTTTGAGGAGTCGATGCCGAAACCGAGTCAGGAGGCATTTTGTTATTGTTATTGTTTTGTTTCATGCGATGTTGATTCTTATGATCTCATTCCTTTACGTTCTTTCCTGGAAAAAGATGATTGGATATCTTGAAGAAAAAGATTTTATTCTAAGACATTTTAATTAACAAATATATAGCATTATATCATAAAGATTGAAAGATAGTGTGGTCCATTATGTATCTTTTAACTTAGACGAAAATACAATTTTTGTTTTTCTATTATTCCTTAGTAGTAAATATGTCTGATCAAAAGACATACAGACAACGCATTTTGACTGCTCAAATAGAACGAGTGAAGTATTAATGGAGTCCCCCAACTATCTATAATACTAAAATAACGAGGTCCAATTTGTTAACCGGCATGACGCAAAAACGACTAATTATAGAATTCAACTTTATTTTAGTGAAAAAAACCGCGATGGGTACAAACAGAAAGATTTTGAAATCAGAGAAAAATGTACACCTTATAATCAGCATGACTTTATCAAATGACAAAACGAATACTAAAAAACTAAGGTACTTTAATTCAGTCACAAGCCCGCGTGTGTTTAAGTGTTTATATATAAATCTTTGTCATTTGTATTCTAGGCTGTGTATGACAAGTGGGCCATGGATACTGCTATAGGAAAAGGTTACTTATCTGGAACAGTCTATGTCGGGGGTCATGCAATTCACCAAGAAATTGTTCAGGATTTCAATAATGTAAGTCTGGGAGAAAATCATGTTTTTGTATGCAGCTTTTTGCTTTTTAAACACCTGTTGCAAAATTTTCAATTTATGAGTAAATTATCGTATTTTTTATTTTTTTAAATATTAAAGTTACGGAAAATTTAAATTATAATTTCAACAAGTCAGTGAACTATCGATCGATCACATATCTATGGTAATGTAATGAATCATACATGTAAAACCAATGTTTTGAGTGATAATTGTAAATGGTCTATGCAATAATCATATAGGAAGATCCATAATGATACTGGGCACTTTACCACCCCTCTAAATCTGGCCCTTTAAGAAAAATCTATAAGAATCTAAATTTCATTCATAAGCAAATATCAGATACTAGATCACAGTACACGACTTTCAGTTAGCTTTAAAAGCGTTGTGTCTGCTCTTGATTTTTTTCCAGTACTACAGATTTTTGGTATAGAAATAGTACCTAATAGTATGCAAAATTACCTGTGTAAATTGATGTAAGCAATTATAGACAACCGCACAGGTTCACAAATGTATGTATTCTTTAACTTACAATGATATGTTATCTCTTCTTTTGTCGGATAGGCGCTATTTTATTGTGTTTGGATTTGTTTTCCAAAGACCAAATAAAGATTTTGTGCTATAAACTGATACACGTAACAGTATCCTTTCTCGTCCGTTTCAGCAAGTACAATATGAAGCTGCCTTGGGAAACTGCACCATAAAACCTTTACCTTTTGATTTTGGGACCGAAGGAGGACATATTTGTTTGCCATGTAAGTACTTTAGATAACGACGACACGTCAACAAAACACATACGACTGAAATTTTTGATCATTTATGAATCAAGTGCAATCTTATGAACATATTCGCTAGCCAAGGGGGACTGGATCCAGGCCCGTAACTACATTGAGGCAAATGAGGCAAATGCCTCATGTTAGAAATTTCAAAAAAAAAAAAAATGAAACAAAAGATTGTCTTAATATCAAATTGTTTTCACGGAAAGTGTCTAACAAGAAGCAAGTTCTCTTCACTATCTGGTGTCGTCCCTGCATGTTTTTCGTGATCCATGTTTCTTTTTTACTTTTAGTTTTCAGAGTTGATGGTCTATTGTTTGAACTTCTGTGTCCCGGGTTTCTTTTTTGCTCATTTATTGTCGTACTTTATGACAATAGTCTGAGTGTTGATTTTCATTTGTAAACGTGTGGTTTTGCAATGTTGCATGCCCACCGATGTCCAGATATTGTGCAAGAAAATGTTTTAAGAATATACAAGACACAGAAAAAAATGGTCGTTTCTGCATGGAGAATTGAATTTGATATCAAAGAATTCACAACTGGCTACTTTTGGTTGATAAAAATAGATAACTGACATGGTTTAAATGAAAGTAAGGTCACCAATTTTCCAGTATCAAATAATTTGACAAAAAGCAATAATATATTGCCATATGACCATTTCCATTGATTGGTTAAACTTGCATTAAGTCATGTTCAGACCCTTTTACAGAAAATAAAGGAATATGGAGTAAATGTGGACGAAACCTTATCGCACACAAAGTCAATGCATAAAAAATACTAATGATCAATCATTTGGTCAAAGTTGCTGTAGGGTCTTCAACAATAAAAGAATCATTTATACCGTAAAACAGGGTCGAGTGTCCCTAGTGTCGACTTAAGCAGTACTAGTATTTAAAGCATAATACTGCACTGTCACTATATTTCAATCTAGTCATAAAAATATCACCAAAGTCTAATCACAATACAAAACTAAAACAGACAGACAGATCCGGTATTAATGATTATGAGAATTACGAATTTTGCTTTGTCCTACATATCGGTCTTTTAATGTTGACCATAAAACCTTAAAGTCTTAAAATACAATAAATCTATGTTTTTGCTTTCAGACCAGAATATTGTCGAAAAAAAACAAAAAATTAGTTGCAATTCAATTTCAGAAAGAGTCTGAGAAACGCTCAGAATGCACGATTTTGCGTTAGTTTTCTCAGAGCTTCTGGGGGCCTTGAGCGGCCCCCAGTCCCCTCGCCAAAAAAATTTTCGCCTCGCTCCGCTCGGCGATATATTATGCCTCACTGTTTGAAGAGGCTAGTTACGGCTCTGGGATCGTAACTCTTGGAGAGCGAAGATGTCCAGTTTATAACCATAAACGAATCACTACATTTATGATCTAAACAGTTAATTTTTTTTTGTTACCGTCGACGAGTTCATGCAGTGTTAGGACGTTAGATGTTAAAAAGAGTCGTCATATCTGTAATTTTACATATTGTGTTCTCAATCGGCAATCCTCGGGTGAATCCGCTAATCTCCTTCTGAAGGTACGGAATCGGCCGAGTTGTGACGAATGATTGTGTCCTATTCTCGATCGTGCCATTTTGATTGAGCATCATTCGCACGACGGGTAAAGCATGCACAACAGAATACACTTACTCTTTTGAGGCACCTGAAACCATTTCTTGTATAGTTCTAGTCTTTGTTTGTTACTTTGATATTTTTCCCGTTGTTCTCTATTCTTCACATTTTAGCACCCAATGAATTATTTCCTATTGCTTATATTATTGGATTTTTTTTCTATTCGAACCATTTATTTTGCCAATTTTGGGGCCCATTTTTTGTATCCAGTAATATCATCTACACCCTCATATATACATCATGTTTCTTTCTATATATATATATGAATACTTAATAATAATTTCTTTGTACATTAATGGTATACAAATATAGCCATTCCTTTCACAACTATCCAAAAATATGATCGAGCTATCCTGGTTTAGGATATCATGACTCATTTATGTGCATTAATGGTATATAAATATATCTCTTCATTTCACAACTAGCTCAAAGGTATGGTCGAGCTATCATGGTTTAGGAGATGACTCGTTTAATGTGCATTAATGGTATACAAGTATATCTCTTCATTTCACAACTAGCTCACAGGTATCACTGGGGTAAAGCTGATGACCGTAACCGCATTCATGGTCATCCCAAGATGTCGGATGAAAAATTAGGTCAGTATCTGTATTGTCTGTTACAGTGTTTCTATATCATTTTCTTTACAAAGTATACATTGATACGATGTAAATTTATAAAAGATTCACACAGAAATCACAAATTACTACCGAAAAATGTTCAGGAACCGGGAAATTCAATTTGAAAAAATCGCTAAGATGTCCGTAAATCATTATCAAAATATTTTCAAGATGACCGTAACATAAAACAAGGATGACCGTGATTGGTAAACAGATGACCGTAACTTGTAAAAGATGACCGTAATTTGTAAAGATTGACTGTAATTTATATAAAGGATGATCGTAACTTTTAAATGATGACCCTCAATTCTAAGAATATCATTTTTGTATTCATAGCTTTTTGTTGTGTTTGTCTCAATAGGGGCTTAGTTAGCGAATATAAACATGTTTCATCAATTTTTTTTTAACTATTTGCCGTATTTTGAGTTCATGACAATGATAGTAAATTGCAAAGTTCTCGTAAACAATAAATATTTATTGATAACGACTTTAAAATTTTAATACAAATTGAGATACGGCGAAAAGTTGAAGAAACAAGAATGTGTCCCTCTGAGGTGTCTCTAGTACATGCCTCATCTACACTGTAATTTTCTATGTTCAGTGGACCGTTAAGATGGGAAAAACTGTAATTTGGCATTATGATTAGAAAGATCATATCATAGAAAACATATGTACTAAGTTTCAAGTTGATTGGAGATTCAACGTCATCAAAAACCTCCTCGACCAAAAACTTTAATCTGAGGTGGGACAGACGGACGAACGAGCAGACGAACGGATGAACAAACGAACGGACGCACAGACCAGAAAAGATAATGCCCATGAATGGAACATAAAAACCACTAATCAAACATATGAATATCCGGAAATCGAGCCTGTGTGTATGGTTCCAGAGGAAGCAGATTAAAATCTTAGTTTGAATTATATATGAATAACATTGCTGTATATATAAATTGACAAGATTCCCGTCAGTGGTAGATCCAAGGAGGGGGGGGTCCGGGTGTCCCTTTTTATTTACCGATCAGTGCATTTGAATGGGGACACATAGTTTGAACCCCCTTTACCCTGGGTTGGGATCCCCCTTTTTTTGAAAATGGCTTAATCCGCCCCTGCCCCTTGTGATACGTTATACGCACAAGACTATTTTAAGGATCTATTTTGCTGGAGCTCGCCTTCAATAGTTTGGTCGTAGTATTTATCATATGTCATCACAAGGAATTCCAGAAATAACAAAAAATCTTTTGGCATTTAGTTGGAGGCTGTGCAGCACACTTTTTTTTTTTATTATACTTCTAAGGTGTCATTTAATCGCGCTTTTGTTGCATGTTTTCCCCACTTTTTCATGTGCATGTCTTGTTGTATGTTCATTTTAAAAATTATAGTACCCTCTACCGTAAAACAAAAACTATCTTTAAAAAAGATATCCGACGTATTTAAATTTGAGTATATGTATAAAACTATCATTTCGATAACCTTCAGGAGCACAAAGATACCATTTAAATAACGTTTTTTTCTGTGTTTTGTTTAGTATTCTCGGTCCTCGTATCTTTCTGTTTACATTCACCAAAACCCGCGGAAATCTCACATGCGTAGGTGCGTTCTAAAAGTCATGTACGTTCGTACAACAAAGTTTACATTAAAAATTATATAATTGTCCCAAATAAACAGCTGTCACGGATGCAAAGAGCTATTGGAGAAACAATTATTTTAATAAAAATATAAATCTTTGTAAGATCTAGTTCAAATATTTATAGTTTTTCACTTGCTTTCCATCACGATATAATTAACGAGACGTTTTTTCAAACACAACCAAATCACCCACCATGACAGCATTTTGTCCAATCACAGAAAGGATTTTCGAGCATGCGTATTCTGTTGTCATAGTTAAGTACCTGTCTTTGTAAAAATCATGCAGAAGGTGATTCATGACATGTCACAGAAGTAATTTTTTTTGCCCTATATCATAAGAACTTTGGTAGATGAGTAAAATTCTGTCTTTATTTTCCCTGTATTATGCCCTTTGCCATGGTAACCATCAAATCAACATTTTGCTTGAATATGTGAAAAAATACCCTTTTTGAAAATATAAAATAACGGAATTTAAAGTCCCATAGAAATATTGTTAATCAATACAAACAATATGTATATTTACAGTATTGACAAACAAAACCCCAAACTATACAAAAACATTAAAATTGTGAATTTACTAAATAGTTTGTTTCCATAGCAACCATTTAAAAATGTGTTAAATTTCGAAAATGAAAAATTTCAAAAACTCCTAAATTTTAAATCTGTTTATCTCCCAAGACCAACAATACCATGAAATGTCATTGACAAATTTTGAAAGACCACATTCTATATATTCATAAAATAAAAAGAAAGTCGTGCGTTTTTTTTTTCTTTAAAAAAAAAATTTTAGTCAAAAATTGTCAATTTTCACCAAAATTCAGATTAACAATCGAGACGTGCTTTGAATACAAAGTTCACCATATATCTCTTTTTCCGACGTAGTCGGTATAGTTTCGGTTTGTGCCCTTTGAACTTAAGGACGCTTTTATATTTATATTTATTCAAAGCACGTCTGAGTTTCTCCTACCTATAGGATAATACTTTCATATAAATACGTTGTATATCAACACCATTAATCATTTGATACAAAAAAAGTAGTTATACAAATACGAATATTTCTTAGAATTGACGATCATCCTTTAAAAGTTACGGTCATCATTTAGAAATTACAGTCATCCTTTACAAATTACGGTCATCTTTTAACCAATTACGGTCACCCTTGTTATGAATTGCTGATTCTGTTACGGTCATCTCGATTGTGATTTACGGTCATCTTAGCGATTTTTTTAAATCGAATTTCCTGTTTCATACACATTTCCCGGAAGTAATTTGTGATTTCCGTGTGAATCTTTTATAAATTTACATCGTATCAATGTCTCCTTTGTAAAGAAAAGGATATAGAAACACTGTAACAGGCAATACAGATACTGACCTATTTTTTCATCCGACATCTTGGGATGACCGTGAATGCAGTTACGGTCATCAGCTTTACCCCAGTGAGGCCGTATGGTCGAGCTATCATGGTTTAGGAGATGACACGTTTAATGTGCATTAATGGTATACAAATGTATCTCTTCATTTTACAACTAGCTCAAAGATATGGTCGAGCTATCATGGTTAAAGAGATGACACGTTTAATGTGCATTAATGGTATACAAATATATCTCTTCATTTTACAACTATAGCTAAAAGGTATGGTCGAGCTATCATGGTTTAGGAGATGACACGTTTAATGTGCATTAATGGTATACAAATATATATCTTTATTTTACAGCTAGCTCAAAGGTATGGTCGAGCTATCATGGTTTAGGAGATGACACGCTCAAGGTTGACACGTACTTTTTTACGTTTGATGCAGGACAGTTTACCATGACAATGACTACGAAAGGATGCGCACCAGTATCCGAAGGTTTCCAAACAAAAGATGGCGTCTTCAATATTGGTGTCATGGGATTAACAAGTGGCATAACAGACCCATCCGTGTTCGAGTTGCCTTCCCCTTGTAAGGAGGGGTCGATGAGAAAGAGAGTATGTATAATACCAGCATCCTTTTATTGATGCAACTTTATTTGATAAATCCCTCATAAAGTTCAACATAACCCAGGTCATTAAACTTCATGCTAAAAATTAAATTCAACTAAATATTTTATTTACAGCCGATTACATTGAGTGTGTAGGTAAAGGCAGTATCTTTGGTAAGCTTGCTTGCTACCTGAACCGTGAAGTCATTACATATGTATTAGGTAAGGTATACTACCCTTCTTTCGAAGTAGTCTATTTCTGCAGACAGAGATAGATTGGTTACAGGTCTGTCGGACTAGTATACATGTACTAGTAACTATACTAATATTTTATCGTGTGTTTTTCTATGTTGTGATGTTATACTATTGTTTCAGAAAAAGGGAGAAGGTTTGCCATGGTACCATTAAAACGTTTAATCCCGCTGCAAATGTTTGCAGGAATCTGATGTACAGTAGTTGTCGTTTGTTTATGTAATTTATACGTGTTTCTCGTTTCTCGTTTTTTATATAGATTAGACCGTTGGTTTTCCAGTTTGAATGGTTTTACATTAGTTATTTTGGGGCCCTTTACAGCTTGCTGTTCGGTGTGAGCCAATGCTCCGTGTTGAGGGCCGTACATTGACCTATAATGGTTTACTTTTATAAATTATTATTTGGATGGAGACTTGTCTCATTGGCACTCACACCACATCTTCCTATATCTATCGTAAAGGAGGGTATAATACTTTTTGAAAGTGAAATCAAATACATACCATTTAAAAATTCAACGGCATATGTATGCGTGTTGTATATAGGTTGATGGTGATGCTTAAGAACTGTCAGTTTATTTATTTTTTCAGGAAGTACACGAACAGCAGTCGCCATTCGTTCCCATATGATGTCAAAGAACGAAAAAGCTAGCTTAAATATAACATTGTATAACTTCTCTAAGATCAAATGGACCAATGAAGTACCTTTTCCTTTTCAACATGTTCAAGTCTACAAATCATAAACACTTAAACCATGTACACAATTGAAATAAACATTTACTGCTGATCTGCACACTACTTTAGTATATTTTAATGAGTTATTTTTGTGAAAATAATAGTATTTAAAACTTGATGTTGACACAAATACGAAGCAGTTATCCAAGAAAAAAATAAAGCTGAACTAGTTCAGGAACATTGTTATTTATTAACTGCGTTAATGTTTTATAAATGTAGCTGTATCTGTTCGTGAACTGGGATCCACTTGTATTACGCTTCACTCAACAAAGTGTAGAAATCCGCCTAGAACCAGCTTATTCGGTTCGAAGACTTAGTGGCGTTAAACAGCAACAACAACAAAAAAATTACTTCCTTGTTCACAATGTACGCAATTCATATTCAGAGTAAAAGAAAATAGATACTAGTCAAATTGATTTTAACTTTTAGAGGGATTTAAACCAATAGAATTAATGAGACATCTCTCCATCCAAGACGCAATGTGTAATCAAAGTACTGGAGTACTGAACATCGGATGACCGCAAGTTCTTGTGGATGATCACAAGCACTTGTCTCAGAAAAAAATCATATTCTACATCTTTACAAAACGGAATTTTTATACAGGACCACTAACACAGTACGTGACCTCTATAACAGCTATGTTGAAGAAGATCTTCATATGAACACCTATCGTATGGCTATTAGAATATACAAGGTATTGGAGTGCACCACGACCATACCTCGTTTCAATAGATAATTGCTATTATAAGTACTATTTCCACCACTTCAAAATAGACGAACTCCTTATATATTCGATGTTATTTTTTTTCAGTCGGGCGCCAAACGCTACAGTAGTAAAGCATGTTCGCCTGCTATCATTAACACGATTAAACTCTAGACAGCCAGAATAGTCAGCTAGCGTTCTCACGACTTTGGTAAACATGTTAAAGTAGCCAGCACTTTGTTAACCCATGATTTAGGGTGGTTATACAATAACTCGGCCGCAGAAAGAGTGCACTAATTATGTTTAAATAGTGCAATTAAAGCTGTTTATCGTTTCAACACTACTAGAACACACCCGCGAAATCGCGGGCATTTAGAGCGTATTTGAAAGGATGTAAAGTGTTGTAGGAAGAATATTGTAAAAGATTTAATAACTTGAGAATTTCAGGAAAAGTATCAAAAGTCATAGGTACTTGGGGACAGGAAAATGTTTGTTTTAACCCTCCTCCCTTATTTCCCAAATTCACATTTTTTGTTTTCTATTAATTTCATTATGAACATACATTTAGTGTACATGTATTATGAACATTCCAGTCAGGAGCCTGTAATTCAGTGGTTCAGTGATATTTGTTTTTCGTACATTTTTTGTACATAGATAAGGCTGTTAGCTTTCTCATTTGAATTGTTTTACATTGTCATTTCGGGGCCTTTTATATCAGACTATAGTATCGGCTTTTGCTTATTGTTGAAGGCCGTTAGGTGACCTTTTAAAGTTAATTTCGGTATCATTTTGGTCTCTTGTGGAGAGCTGTCTCATTGGCATTCATACCACATCTTCTATTTTTGTAAAACATTAAGTGACTTGAGTATTTCAGAAAAGGTATCAAAAGTCATAGGTAATTTGGGTCAGGATAATTGTTTTTCTAGCCCGGCTCCTCCTTTTTTTGTTTGTTCTCTATGATTTTAATGACCCATGAATAATTTTAGCGTTTATCTGTTTATTATGAACATTCATTAAAGGGGGGTCGGGGCAGAGGCGGATTTAGGGGCGCCGCCCCCCCCCCCTTTTCTGGAAAATAATTGGTTGCTTATATAGGGAATCACTGAAGCATGACCAGAGCGGGCCCCTTTTAGGCAGTCAACGGGCCCCTGCGTATGAAAATTTCTGGATCCGCCACTGCGTAGGGGCTCTGATCCCAATATCCCGGGCTTGGAAATCCCGAGGTTATGAATTTATTATACAAATTAAATATCTCGACATCCCGAAATTCGAAAAAAGAAATCCCTGATCCCGAAATGGTCAATCCTGAAATTTCGATCTTAAAAACACCCGTTCCAGACGTCCCGAAAGTGTATTTTCTTTTTACAGTCAATTCTCAGTTTAATAATTGATCCACAGCGGTCATTGATATATTATTCAGACCCTCTCTATTAAATAAACCCTGGGACTGCCGTGGATAGTAAACTTGAAAATGATATCAGACAGAAAGTACACTTTATTCGTAGTATATGTATTTGTTTCAAAGTAAAAAGAAAAACGCAAACCGGAGGTCTAATCTGCCTTAAATTTCGTCCAATGACGGATATAAGACAGAAAATACACTGTATTCGTAGTATTAATGTATGTTCAAAGTAAACAGAAAAACGCAAACCGGAAGTCTAATCTGACTTAAACTTTCGCCCAATGACGGAAACATATCCGGACGTTTTTTTTCTCGTTTTTCACCCAAAATAACTCAATCTGAATAATCATATGAATGGATGACAAATACGATTATGCACTGTACCCATAGGACACAGAGGCATGATGATTAATTTATTGTGGAAAGAAGAGAAGCGACACCCAAAATGAGGTCTTCTCGTTTAATAGTATAGATAAATTACGATGTATTTTAACATTTAATTCAAAATGTCAAATATTTGGTTAGTGATCAAATTTCTAAATGTTAAAAACTGTGACGAAATGCGTAAATATATGTTATGACATTCACTTCACATTCAGTGGAAGATCCATAATTTTTCATAAGTGGGGCCCAATGACTGCCTAAGAGGGGAACCGCTCCAGTCATGCTTCCCTATGGAATCAACCAAATTTTTCCCACAAAAGGGGGGGGGAGGGTGGCACATGAAAAACCCTCTAAATCCGCATCTGGCAGTAGAAATCTATTATAATTATTATCATTAGCATCATTATACCGTAAAATTACTATTCAAGTAAAAATTATTGAAGGTACAAATAAAACAGATATACCCAAAATGCTACAACGATGTTTATGTTGAATAAATTATTTTACCAGAATAAACCCTCCTCTTGTAGCAAGGTTTATGAAGTAATGGTAGATCAGCAAAGTACCGGTATAACGACTGATTTGATTAAAAGGACAAACATTTATAAAACCAAAAAAAAAAAAAAAAAAAAAAAAAAAAAAAAAAAAAAAAAACAGCGAGATAAAAATAAATGTGAGTATAAAAAAAGAAACAACCACACGTCTTTATTAATCTGTTCTGAGGCACTTTCACCATTATTGCACTATTTCGTGTCGGTCAATCTAGCTGTATCAGTGGAGGGAGCAGGGATGTCCACAGAGAACCACTGACCTCTGGGGCGGAGCCAGTCATTTTTAAAAGGGGAATCCAACCCAGGATTGGATTGAGGGGGTCCACCATATGTCCCCACTCAAAAGCATTTTTCGTCAAAAAAGAAGATTTCGGAGGTCTCTGAATCCGCCACTGGACCGTCAGTAGGAAAACTGACAATTATATGGTTCACCTACTTAGACCAACCTTTATCGAGACCATGATGGTGAACTTGACTACCCTTAGTATAGGTCTTCAGAGATAATGGTGTCTGAAGCACTCTGGAGTCGAAATCATACATTATATCATCTACTTTGTCAAATGAATTTGCTTAAAATCAAATTAATTTATTTAAATACATGTACAATAACTAAAATACACTCGAATATATAAAGATTTGTCATTATGTAGCAAGATATGGGAACTTTGCAACCCATATTGTTCACTTGGTTTGCAGAGATAATGAAAACCATAAAATGTTTTTTTTTAATCATTTTTCAACTGAAAACTTTAACAAAAAAGACAAAAAAATAGTAAAACTGAACATTCAGACTTTGTGTCTGTCCAACAACCAAACATTGCATTGAACATCAAAAACCTGGCAAAAAATGAAATTTGTTATATTCGTCACCTCAGTAGGCCGGCGCAACATGGCGGTTACACGTTATTACAGACATTTATCATGAAGAATGACAAGAATGCTTATTTTGAATGATCTTCAGAAAGCACAAAGTTTAACATTTATGCGAAAAAGTCAGATAGAATAAGATATAATGTTTTGGGGAATGTTGGGGTACAATGTATTATAGGTAGAAATAATGTCTATTCTATAAAATTTTGAGATTAATCATGATTTTACTTTTAAAATCTGTAACTAAAGGATTTCTTTATATTGTACACGGGGTGATCGTTCATTTCTTTGAAAATGTTGCATCCCCTTTATTTTTATATGCTCATTTCATTACTGGTCTCATTGTTCTATTTCAGTGTATATAAAGTGCGAATCCAGCTAGTTCATTTTTACTGTTATATGCGGGTATGTCTATTGTAGAATAAAGGATCATGGGAAAACTGTATTTGTTTATGTTTTGAAAATATCAAGTTAAGTGATTTGAAGATAAGTTTTAACATATTTTCATTGTGATATGTCTTTATAATATACAAACATAGCATTAAAGTTCAAATAAGTGTTATTTAATGAATGGCTATTATCTATTTTGAATTTATTGAACCATAAAACTAATTTTTGACTCTTCACATTGAATAATCCGCGAAGCGGATTATGTTAAATGTGAAGAGTCAAAAATTAGTTTTATGGTTCAATAAAATCAAAATAAATTATTGCCATTCATTATAAATAAAATTCTATCAAAAATAAGGCTCAAAGAACTTTTTATATTATTTATATTAACAATAACAACGTACACACATGTTGGCGTATGAATACACAACGTCAGAGTGGGCGTGTCGCCATCAAAATTGACAACATTGAAAATAAAACTAATAATTTTATCCAATCAGAGGACAGTAAAAACGCCAAATTTATTTATAAAAGCATCATAATATAGCATATCGATTATTGAAAGCGATCCATTTTAGCTATAGATGCGATGAATTATCACTGTTAGTGCAGTCATTATTAATGTAGAATTTTCAAAGATGCGAGGAATTTTTATTGTAGAATTATGTGATAAATGCACTTGCAACAAACGAAAAAACTTAGTTGATGACTTTAGGATTTATGATACATGTATTTTCAAATTGAAATACAAACTCCTCATTCATTCTTCATCAAATATATAGCTTTTCAAACTTGTAACAAAAGCGATTCTCAAAATGAAAAATTCTAGATCCGCGAATGGATACTACCGCAGAGGTAAAACCATACACATTTGGGTTATTGAATTGTACACGAAATGATTGCTACAATTCATTTTTGTTGATTTTAGACCCTTTGGAACTCTATGTGGGCTGTTTCAGCAACTAGACAAAAAATCCCCATACTAGATACACGGTTAGATTCAACGAATCCCAAATATCTATATTAAAGGACTTTTGTCTTTAAATTTGGACCCCTCAAAATTGAAAAAGGGACCAAAAATATAAAAAAAATGCATGCATCGGATACATTTGTTAATGAAGGCATGACTGTAACAATAGGATTGATATACACAAATATCTTATTCTGGGGGTCTCATTGGAAGGGGGGGGGGGGGGTTCTGATCCCGGATCCCGCTTACTGTTTTGGCAGATTCCCGTATTCCGCTTATTGTTTTGTCAGATTCCTGTGTCCCGCTAGACTTCATTTCTCGTTTTTCACGACACAATCATTTGACTTTCACCTGTCACGCTTGCAAAAAATCGGCAATCCGGCGTCACGCTTATACCCAAATGCGACCCACTATTTTTTTCTATTCTGAATCATATTAAGCCCATTATACATATATTAAAAAAGTAGTGTGGATTTTTTTATACCTTTTTATCCCGTCTCGTTTCATTTTTGAGCCATATATAGATGTCGTATGTGACAATGAGACAACTCTCCATCCGAGTCACAATTTATAAAAGTAGACCATTATACGTAAACATACGGTCTTCAACATGGAGTCTTGGCTCACACCGAACAGCAAGTTATAAATGGCTCCAGTGTAAAACCTTTTAAACGGGAAAACAAAGATTCAATCTATATCAAGATGTACGTAATTAGTGGTGAAGTGTCATGGAAATGGATAAAAATAAATAAGGATAAAGATCCCTATACGCTTTATAAGAAACTAAATGGAATACATTTGAAATAAATGTTATTTCTATTGAATTTATTAGAGTGTTTTAAAACCAAACTTTCCTCCGTAAGTTAAATTTTATCAAATCTTTCTCTTACTTTATCTATTGTTTGAGCAAGTCGGCTAAATTAAGGCCTTACAGCTAATTTCATAATGCATGCAAAGCAAAACTTTGGTTGGCTTGCTTGCTTTGTTTGTTTAATTGTTTATACAAACTTTGTAAATAAGATTGACATTTTTAAACAATAGGATTAGGCATATGATAGTTTAACCTGTATTTTTAATATTTGAATTAAATTGGGTGTTATCATAACGATTATCCAATAAAAGAAAAACAAGCAAGTCAACTAAAGTCTTGCTCTACATGCTTAAAGAAATGAGCTGTAATAGATAAAAAAAAAAATAAAAATTATACAGTGAAAATGCACCGCATATACAGTACTAATGATTCGCTCCACAGTAAAAATGAAAGAATAGTATCATTATTCGACAGTAAACATGACTAGCATTACGAAATCATCATAGTGGAATTTAGTTAAATATGAAGAAACTGAATGACAAAACATATTCTACGTTATACAACTTTATTAATTGTATTAAAATGAATATTTTGTACTGCAACAACATCTTACCTGTTAGTTATAAAGCACCTGCACGATCTGTTCGTGAAATGTCATAAATATTCACCTATTTTGGTATATATTTCAAAGCTGGATGGCTTTAGGCGCGATAAAACCCCGCTCGCATCTCTTACTTTGTTTTATTAGTATTATGTATTTCTGAACATATACATTTTAACTAATTTTCTTCATTTTCTTCGAAAGTAAAAAAAAGTTCGTCTGTTTATTTATCATTCTACATTAGACATTTATGGCATATACAGTAAAAATGATATTTTAGGATCCGCACTTTACATACACTGTATTTGGTTAAGTAAAAATATTTTAATTTTGTTTTCAATTTACAAAAGAAGTAGCATGCAGTACAAAATGCTAACGGTTGAAAAAATAGGATGCTCTTGTATTGAATATTGTTACTCACCTGGAACTAACACCATGTGACTAATCATAAGACATTTACCTGCATTTCTAAAAATAGAACCAGGAAAAGATAAACCGGGTCGATTCATTAATCTGGCAATACACAAGATGGTTAACATGTTGAGTGTACTCCTAGGTTTGCTTGTTTTCACAACAACTCCAACACAGACATCAACATGTTGTTTACCAACACAAATGGAAGGGATATTAGGTTTCTCAAGCGGATACCAAGTCAAGGATAAGGGTTTCCGAACAGAGGTACGTTCCTTATACACAGGTAGTTGTGGCATACCCCCTCTTTTTGGGACATTATTGAAAAACTTATTTTTTTGAATATTAGCCATACTCGAAAACTAGCCAAATACATTGTACAGGCATATTCTAATAGACGAAATTTTGTTTACAAATAGCTTAATATCTATATATTTTTATTTTAAAATTAATTAAAGGTTAACTTTCGTCAACAAAAAGATAATTTCATGAATAATTTGTTATTTTGAAGAACGTGATATATTGTTTTGAAATTACTTAATTTCATTTGAGGTGACTTGTAGGTCCATTGGGCCGGGTGTATTAATATTTATCATATATTGTATTTTTATAATCTGTACATATTTACACATGTCACTATAATAAATAATTTACTTACTTACTTACTTTATTCTAAACAAATAAAATTTCATTAGCACCGTTGCATTTATACAGGTGGGATAAGGTAAAGATATATATGACTTGTTTCTTTGGAAAATCCATTTCGCGAAATTTATCTTCAACACATTGGAATTTACACTATTGTGCGGCGATACAAGAGTGCATGTTTAACTAAATATAGAAAATAAAAAAAATTATCGTAAATAAATAACTTAAAATATATCTTGGGATACACGTCTCTATTGTTTTACCCAAACACGAGTATTATTGTTTCTAATTAATCTGTCTAAATTCCACTAACCCTCAGAATGGAAATTTCAAAACAGCGGCGAATCCAGAAATTTTCATAAGTGTAGGCCCACTGACTTCCTAAGAGGGGACCCGCTTCAGTCATGCTTTGATGATTCGATATAATCAACCAAATTTTTCGCACAAAGCCCCCCCCCCCCTCTTTTTAAACCTGCCTGTGCACGTGTGACATATAGTTGCTAACTGTAACGTCGTCATTTGGAATCTGGTGGAAAGTTGTCTCATTGGCAATCACAGCACATCTTTCGCTGTGACATTTTTATATATGTCTAAGTTCACTATTTTGCTTGACGTTTACTTAACGTGCGTCAATTAGTATTAAGAGTTGTGTTATACATATCATTATAATATTCACTAATTTGTAATTTTCAGGCCATGTTTCTACTTGCATATGATGTAAAAGGGAAAAGACAGTCCACTCTAGGGGAGGGAGTAACTAATGGAATCAAATTTCAAACTCATCAAATCGATGATTATGCGGCGGTAAGTACAAATAGTAAGATATAGATCGTGGCTTTGTTATTATATAAAATTTGACATGTTGATTCTTCTATAGTCTATCGGTTTTTTTTTTCTTATGTTTCTGCTGGTACACGACAAACATATTAAACGATGATTAAATGAGCTTGTAAACAATTTAAAAAAATGGACATAAAAATCCTTAGAGAAAGCCACATGCATGTAACAAATTGAAGAACAAAACTGTGTGGATATGGCTCTGGTGGACTGAGTAAATACAAAAGTTGTCTCATTGCCAATCCACACCATCTTTTTATTTTTATGCAATGTCCGTTAGTCTTTTATAGTTAATGGTATGTATGAAACGGGTGCGTTAGTGTCCTTCTAGACCAAGTACAGATTTCGAATAACTAAGATCCAAGTTAAGCAACGTCTATTCGGTAATCTTATATATCAGAAAGATTATAATTGCATGAACTTAGACTTAATTATATAAGCGATACGCGACGCAAACAACATATCATGATATATTCTAGTTGAATTTATGAAAATCATTAGCAAATATTATGGAATTGTTTAATGTTAATTGATAAATAAAATCGTCATACTTTTTAACCATATTTCTTTGAGATATATTTTAAAATTCATATTTTACAACAGGGCAAGCAGTACACCGTGACAAATGGAAAGTGCGTTATTGTACCTTTAAAAACTGAAATGCTTTATTGTATTCCATGTAAGTATGTTGAATCTTAAGGAAACAATCTTTCCCCGTGGTACCATATCACTAGTGCGATCTATAGATATAAAGGAAGATGTGGTACGAGAGCCAATGAGACAACTCTCCATCCAAGTCACAATTTATAAAAGTAACCCATTATAGGTTAAGGTGTGGTCTTCAACACGGAGCCTAGGCTCAAACCGAACAGCAAGCTATAAAGGGCCCCAAAAATTACTAGTGTAAAACCATTTAAAAGGAAAAACCAACGGTCTAATCTATATAAAGAAAAACAAGAAACGAGAAACACTTATGAACCACATAAACAAAAGACAACCACTGAACATCAGATTCCTTACTTAGGACAGGTGCAAACAATTACAGCGAGAATAAACGTTTTAATGGTACCAAACCTTTATTTATGGATTAAAATGTTTGAAGAGTAAGCTACTCAGTCTCCATATTAATGTCCTACTTTAATTCTTTTAACTTGTTGGGGCTGCACGTTATATTCAGCATATTAAATTGAGAATGGAAATGGCGAATGTGTCAGAGACAACAAACGAACCAAAGCGTAGAAAACAGACCACATTACGGCTTGTTTGACATGGTTACAATTGTACCCTCTGAAAATGTTTTACTGCAATGGCTTTGATATATTTCTACGTGGCTATTTTAGTTCTGAAACAGCAGAACTATAACTAGAATCACAAAGAATTATATCTTGCCTTAGTGGTACATAGCAGTATGTTAATTACCCAACAACTACAACAAATATGTAGGCGCTATATTCCGTCTTATTTTGTTTATTCGAAAGTTAATTCCTATAGTTTAGTTTACATCGATTGATTGATTGTTAGTTTGCACAAAGTCCAGTGGCAAATATTTCATGCATGTTCAGGAAGACACATAAGATTGAAAGATGTCTGATGCATTTGTCCAAGCAAGATCTACTCCATAAATACATTTCTACAATGTACACATTTTTGTATGTGCTATACTTAAATCCATTTTACCCCAGCGATTTTGATGTGTTATTATATATACTTAAATAATTTTTCTCCAGCTGATGCAAAGCTGCTGAAGTCGACCTTTATTGGATTTGATGACAAGAAAATTGATGTGGACATGTACATGTTCACATTCCAAGGAGCCACTGTAACTATGTCCGTCACAAAAGACACCTGTGTACCTGTATCAGAACACGTCACATATCCAAATGTATTAGTCGATGTTGGTTACATGGGAATGACCAGTGGTATTAAAAACACTACCGTCTTTGATATCCCAAAGCCTTGTCAACAGGTTGGACTTACGAGAATTCCTCATGAACAAAATGCAAGTATTACGAAGACCAGGGTGGTTTTTGACAACCTTGCGTCTTAACTACCCTTGAGGGTCTTGCTTGCGCGGTTGGTATAAGCAAGTTTCATTGAAATGACAGGTCTACACTAAAAATAAACAAGTTACAAAAATGGATTATGATTTATAAACAAAATATAATCAGATATTTCTCCTACTCATTCTTTCTGTTTAGTCAAATACAATACATCAACTAATAACGTGATTTAAAGAATCATATCTTAAATCATCTGGTCTTAATGGTGTAGAAGTTACCAACCACAGGTACTATAGGCCTTCAACAATCAGCAAAACTCATACCAAATGAATAGCAAGCTGTAGCAACAGTTATAGACACTAAAATGACAAACGTTAAACAATTCTAACAAGAAATAGCCAGGTCTAACGTATTTACAAAACAAGCAAGGTAACCGTGTAAAACACAAGGGAAAGAAAATTGGAATTGTTTTAACCAGTCAATTATTTTACATTTTTCAATACCAAAATGAATGTTTATTGTAGAGTAGTTTTAAGTTTATGTTTAATATTTTTACAGGATGTTGAGCACTTGAGACACAGAAGACATTCTCCTATGTTCCTTTAACCATCTTTTTTTCCCTGTGTGATGAATCTCCGTGTGTTTTGTGTTAAAATAAACTTTAATTCAACAAATGAATATATCTCTATGCTATTTTTTAAAGAGTTACTCAGCTTTGTCTGTGAAGAGTATGCTTAAAGATTTTTCTAGCTTAGAAGAGGAAAAGTTAGTGTTGTAATATTGAAATGGTATACCCCTTTATTGTTTGTTATCCAGATCTGTCCTCGTACATCTTAGATTTAACATGTTGATGGTAAAATGTCCATATAATTTATAGATGGCTTAAGCTTTACTCTTGTTTTAGTTTGCAACTTTTAATGACAAATAAAGATTGACTTTATGTATTATTTAGTTTGCCATGAAGTATACCAAATTAAAAAAAATATCCGTCTTCAGTTTATTTGTTTCTATTTAGTATCAAACTTTTTAGGTGAATTTACAGCTACCAGAATTTTAATATGTATTTCTCAAGCATGCAAATTGATTCAGATTTGAAAACAAAATGAATAAAGGACATGTGGGTATACATCAATAGACAGCAACTAATCAACAACAAAATAGTATACAGGTCAACATAGAATCTTCATCACTAAACAGATGTCTATACTATGTCAAAGCTCTAAACTGCTCCATATCTTATATTATATACCCTATTATGGATTTGTAAACATTATACCATATTTTATCCCGTATACATCAATCATAAAATTTAGATTACGGAAATGACAACCTCTTGCAAGAGTGACTTTAGACCATGCAGGAAGTAATCTTCTTTTTGAGTTGTAAACATTAAAGCCGTTATCAGTGAGGGAGAAAAGGTATATTGAGGAATGAACCAAACAAAAAAATATACATAGAAAGCAATTAAGCTTTGAATACAATATAATAGATTGCAAACAATACTAACCTTTCACGTTTTTTTGGTTAATATGAGGATGTTTACGGAATGCTCAGAGTCTGCTGATAAGAAAATCATGCCGTTTTGTACACTGAAATAATTTGTCAGGGGCAGATCCAAAAGGGTTAAGTGTAGATAGTTAATTATTTACCCACATTTTATCTGAATAAACATTTGGTTTGAAATTGTCAAATGATTTTCTTCATTTTTTACAATTATGGATCACTTTTCTTTCGACTTTGCAGTTTTTCAGATTTTATACAGCAATGTATGTCAAGTATTGCTTTCAAACTAGAAATCAACAAATTCTACCCTTGTACCAGATTTTTTAATTGAACATCAGCATATTCATAACCTTCATCGATGTGTACACATCATAATCCAGAGATAGAAAAAAAATCTTAGTTCAGTTCTAAACTATTAATATGCATAGATATTATTTTAAAGTTTAAAGAGACACAATTATAAAGTGAAATTAAATATTTAGTCTATTATAAAAATAGAATTTATTATTTTAAAAAGTTTGCAAAAACCTGGAACAAGGAAAATGAAACCTATCTAAATAAGACTGGTATGCTTATACCATATAGAAAGGTATCAGTCTGAATTTAATTACACAAGGGAAGATACATTTTTGTTAAATCAAACGCAATGCACAGCAAATACAAGGAAC
Organism: Mytilus edulis; assembly: GCF_963676685.1. Classification (NCBI taxonomy): domain Eukaryota; kingdom Metazoa; phylum Mollusca; class Bivalvia; order Mytilida; family Mytilidae; genus Mytilus; species Mytilus edulis. The sequence continues at coordinate 63,395,965 of NC_092356.1, forward strand.
TGACAGGGCTCTGTTAAACCTTTAAGGATTTTTGATTTAGTTATAACATGCATAATGACACACATCTTCAAAAACTCAAATGATGGCATTTCATTAATTGATTGAAAATTTAACAAAACAGAAAATACGGCAGTGAAGTACAGCAGTGTTGGCAGGTCCTTGAAAGAGATGTGTGTTGTGGACTTTGGATCAGTATTTTAATCCAATTCATCAGTTGCAACCATTCAACTTAATTAATGTATAAAAGTTGATCCATCCAGGCATAAATGAAATAAGTTTAATACCATTAATAAATTATACTTTATTATGTCAGTTGTATTAGGAGTAAAAAGACCTAAGGTCTGTAAACAAAAACAAATTTCCAAAAGTGGAACGTAAACACCCAACAATTAGCACTAAAACATGTCCATCCAAGGAATTCAGTTTGTTCATATTAAAAGCAAAGGGATTTATATAATGTTGCTTGTCTATGCACTGTCTACTTTATTCATGTGTAGTAATAGATCAATCACTCTACAGCTGTACCCATACTCATTGTCATACCTAAAAATAGAAATGGTTTGTAATAATAATTTAAACTAATTCTGTATACTAAATGTCTTGGAAGAGGAAACTTCAATATATATAATCATAGTGTGTTGTTTGTTGAGAAATGGGGAAAGCCACTTCATAAAATGCATGTTTTTCCTCTTCGGAAGTCAGTTAGTTACCAAACGATAGGTCAACAACTCCCAAGAAACCAGAAGCATTACATTGGCGTTTTCTAAGTACCGGACCTGGCCGGATAAGCACTGATAAAAATCCACGTTTTACAAAATTAAACTGCTGCGTAACTATTCGACAATTGGCCATAATAGCTTAGTTTTTATAGCAAAATCATAAACATTACGGTGGTTTTTGTCAACACTTTCACACCCCTTTCTTTTAGTAATTTTATAGCGTTGACCAAGCACACATTTTTAGAATGAAGCGGTTTCAGTCAACACTTGTACACCCCAATGAATTTACAAAAAGAAGCATTAAATTTTTTAAATAAAATGTGATTTACATGATACAACTGTTCAAATTCTTGGTTTGCTACAACCAGGCCTAGGGATTGAAACCCACACCATCCTGCACTAGCTAGAATGCTACTAGACCACTGAGGAGGTTGTATCAAGATATGAGAATTTAGCTCTTACAATGTATCAATGTATAAGATATAAATTTTACTTACCATGAAACAAGTTTTACAAAGTTATCATTAAGAGCGATGCCAGCTTTGGCATCAAAAATGCTGCTCCTGTTGTCTCCACGGAAGTCTTCTGAGACAACATCGTCTTCTGTGTATCCCATAACACCCTTCATTGGACCCTCAGATGCTGCTTTAATGGCTGCCTTAATGTTATCATAAGATGCCTGCAATAAAATGTTATATTTTGTCAATAAGTACCTTGGATCATCTATTTTTAAGAAAGCATCAATAAGGTGTCAGATAGAGCCTGCTTGCAGTTTTGTGTGAGGCATTTTAATACAAACAAAAAAATACATTGAATAAGGTTTCAAGTTTAATAAATTTTGCCACCAGGGACAACATTTAGGATATGTCACAAATAAATATCAAGTAAAATAACATTTTAGCTGTTTTTGATGGTTTTTTTTTATGGCAGAAATTTCCAAAATGCTGGTCAAAAGATAATTTTTAAATAGGAAAAAATTAAGAATCGCATCTCATACTCGTTGAAATTCTAGCATAACAATAATTTTAGATTAAATACTCAAACATTAATTCAAAATTGCAAGGAAATTAATTTGGATGCATTTTCAGTAAATTAAAATATTGGAAACCTTATATAGAATAGCAAATTAATATACCTATACATAATTTTCAATTTCAAACTAGAATAGAATGTGTTTACAAAGGAATCAGTTATTATATAAATCCTAGCACAACAATATGGTTGTGTTTTTGATTTTCTAATTGAATGGACCATTTTTCACAAATAAATATATGTACATCTACATATTAGGCACAAGAAAATATGAGTTACACTAGTTTATCTCAATGATTCAGAGGCTTTGGTAGCTTGAAGGCAGTTCCTGTTAATTTATTCTGTAAAAGGTATACAGACTTGATATAGAAAGGGAGATAACTACTATTTGTATCTACAACTTACACCATTTTTTAGTCTAACTGTTAGATCTACTACTGACACATCTGGAACTGGTACCCTGAAGGCCATTCCTGTTAATTTACTGAAAATATACACAAAAATAGGTTGTTAATCTAATATATAAATACAATATGATGGTTGCAAGTTTTCGATATTAAATCTCATTTAAATCTTATTTTTCACTTTGTTTCTTATTAAAGACATTCCATAAGGAATCTGTTCAGTGACCATATCTTAGCCAATAAAATATTCCACGTTTTTTTTATACTATAGACTATATCAAAAATGTTATCAGGTAAACATGGCAAACAGCATTTTTTTAGGGAAAAATTTGGAAATTTGATGTTCTATCTTGATAAATAATTGATGATTTTGATCTTATGCACAGTAAGAAAGGTGATGTAGAATCTGCCATCAACAGGTCTTAAATAAATCAAAATTTTTCTATTTAACAACAATAGTTTGACACTTGACTCAGAATATTTACCCATTGAGTTCTGGAATGACTTTACCGACGGCTTTAGCTGCTCCTGTTGAGGATGGGATGATATTTTGTGATGCACCTCTGCCTCCCCTCCAGTCCTTCATGCTTGGACCATCAACGGTCTTTTGTGTAGCGGTCATTGCATGAACTGTGGTCATTAATCCTTCTACGATACCAAATTTATCATTGATAATTTTCACTAGAGGAGCCAAGCAGTTGGTTGTGCAGGAAGCATTGCTGTAATAAATATGGATAGATTTTATTTCAAAAAAATCTTGTAATGTTCCTCATTGACCAGTCTTGGACTCATTACACTTTAGTCACAATTCCTGGTCATATCATTTCAACATTGGCAAGTCACACTTAACTTTCAATTGTGTTTAAATAATCCAATTATTTGAAAACTGATTTATTGTTGAACAAAATGTTGCTTCTTAACATGAACAAAATACTGTTTATTATTAATAGGTATACTAATTTACCTAGATTGTGTGAAAAAACAAAAATATTTTTTATCCATTCCCGATTTTATGTGGTCATGATGGTTTTTAACAAATTATGCATACATATACACAAATGTTGCATTTAAAACAAATTCTTAAAACCCCTTTCTTTCCCTTTACTAACTTTAATCATTATTATTAATTATAATGAATCAGCAGTATTTAAATTTAATATATTCCATTAAAAATCAAATTTGGTTATCTTCCATTATCAAATTGTTTATTTTGTCAGGACAATAACACCATGAATGTTACATAACAATATGTTAATGATTGCTTGCCAAAGATTTATTTGGCAAAATGTCAAGATTGATTTTGGTCAAAATACAAAGTATCACGTTTTAAATGTGTGGTTCCAGTATTCATGTATTATACATAACAATACACTAAATGATCTCAAGCTGTAATCTGACAATGAACTTAGCACAAACTGATTAATTATAGATCCCATGTCCATCCTCCACTTACAAGTTAGCAAAAATCAAAACATCTTCTTTATTTTTCATTTTTTTTTAAAGCATTAATTGAATTTGCATCATCAGATTAAACATGTTTAACCAAGTTTGTGTGTCAATGGACATTACTAAGTTCTGTCATACAGATACCTAGATAGAGTAAGATAGCTGTTACATCTGATGTGTTGGGGAATATATCTGAATGGGCTTAAACACTCATCGTATTTTGGCTTCATGTAGATATCTTTTTAATAAGAGATTAACAAATAAGTAACAGCACATGATAGTTACAATCCTACCTGACAACAGTAAGATCTTTTGTGTACTTTTCCTCATTGACACCCATTACAAACATTGGACTGTCACTTGATGGTGCTGAGATAACAACTTTCTTGGCACCTCCTTTAAAATGGGCCTACAAAATAAATTATGATATTTGCTTATAACTGGTGCAAAATAGCATCTGAAACCAGTTTAACCTAACCACATACCATGTGACTGACCCAAGCTGTATCAGTTGTCTTTTTTGTAAAATCTCTATATTTACTGTTCATATATATCTTTTTGTGATAGTTGGTTAAGTTACATTTATTCACAACTTATTAGTCTCTGGCGGTAAAGAGTTACACATATTGGATACAAACTTGTTTATTGTTGAAAATCATTGTTATCTGTGTCTTTCTGGTATAGGGTTGCTGCTTCAGTAACTTGTACTCCGACTCGTTTATATTCAATATAAAGGAGTATAGAAAACAAGAGGCTCTTGTGTCACTCACCTTGGTCTATGTGAATATTCAACAAAGGACAGGCCAGGTGAGCTAAAAAGTTATAAGGGTTATTCTAGGAAAAATATAAGAAAAGGGGGAGGAGGTTGGTTGTATGAACAACACTTTATTTATATTGTACCACCCACAGTTTTAATTTCATTTATAACAGAAAAGTATTAGCTTCTTTCCTCACTTACAAAAAAATACTTTATGATATGGTGCCCAACCTTCCAATACATGTTTTAAGGAACAGCCTTATCTGACATGAATAACTTACAGATGCTTTATCTTTGGTTGTGAAGACACCAGTAGACTCAACAACATATTCTGCTCCAGCATCTCCCCATTTGATAGCTGTTGGATCTCTCCTGCAAAAATAAAACATTGTGTTACTACTCTCAACTACAAAATACGGCTTTCATTTTTTGGACAGCTATGATGATATCTTACTGTAATTTAAGTACTACTAATCCAATTTACTGGGAGCAATGCAAAAAGTAAAACAAATCCCTTTACTTGTTAAATATTCTGCCTTTTAACAGATTTTGTCAATAATAAATTTTATTAAGGTGGTATGGGTGTCTACATTAAAGATGATAGAATTTTTCATGGTGTGCCAAAATGTAGCTTAAATTGGGATATGTTCAAAAATATTATTAAAATGATAGGTCACCAAGCATTTTCTCAAACTACAGGTTGTGACAAAATAACACACTTTGTATGAATTCTTCAGGAAAAAAACATAATTACAAATGTATGTGATCAAAAGCTAAACTAAATGATAGAATTGTAAAATAAAATATGAGAAGATAGCTTTTAGAAAATGCTTTGAGAATATCAAAAGATAGGGTCATTATCCTTTTGGCACATTTTTTTGAAAATATAAAAACATTAAAAATCAAGCAAAAATAATCTACATTTGTAAAAATATTAATATCTATTTGTTAAAATCTTAATCTGCATTCCTCATTAAATTTTGCTAATTTGATTGAAAATCTGGACCTTAGATTTTCCCTTATAAATATACAATCCAAGGTGGTGAAAGACACCCATACTACCATAACCTTATCTCTCACACTAAATTACTTACACTTTAAATATCAACCAGACCAAAAATAACCATTCATGCGAACTTATCAACTTTTAAGACTTTTAAATCCCTTAAACATGTTCCAGATAACAGCAAGTATTTAAAACTAAAATCACATATAAAGTTGGCTAGCATAAAACAAGAGTGTCCTTAACCATTTGCTACCTGAACATTTCAAGTCTGCCATGGGCCATTAATTTTTGGTCCACCTATGAAACAAATCTTAAAAATATTGCATGTGAAGTACAAAAATACAAACATACTCTCCAAAAACAGTGATAGCATTTCCATTTATGACAAGTTTTCCATCCTTTGCTTCAACTGTTCCTTTAAAGCGACCATGTGTGGAATCGTATTTAAACATGTACACCTAAAAAAGAGATAACACTATCAAGCATAATACATTGATAATAACAAGAGAGCATGTGTTTTAAGGCCAAATAAAATCGTGTGTTTACCGAAATTGTTTCCGGTATTATACATGCCCCAACCGGAAGTCCACCATTTTTACATGTGTATGATACGTTTTTAGTTAATTTTGTCGCATTCTGTTATGAATTGTTGCATTTTAGCCATAACAGATACTTGTGATGGAAATTCAGTTGACAGAAATCTATGAATTTAATTATTTTAATTCACAATCCTCAAAATTTGATCGTTTGAAAATTTATTTTTCAGAAATAAAAAAAAAAGTTCTAGGGTCGGGGGGTTTTAACTAGGGTCGGTCGGGTTACTGGAACCACACATATATTTTTATTTGGCCTAATGCTAAGCATCCCCTACTTTTAATTCATAGAATCAAAAAGATCATTTGACTTAATCATGATAATGATAATTTTTACTACACTAAAAGGTACACCATTACAACTGATCAATGTTAAGGCCACCAATACAATACATATGTTTCTTTAATGTAACCATCAGGAAAAAAATGGGATCAACTGTTCAACAAATCTTTGTTAATTCTATTATTGGATAGGTCAATTTAGATCCTGTATTGCATTTACCATGTTTACCTACATTTAAGGTATTCCAGCCAATTAAACATTATCAAAGTTGTATTTGTCAGTCACTCTAGTCAATCTAACTCGATTTTAGAAAATAGTACTTGATAATAAAATTTGGTACATGTTTAAAGATAGCGGTGAAACAAAAAACATTTTTGTCAAGAATAACTGTTGAAAATATAATTTCTCTAATGTTCAGTGAAAATGACTCAATAGTGGAGATAACAAAAACATGAATTGCAAAATAAATATGTACATAATGTAATCTGTAAAGTGTGGTTTAATCATCTAGAATAAGATTTTTTTTTTAGGAAATGCTAGAAATTTAGAGATGCTTACATACTTTTAAAAGAGATGCAAGCTAATCAGTTTTTAATCAAAACAAAATATAATGTGCTAACAGTCGTCACAGTTGCTAGTTTTCATCTTACTAAAAGCAGGAAACAAACATATTTTAATAATTACCATGTATTCAAGGTCAATAAAAGGATCATTAACAGCTACAACTGATACCCCTTTGTCTAGGGCAGCTCGCATCACCAGACGTCCAATACGTCCAAATCTAAAAATAAATAAAAAAATTCTGAATGCTTTTCATTGATTTTACAAGCCTTCTATAAAGTACATCTATTCCTAAGAAATTATTCAAAAACATTTAAGAAAAAGAAAGACAAAAGCACATACACATCAAGAGTTTATTCTTAAGATTAACAAGAAATGAAGATGCCAACACCGGCAGGAAAACTTGACCATAGCCAAAATTATCATCAGTAACTGAGCATGTTTCAGTGTACATGTATCTCTTCTTAGTCTACAAAATGTATATATGCATAACGAATAATAACCATGATAATTGTCTTGTCACATTTTATCCTGTTTACAGTGAACAGGAAACAAATATTTCTTCCTTGTAAACATAATGATCCTCTTAGTGTTAAAATATGTTTATTTTTTATCTGAACAGGAAACAACATTAAAACTTCAGAGTTTTAATAAAATATATTGAACATATTGAACTAGCAACTAGTATTATAAAGGATTATTTGTCTGTGCCATCTATGCATAGAAATGGGGAGATGTGGTACAAGAAAGTCATGATGTATTTGAGAACCTGTTATACATTATGCTCATTATATTTAATTCATGTCCAACAACTCTGCACCACATAAGCCTGACCAGTGGCATTAAATCCATCATAGGCAGTGTTCTCCCCAGGCCGTTTTAGCACGCGCTTTTCAGCGCTATTGCAAATCCCCGCTGTCCTATTGCACTGACCGCAGCGCTATCCAACGCAACCGTGTCGCTATATTTTTTTTCCGTATTTTTCAATTTTTTTCAAATTTCCTACTTATTTTTCACTTCGGATCACGTGATCGACTGGTTTACGTTTTTTTAATGAATTATTTCCGTTGTATTAAAGTAACTTCGCGGGACCAGTCTAATAAATTTTACAAAATGGCGTTTTTGGAAGATCAAAATAAACAAAGATTTCAACATTGACCGATTTTTTTAATTTAAAGAAAATATAGAGGCATATATGAATGAAATGTGATGAAATGAATTGACCGCATTTCCCGACGTCACTCACAAACTTGTTTTACGAACTTTGAACAAACGATGATTTTAAAAACGATCAAACTCAGGGGTTTGTTACAAATTATTTGCCGGGTTTACTATCCATACGAACCCCGAAAATGATCAAGTCTTTTAAATATTAATTATCCCCTATTCGAACTTAAAATTTAGTCAGAAATTCTTCCATTTGATAACAATTTGAGAGGATATGATTAGCAAAACAAACCCCAAGCTGATACGACTTGACAAATTTTACTTTCTCGATGTCCAGCTTGGATGAGGCCATTTAAATATTATAAAACGTTTAGGTCATAAAAATGAGAAATCTTTATGCTAAAAAATGTCAATTCCTGTCAAACGTCGTAAGGTAAACAGTACACTGCTACAGTTTGTTACAAAACCAAACAGAAGCTGACAATGACTTTATTGTTGGTCCTACATGTTCTGCAACATTACCTGATGGTGCTAAGAAATCTTGGCACAGGCAGTCTGGTGTAGATCCATCATGGAAAAAGACTTCTCCTTCAGTTTTATACATAGATAGTATGAGGATTTAGTATATGAATTTACAATGGAGAAAAAAAGACTCTTCAGACTTCTATATCCAGACAATAACATTAACAAACAAAGCATCATTAAGGGATACACTGTAACTTCCATGAGCATGACAAGGACATCATAACAAGAGGAAACATCAACAGCATGATATAATAAAAACACATAACAAATCAATTACAAACAAACCGTGCGCCGCGATAAAGTTACTGAGAATTGTCGAAAATTACGCGCTTACCACAGCGCTATCAAAAAATCCTGGGGAGAACACTGATAGGAATGGCTGTCTGAGAAATGTCTGTTATACTACAATTTGCATTAAAGTTTGATTGGTAACTTACCCATTGATTCCTACTTTGAGAGTCATACTGGTGGCTTAAAGGAGCTGTACTGTAATAAAGAAAATTCAAACATTTAGTGTCTAATACAATGTATCATGCAAATCATCCCCCCTTTTTTTACAATCATGTTCTTTCACTTTGCACCAACCTAAGAACCTTATCTGTTGACAAAAAAGAGGAAATATACTAAAAAAAAAAAATTTGGAATATGCTTTTAGTCTAAATCATGTCAATTTTAGTGTTGTGAATCAGCTGGAAAATTATTATTAATTTATCAAAATTATCAGAGCAATCATTCTTTATTTATAAAAAAAAAAGATGTGTGGGTATGATTGCCAATGAGAAAACTCTCTAAAAGAGACCAAATGACACCAGATTTAACAGATTTAGGTCACGTACAACCTTCAACAACGACTCAAATGAGCAAAGCCCATACTGCATGGTCAGCTAGAAATGGCCAAAAATGACAAAGGTAAAATAATTCAAATGAATTTTTTATTCACTGATTCAAGTAACTTTGTGTCCACAATTGTTGGAAGTAAGAGTTGTCTATTTATAATAATTACCTAGTTAAGTACTAATTATCTTGCTAAAATTATCTGAACATCTGCGTTGATAGGATGACCGGTCATATCAGGTGACGGCCTTGTACTGAATTTGGGATAATGTCATGAAAAATCACTTATTTAAGTATCATACAGGTCTGTATTTTCTTTTTTTTACATCACTTCTTAAAATGTAATTATTCTAGTTACCCCCACTAATTTCAACACTCGCATCAGTGAAATTTGATTGCAAACAATAAATTTTATTACATAATTGTGAGATGCATGAAACCTTGAATTTTACAGGAATATTACTCCGACTGCCTTCATCAGTTCATTAACGTTACATGATTAAAGCATTATGTGACTTAAATGTGAATGTTTAATACTAAAAAACCCTTTTGTCTATGATTTGACATGCACCCATTTAGAAGTACAACAAACATGACAAAAGGGAACCAAAACTGTACAAAGGACACAGGTTTGTCTGCACCACGGGGGGGGGGGTAACTTCGATATTTTCTTGGTAGGGGTGTGCCATTTTTGCCTCAAAAAACGTACCCATTTTAATATAACATTCACTGAAATTCAGTACCTATAGTTATATAAATATTTAAGAAAGAATGACTTATACTTATATACAATATTTAACTTGACCCATGCTTATATAAGCACTAACTCACCGGGGTTCATTTGGGAACTTATTTGAAAGTACTTTGTTTGAAAGGTGAACTTTCAAATGAATTTATTTAATTTAATATAATAATTGACCATTAATAATGTACGATTCTCAATAGCATATTTACATAATATATGTAGATCATACCCCAAATCAATATATAGTTATCAAACGTAAATGCATTTTAATATAGGATGTCATTAAAAAGGAGGGTCATTTTTACATAAAATCTCGCAAAATTATGACCCATATTTTTGGCACATCCCCGTATACCCAATAATAGGGAGTTGACCCCCGTGGTCTGCACTCAATTTTTTCAAATATTTTATTGGACAAAGCACATATGGTCCAGGACCACAATTGTCGTCCCTTGATTTTCGTTGTTCACGAATATAGTCCCTAGTGTTAACAGTGGGTTACTTGCCAATAATTTTTATATCCTCTCCAAATTTATTTCTCCATGTTTAATGCCTCAAATTGTAAGTAGGGGGGTGAAATTACACTGTAAAAAAATTTGGGTCCAGAATTTTACAGGAAAGTAGTGATTTGGTCCAGCTGAAAAAGGTTAAAAATTAGCACTTCGGAAGCTGTCAAAAGATTTCAAGGCACCCTAAACACAAAATTGTCCATATTTTGAGTTAGAGGCGATGAAGTTTTCTATAATTTTGATATAATTTGTCCCAAAAGTAGTACAACACACTGTAAAAATTTCATTGAGAAAGCGCAGGTGGGATTTTTTGAATTTTCATTTATGTTCTAAAAGAAATGCACTACGAATTAATTGTGTTCTCGGACCTAAGAGGTGAAGTCTGTAAATATAGAATCTGTACTTTGGCAACTTCCCTAAATGATTTGGTGGTTTCAATTTGTCAAATAGCATGAAACTAAAGGATTTAAACTTTTATTTTATAGAATTTCTGCAAAAATGACCAATTTTGGCATTTTATGGTCAAAATAGGCATTTTAAGGCTTTTTTAATATTGATGCATACATGGCATCCTGACTTTCTATCTGACAGGTTTTCATGTGTCAATACTTGTGTTTCTATGCCTTTATCTAGTTCTTGTACTTGTTTATGAACTCAGAATCTACAGAAAAGAAGATTATCTCAGACAATATGTACAAAATGTGTTGTATAAATGACCCTTGTCTAACGCCCTGTTTGGATGAAGTCAAAAGTGGGGTTCTTGGTACATAAAATTTGAAGTCCACAATAAAGACCTCACTAAATTTGTATCAAAAGCACTTTACAATGTCTATTGTACCTTTTCCATCTCACATAATATCTTTCTTTTCTTCTGTAGGATAGCAAGTGGTTTAAATATAAGCCTGTTGAGACTAAAATTGCATTCAAGTTTTTCATTAAAAAGGCAAAAATCTTTGTATCAGACCATACTGTCTGTAAAAAAAGTTAATTGCAAGAGCCTTTTTGTGCTCAGATTTGTTGTATCATGTCACATTAGTACAGAAATGCTAAAAAAGACACATTTTTTTTATTTCTTATAGCCTCAATATGCATGTTTTAATGTAAATATGTGGCACGGCCTAAATTGACCCTTATTTTTTTCCAGTCTTACTTGGCTTAAGACCCTTTTAAACTAATATGATATGTTATTTGTGACTTTTCTTTCCATTAAAAGTACATTCAATACATATGTAAGGATTATTTATAACCAAAAAGCTTCACAAATTTAAAATTGCTGGAAAATATTACATCTTCATGTAAGGCCCCCTTTCATTGAAAAACCTCAATTTTTAGGCCCAGGCTGATATAAATTTGACTTTTGAATAATTATGCTAAGTCTGATAAATCAAATGAGTACTCTATTGCTTTTAGTACATAATAAATGATATATTAGGGCATTTAAACAGCATTTTTTTGCAATATTTTAATTTTCAAAGCCCAAAATGTTGATAGTTGAAATTATTCAATTTTAACGTCAAAATTTAACACGCAAAGATGAGTATAGAATTTAACATATTGTCTATAATATATATCCTATTGTTATGAAACTTTGCAAGCAGTGTTATAATTTATTAAGCTTTGGTCATACCAAGTTTTTTTAAGATTTGTCAACTCTTTCTATCCTATTAGGTCCGAGACCACAATTGTCGTCCCTTGATTTTCGTTGTTCACGAATATAGTCCCTAGTGTTAACAGTGGGTTACTTGCCAATAATTTTTATATCCTCTCCAAATTTATTTCTCCATGTTTAATGCCTCAAATTGTAAGTAGGGGGGTGAAATTACACTGTAAAAAAATTTGGGTCCAGAATTTTACAGGAAAGTAGTGATTTGGTCCAGCTGAAAAAGGTTAAAAATTAGCACTTCGGAAGCTGTCAAAAGATTTCAAGGCACCCTAAACACAAAATTGTCCATATTTTGAGTTAGAGGCGATGAAGTTTTCTATAATTTTGATATAATTTGTCCCAAAAGTAGTACAACACACTGTAAAAATTTCATTGAGAAAGCGCAGGTGGGATTTTTTGAATTTTCATTTATGTTCTAAAAGAAATGCACTACGAATTAATTGTGTTCTCGGACCATATGATACAATGCGTATTCCAAGATACAAACACACTCAGAATAATTTATGTGGTTTATATACAGCCATGTTAGCCAAACGATCCACACAAAAAAAACCTTAAATAAACAGGTGTATAAGTCATGCCGATAATGCTGACAGTAGCATTCATGCTATATATGTATATCATCATGTAAGCTGTCACTGATTTACGTATAAATTAATCCGACCTTGACACTATCCTACCGGCGAACATATGAAGGTCATAACAAGAAAAATCTTATTAAATGCCGTTAAACTTGTCTTTTCAGGATTTTTTTTCAATTTAAAAGTAAATGAAATTGTTTTTGAAAGATGTGATCGACTAGACAGAAAGCATGCGTGATTATTTTATGAGATTCAGGAAGAATGACATCCGACACTTCGACGGACGTGCTGATGAATGAAAACTGTAGAAAGTCACAATTATCGAACACAATAATTATAATAAATATTTTCTTCAGTTTGCTTTGACTGTCACTGATGTAAAGAGTCTTGAAATCAATGGATTTTTTAATTATAAATAGTTAAATAGACACGGATTAATCTTACCTTGCGACGCCGGTAGCTGAAAGGTCCAGAAGGTATTGAGCATGCGCAACATTCCAAATTTGGACATCCGGGTGTTCTCTTGACTTATCGTTATCATAAGGCGTTTTGAATTATTTTTTTATTTTAGATTTTGTACACAGCAAGGATTTGTATACACAGTATTACAAATCATTGTACACAGTATAAAAAAAAACATAAGAAAAAATGCTTTCAAAATAAAAAAAAAACCATATAATGAAATTTAATATGTACAAGCTAGCTTGCGTTATTTTTATTTGCAAATGTTTCCGGGTATACAGGGGCGGATCCAGCCATTTTAAAAGGAGGGGGTCCGAACCCAGAGTTAAGGGGGGTTCAAACTATATGCTATTCAAATGCATTAATCAGCCAATAAAAGGGGGGTTCCAACAACCGACCCCACCCCACCCCCCACCCCCCCCCACCCCTGGATCCGCCACTGGTGTACGTTATTTCGCAACTGTTTATGTGTTATTTCACAAAGGTTATAACGCATACATAGGAAGATATATATAAAACAAGAATGTGTCCAAAGTACACAGATGCCCCACTTGCACTATAAAGGCAACAGCAGTATCAGTAGTATACCGCTGTTCGAAATTCATACATCGATTGTGAAAAAAAAATCCGGGTTACAAACTAAAACTGAGGGAAAAGCATCAAATTTAAGAGGATAACTACGACACAACAGAAACAACATTAAAATGTAACACATACAGAAACGAACTATAATATAACAATGGCCATTTTCCGGGCTTGGTAAAGGACATTTAAGGAAAAAATGGTGGGTTGAACCTGGTTTTATGGCATGCCAAACCTCCCGCTTTCATGGCAATGTTAAATACAACATTAAAATGATAAAATTACAGAAATTTGTTTTTGTCCCGGCCGATAAAGCTGCTAATAATATTATTATTGTTTGACGTAAATTTTACATTGAGGTTCTGAAAAAAGAAATCACCAATTCACCAACATTCCAACTGACTCCATTTTTAGAAAACGACATCTGTAACAAACATAAACTTTTAGCTACCGCTTTACAAGCAGAGCCAAATACAATGAAAGTCCCAACTATGTACTGGCTTCCGAAGCTACACAAAACACCTTACAAATATAGATTTATTTCGTCTTCAAGCCATTGTTCCACTACTAAATTGTCTATTCTTCTTACCAGCACACTTGGTACAATTAAAAACCTGATAATAAATTGTTCAAATAAGGCCTTCGAAAATAGGGGAATTAATTACTTTTGGAGTGTCAAGAACTCGTTGGAAGTACTTGATAAATTGCATACTTATATTGGTGATTTTAAATCTGTTCAAAGTTTTGATTTTTCTACCCTGTATACCACATTGCCTCACATTCTCATTAAGAAAAAAATCACACACCTAATTAAATGGGCATTTAAAAAGTCAGAATGTGAATATATATGTTCAAACTCTTTTAGGTCATTTTTTAGTAGCAATAAACTAAAAAACTATGTCAATTGGACATGCTTTGATACTATATATGCCCTTGAATTTTTACTAGATAACATTTTTGTTCGCTTTGGGGATTCCGTATATCGTCCAATGGGGACTAACTGTGCACCACTTATTGCGGACCTGTTTTTGTATTGCTATGAGTTACAATTCATGACAAAAATAAGCAAAGACCCATCGAAACAACATCTGATAAACAAATTTAATAATACTTTTAGATATTTGGATGATATTTTGGCTCTCAATAATGACGACTTCAGTATGTATATTAAAGAAATTTATCCTGTTGAACTTACTTTAAATAAAGCTAATACTAACAATGACCACTGCCCTTTCCTCGATCTTGATATCTATATCACTAACGGAAAGCTGAATACTAAAATTTCTGATAAAAGAGATGATTTTTCATTTCCTATCGTTAATTATCCATTTTTAGATGGTGACGTTCCCTTGTCACCATCTTACGGTGTTTATATATCTCAACTTGTACGATTCGCTCGTGTATGTAACAATGTTTTAGATTTTAAAGAGAGAAATTTATGTATTACTGAAAAATTATTACACCAGGGTTTTCGATATCACAAACTAGTCAAAACATTTACTAAATTTTATCATCGGTATAAGGACATCATTCGTAAATATAGCTCAACATGCAGACTTCTTATACGTTCAGGTATTTCACATCCAATTTTTTTATGGAAATATTCTTTATAAAGCACAAAGGTGTCAGTATTCACCTCAAAAACTAACAAAACCTTTGAATAGACTTATTAAGAAGGGATATAGTTACGATACTGTTGTCAGGTCATTAAAGATTGCATATTTTGGCGTTAATATTGATTCACTTATAGGGTCTTTGCATCGGAACTAAACACATTTATTCAAAAACCAGTTGTTGGCATGACACGGGTTATGTTCTTCTCATATATGTTATGATGGTGTGATACTAATTAAATCTAACGGGAAGGATTGTGCCTGATGTTCATATGATGAAATCATAATCTTTCAGTCAGTTTAATTGAAGTCTGGAGCTGGCATGTCAGTTAACTGCTAGTAGTCTGTTGTTATTTATGTATTATTGTCATTTTGTTTATTTTCTTTGGTTACATCTCTGACATCAGACTCGGACTTCTCTTGAACTGAGTTTTAATGTGCGTATTGTTATGCGTTTACTTTTCTACATTGGCTAGAGGTATAGGGGGAGGGTTGAGATCTCACAAACATGTTTAACCCCGCCGCATTTTTGCGCCTGTCCCAAGTCAGGAGCCTCTGGCCTTTGTTAGTCTTGTATTATTTTAATTTTAGTTTCTTGTGTACAATTTGGAAATTAGTATGGCGTTCATTATCACTGAAGTAGTATATATTTGTTTAGGTGCCAGTTGAAGGACGCCTCCGGGTGCGGGAATTTCTCGCTTCATTGAAGACCTGTTGGTGACCTTCTGCTGTTGTTTTTTTTTTCTATGGTCGGGTTGTTGTCTCTTTGGCACATTCCCCATTTCCATTCTCAATTTTATGATAGGAATACAATACAAATAAATGGGAGAACATATAGGACAGAGAAACACACGAATAATAGCCAATAAAAGGCACAGGTTTGAAATTTAATACGCCAGACGTGCGTTTCGTCCACACAAGACCATGCAACCAGCGACGCCCAAACGGAAAAAGTCCGAAAGCCAAAACAAGTACAAAGTTGAAAAGCACCGAGGACCAACAGTTCCAAAATGTTGTGACCAATACGGCTAGGGTTATCTGCCTGGGATAAGAACATGGTCATTATTTAGAATTTTATAAAATGATTATATAATAGATATACATGATAAAACATTGAGTGGTGACTAACGAAAGAATAAAAACGGACACGTTACACAATACAACCTAAACCAGCAACCGAGTTAGTCAAAGCCGTCAACGCACAAAGTGACGTCACATTTGAATTTCTGAAAAGATTTTACAAAATAAGATAGAATTAGGATAGAATTCAAGATTAGATGTGTAAGACTGGTATGAAATGAAAATTACAATACTAATTAATATCAAATTGTGGAGGTACATGTAATTAGATAATTAATGGTATTATCTAGCTATGTCGGTGTTTTGTCTGAATCAAACAGTAAACCAAATATATCATATAAATTTCGTTGATCCGAACTAAAATCTAATAAATGAACTGGATGATTAATTATCTTTGCCAAAACACACGAATACGACGGGAAAAAAATAATTTTTCTTTTTCTATGTTAAGTTGATCGTGAAATTTGGGTAAAAACTTTAATTTGGTATTATAATTAGAAAGATCATATCATAGGGAACATGTGTACTAAATGTCAGGTTGATTGAACTTCAACTTTATCAACTATTTGTTATCTTGACCAAAAACTTTAGCCTGAAGCGGGACAGACGGACGAACGGACCAACAGGCCAGAAAACTCAATGCTCCTCTACTATCGTAGGTGGGGCATAAAAAAAACCCACAGATATTATTTCTTCAAAATTGGGAAAAGTTCAAGAAAAATGTTCAGATTGGTTAGTAACAGGCACATATACGGTATACAGAATGTGGAGGGGTTAAACGTGTTAACGGGATCCCAACCCTCCCCTAACCTGGGATAGTGGTGTAACAGTACAACAGAAGAACGAACTATAAAAATCAGTTGACCTATAGTTGTTAATTTCTGTGTCATTTGATCTGTTGTTGAGAGTTGTCTCATTGGCACTCATACTTTTTATATCTATATGTTAGCGATGAACATTAATTTTCATCGCGGTGATCCCGTTTACAATATCACCGTCTCTCGTAAATTTCTCTGGGTAAATCAATATTCAGTACTAGTGTTGTTTGTATGTCTTTAAATTGTCTTTGCTTTTTATACACTTTTTGGTTAGGGACCATACAGCCTCCGGATGCAGGATTATGTCGCTGTGTTGAAGACCATATATATAAAAAAGAAGATGTGGTATGATTGCCAATGAGACAACTGTCCACAAGAGACCAAAATAACACAGACATTAACAACTATAGGTCACCGTACGGCCTTCAACAATGAGCAAAGCCCGTACTGCATAGTCAGCTATAAAAGGCCCCGATATGACAATGTAAAACAATTCAAACGAGAAAACTAACGGCCTTATTTATATAAGAAAATGAAAGAACATTTGATTACTTTTGGCAGTTTTTTTGCTCTTTTGTCGGGTTTTGTCTCTTTGACATATTCCCCGTTTCGATTCTCAATTTTATCTCCTATTTATTTAGATAAGAAGTAAGATCTCTGTACCAGGTAGATTTTGGTCGCCCTATTTTGCAATGGCCCTGATGATTCCAATTTACTGCCTGTCTAGTTACGTATTTAACGTAACCATGGTAACGTGTGTCCATCATCGTGTTTCAATGGTTCTTTCTTTTTGGTTCTAGTATTGTCCTTTTCCATATCTTTTATTTTATGTTGCTAGTGGTGTTTGTCTAATTATTTTCAAGTTTCTGACCCAAAAAGAAGTGTAGATTTTACATTTGAGTTGAAGATTCCAATTTCTGTGTATGTTTCAAGTGCTTTGCTCCTTAAGACAGGTCTAAGGATAGTAAAATCTAGAAATGAATATGCGATCAGTATATTTTTATTTTCTGAATTACATCTACTGATTAATGTTTTAAATTACATTGCTATAGAAGTACCATGCAGTACACATCATTAATGATAAACTGAAATTATTGCAAGGTAAACAGAAAAGGCATACATCATGCATGTATTTATTGCGAGAAAGTTGTAATCATTCTCATTAATTGCTAGAGAATCTTCATCATTTCCAAAAGCCTTAATCATTTCTATAAATGGGAAGAGCCTGTATCATATATCTATCAAAGGCAAAATAACGCAGACGTTAGCACTTAAGAGTACGATTTTCAACTATTAAGCAAAAACCATACTGCATAGCAAGCTATAAAATGCCCCTATGTGACAAAAAGACTGATGACAACAGACTGCATGATCTATGTACAAAACCACAAACGAAAAACAAATATAATATACAGTAACTAACAACAACCAATGAATTGAAGGCTTCTGACTTGAGAAAGGAACACATATAATGTACCACGGTTCGACATTTTTTGCGGGTGCCAAACACGAATTCTTGATCCTCTTTAACCTGTGATATTGGTGTAACAGCACAGCATGACTACCACAAAATCAGTCGTCAATAAAATGATCATTGACACCAGGCATAACATTGGAAGCCAGACGCTAGTTTCGTCTGAAAAGAGCTTGAGTCATCAGATCGATACAAATATATTATTATCTCATGTTGTCGTCGTTACTGAAATCATCTGATTTTGTTGTTACTGTTTTTATCTATGATAATTTCTTACAAATGCTGACACAGTCAAGAGATATTATAAATCCTACAACGATCGCAATACACAGAGCCCCAACTAGACCCATAGCCTTTGATGAAAATCTATCGTCAGGGGCACTGGTTAATGATCTTTTGTAATCTGAAAAATACAAAACCATATAGATATCATCATCCATTAATATAAACAGCAGGGTGTTATAAATTTATATTTAAATGGTAGTGTTTTAATGTGTTTTACGTAGATGATATGCGAAACAAACCACATATAATGCATAGTAATGATGTGATGGTATAATTCTAGATTTTGTTAATCAGTTTGTTTATATAATTATTTGTCTGTTAATTACAAAAAACAAGTCAAGTCTATGAAAAACAAGAACAAATAATCATGAGTAACAAATTTGTTTAAAATAAGAAATGAAAATATCTCTAACAATATTATAGCTTACTACTAGTATCTTTCTTCTTGACCGACAACTCCTTCTCTAGCTTTTGAATCTTTTCTTGAAGATTCGTTTCTGCTTTTGAATTATTACACAACGTGTAGCAAAACATATTAAATGCTAGCTGCACGGGAGTAGAGCATATATCAGCCTGACTTGCTAACGACTGGCATGTCGATGTTTTAACTTAACCAAAAAAGAGAGAACATATAAAATGATACATCTTTAATGTTGTTTTTCTATTTTTAATTGTTCAAATTTTGTTATACCGAGCCTTCTATAGCTTACTCAGTATATTCTATACAATAGTCTGTAGCATTCGTTTGATGTGTTGGTGCTTTTAATTTTGCAATTTGATAAGGGAATTTTTTGTTATTTTACTATTTACAATACCCTATGAGTTTTTGTAATTGTTGAAGACAGTGCTGTGAGCTGTTATTGTTCTTATATTTGTTGTCTACTAAATATTTTATTAGACCTGGTCTCATTTACAATCTTATATCACATATGGTGACCATATGCTACCTTATTGTTTAAATCATAAAATTCATTTGGTTAATTTCGTTGTTCGGTTACAGGATGTTATACATTTACCGATCACCTTGCTTAATTTCTTTAATAAACAATTTTTAACATCGATTTATGGTCCTGTATGCATAATTATGTAATCGGAGATCTTATTGCAAAATCACATTGAATCTTACAGGAATCGAAGCGAGGACCTCTATGTTTCATGACAACATGTTAATCGACTGAGCGAAAGAAGAACTTCCTTAACTCAACCGTTTACGACTATCTAAGTCTTTACTAATGAAGGGAAGCAATCCCGTCAAAGTTCCCTGAATCAAGAGTCACCATACAATCATATCATGACTCTCACACTCAAACCCAAACTAGAAATCTAACTTCCGTAGGTTTTTAGGTTTGATGTCAAATGTAACAGGAGAGCATGATTCTATTTGAAAAAAAAAGAAAAGCTTAACAAAATTACCTTTATATTCAAAGGCTTTGAATGTTTAAGCGATGAATTCAGAGGCATTTTTCAAAATAAATATCTAGATGGTGTTATATGTTTGACAACTACACTCGAACTGTCGTTTATCGATTGCCGTTTTAGAGACTTATCAACATCAAGCTTGTTTTATACCCACAGCCGTAGATCGCCTTATTATTATTTTTGTCAACCCTCTTTAACTCTGTATTTTATTTTTCCCTCCAATTCAACAGTATGTTTTATTCAATCGCCACTGATGACTCATATGAAGACGAAAAGCATATCTGGCCTACCAAAATGCATGCAAAAAGTAAGCCGGTATTTTGAAAATTAAAGGAATCATTGACATTGTCCAGTTTTATATGGATGTACAAGAAGACACACATAATTTATTTAGTCTAGACAGTTACGCATGAATGACAGAATAATTTCAAGATTCTTTGAGCATACATATTAACTATAACATCTGCCTCTCCGAAGCACTTATATGTTATTTGATATAATAGCAAATCATGCCAAAATCTCTCCAAAATAACTTGTACTTACACTTTACATAAATCGCCAAGGCACTTGCCATGTTTCCTTTTTCAAACACTGAAAACACATGTAGGCTTAAGTGTAATATAAAATGTAGACATAAAGCGCGTCCAGCACAAATACAAAATTTCAATCCTTGTATCTATGATAAGTTTGTTAATATGTAAATGTATATAAAAAGTAAAATCACAAAAATACTGAATTCCGAGGAAAATACAATAGCTACCATCAGATTTGTATAAAAGACAAAGATTAATTTATTACTAATTTTACAATATTTATTAATGATGTCATTTCTTTATTAGTTATATCTGTAAAATCTTCCCCGATGTTTGGTGGGGTTCATGATGTTCAGTCTTTAATGTAATGTTGTTTGTGTTTTCGTTCGTTTGTGTTTTTTGTTTTTCAGTCATGGCATTTTTAGTTTGTTTTCGATTTATGAGTTTGAATACCCCTTTGGTATCTTTTGTCTTTCTTGTATCAAAGAACGTCGCCTTATACATAAACATTTGAATATTTGCGATGAAAGCTTTCTTTTTCAACGGGATTCATATACTTTTTGGAGTGGGTTTAATGTTAGTGTTAAGGTACAAATGACACTGCTCGTTTTGAGTAACATAGTTACAGTTTTTAGATAAAGAATGTGTTCAACGATTGTCAATTAATAATATGACATCTTTAAACACTATTTTCCTCGATAGAACACTAAAATCAGATTGAAAACGACAACATTTAATTAATGTATAATTACGCACTTTCTACGCCGTTCATAAATGTACTTTTTGAACTGTATAGTATCAACAATCTGTTCTCTGGTTCAAAGGAACAAAATCCACTCTTGCCTTCGGAAACAAGCAACCAACCGGAATCATTTGGACAACCATCCCAAAGTTTGTTCACGTAAAAGCGTCTGTGTAGAGGAGCATATCTTAAATATTAAACGATGAAATAGATAACGTGTTGGTTTAACGTGTAATATTGTTCAAAGTAGTGTATATTTTTTAACATTTATTTTGGAAGAAACGCGCATCTGGTGTATTAAATTATAAGTCTGGTACCTTTGATAACTATTTACACCACTGGGTCAATGCCACTGCTGGTGGATGTTTCGTCCCCCAGGGTATACCAACCAACAGTCAGCACTTTGGTGACGACATGAATATCAATTAATAATATATGGTCATTTTTATAAATTTACTGTTAGCAAAAAGATGAATTATTCGAAATACTAAGGATATTCTTATCCAGTCATAGGTAACTCTAGCCGTATTTGGAACAACGTTTTGGAGTTTTGGGTCATAAATGCTCACCAACTTTGTACTTCTTTGGCGTTCTAAATATTTTGATATGAGTGTCACCGATGGGTCTTACGTAGACGAAACGCGCATTTGGCGTATTAAATTATAAGGCTGGCACCTAACTAATTAAAGTTTTCGTGAAATGTGGTTGAAACACATGTAATAGATATAGTGTAGGTTTTACAGTGTATGCGAAATATTTTTAAAACACGGCATATATATAATGTAGGTTTTGCAGTTTCTGTTTAGTATTGTAAAAACACATGTTATAGATAAAGTGTTATAGAAGGTTTAAAGTATCCGTTAAATAGTGTTAAAACACACGTAAGAGATATAGTATAGGGTTTGCAGTATCCGCCTAACTTTGCCAAATTTCGCGAAATATATATAATGTAGGTTTTACATTATTAGTGAACATGAAAGATTTATACCATAGGGTTTGAGGTATGCATGAAATATAGTAAAAACACACGTAAAAGATATAGCGTAGTGTTTACAGTATCTGCGTAGTATGGAAAAAAATCCGCGAAATAGATATATTGTAGGTTTTCATTGCACATGGAATATATAAAAACATAAAAAAAAACCATCTTATCTAATGACTTCACAATTACGTCACAATATGTAACGTTTTCACAAAACGATGAAAAATGTAGCATTTATGCAGTTTTCCATCGTTATTTCAATTTGGGAAACATCGTGCGCCAACAAGAAAGGACAACATACTATAATAGAAGTTTTCTTATAACTATTGACAGAGTTTCACCAAATATAAAGTGGTTTCTTGGTTGCACACATACTTTTCCAATTCAAAATATTCTTTTGAAATATTTGATGAGAAACAAGAACTAAAGGCTCTAAAGAGCCTGTGTCGCTCACTTTGGTCTATGTGAATATTAAACAAAGGACACAGATGGATTTATGAGAAAATTGTGTTTTGGTGATGGTGATGTGTTTGTAAATCTTACTTTACTTAACATTCTTGATACTTACATTTATCTCCTCTATCTATAATGAACTTGGCCCAGTAGTTTCAGTGGAAAATGTTAGTGAAAATTTACAAATGTTATGAAAATTGTTAAAAAATTGACTATGAAGGGCAATTACTCCTTAGGGGGTCAATTGACCATTTTGGTCATGATGACTTGTATTTTTTTAAGGTCTTAATTTGCTGTACATTATTGCTGTATACAGTTTATCTCTATCTATAATAATATTCAAGATAATAACAAAAAACGGCAAAATTTCCTTAAAATTACCAATTAACCAGTGGCAGCAACCTAACAACCGATTATCCACTTCATCTGAAAATTCCAGTGCAGATAGATCTTGACCTGATCAACAATTTGACCTCCTTTCAGAATTGCTATAAATGCTTTGGATTTTGAGTTATAAGCCAAAAACTGCATTTTACCCCTATGTTCTATTTTTAGCCATGGCGACACATTTTTAAACTAGATACCCCAATGATGATTGTGGCTAAGTTTGGAAAAAATTGGCCCAGTAGTTTCAGAGGAGGAAAATTTTTGTAAAAGTTTACTAAGATTTACAAACTAGAGGCTCTAAAGAGCCTGTGTCGCTCACCTTGGTCTATGTGAATATTAAACAAAGGAAGCAGATGGATTCATGACAAAATCATGTTTTGGTGATGGTGATGTGTTTGTACATCTTACTTTACTAAACAGTCTTGCTGCTTAAAATTATCTCTATCTATAATGAACTTGGCCCAGCAATTTCAGTGGAAAATGTTATTAAAAATTGACTATAAAGGACAATAAATCCGTAGAGGGTCAATTGACCATTTCGGTCATGTTGACTTATTTGTAAATCTTACTTTGCTGAACATAAGTGCTGTTTACAGTTTATCTCTATCTATAATAATATTCAAGATAATAACCAAACACAGCACAATTTTCTTAAAATTACATATTCAGGGGCAGCAACCCAACAACGGGTTGTCCGATTCATCTGAAGTGATGAGAAAAGCTCACTTGGCCCGAATAAAACTATACATGTTTTTTTCCCATAGTAACTCCTTCTATTGAAATTTTGTTTTTAATTTCTGAATACATTGTAGGTCTACCATAGTCTTGTTTGGAGTAATTCAAGAATATGTATGTTTACTTTTAAATTTGCAGTAATATTTGTGCCAAATAAGGGCCTTAGTGCCCCTATTTTTTTTATACCGTATGAGCTCCATATTTTGATAATCCTCTTACCCGTCAATGGAAAAATAATAACCACGTTGTTGAGTATCTTCAGTCATAAGATCAGAATAGGAACTGTTCATCAATCTTTCTTGACTGAACCAGTTGGTTTTGTTTGTTCCACTACCATCAAAGCTAAGAAAGGCATGCTCCAGACCATTTTGGTAAACAACTACTTTCACCTGTCAATTTTAAATTCATAATAAGGTTTTAACTTTAATCAGTATAGGATTCAAAATGATTACCAAATCAAAACATTAGCTTTATTTGGCACAACCTAATGGAATTTTGGTTCCTCAATGCTCTTCAACTTTGTACTTGTTTGGCTTTATAACTATTTTGATCTGAGTGTCACTAATGAGTCTTATGTAGACGAAACGCGCGTCTGCGTATCAAATTATAAGTCTGGTACCGTTGATATTTATTTACACCACTGGGTAGATGCCACTGCTGGTGGACGTTTCGTCCCTGAAGGTATCACCAGCCCAATAGTCAACACTTCGGTGTTGACATTAATATCAATTATAGGTCATTTTTATAAATTTCCTGTTTACAAAAGTACGAGTTTTTCAAAACACTAAAGATTGTCTTATTCCAGACCTAGATAACCTTAGCTGTATTTTGCACAACGTTTTGAAATTTTGGGTTCTCAATGCTCTTTAAGTTTGCACTTGCTTGGCTTTATACCTATTTAGATCTGAGCGTCACTGATGAGTCTTATATAGACGAAACGCGCGTCGGCCATTATACGATATATTGATAATCATTATACGATCTTAAATATTTTTTGTATTATACATTTTTCAGGTTAACAGCAATTAATCAAATTACATCGATGTCTGGAATGATTGTAAATAAATTTAAAAGATGCGATTTTTTAAAAGTCAGTCTGACCTTGCTTTCATTTTCATGTTAATTGGTCAACATTGAGTATTTTTTAGGAACACTAGGCAGTAGGCCAACTATATGTTTTTTTCATTTATATTCAGACTTTTCGATCTTATGATAAAACGATACTGTATATGCTCATGTGGGTATCAAAATTATTGACTATTTATATGTGTAATACCAGATGGACATTTCCAAATGAATATAGTTTTAACATACTGTGCATTATAACAACACACATGTATATTGTATGATCGGATTTGTATCATCCCTACAAGATAAACCGTTCAGTTTCTATGTTCTGCATTCTTTCGTTAGTTCTGTTACATTTTGGCAGTAATATCGAACACACAATAAAACTTTGAAATATTTATGTGGAATAAGACTCACTTTCATAATTTTTGTAGATTAACCCACGAAAACATTGTGTTTGTGTCCTTATGGGATATCTATTACGAATTGTGAGAATAACATTTCTAAAATAGACAGAAGATCCTTACTTGTTCCACGTCAATATCCTCCCAATGGTTAATAATATCTGACTTAAAGTGCTTCCCATTTCTCTGAGTGACATTCTGAGCATCATCATCATTGATATTGTAGGTTAGTTCACTGTCCATATATAAATCATAAATATTGTTGTTCTGCCCTAACAAAACAGAAAACAATCTATTTTATACATGTATCTAGAAAGTAATGGCTTACAAGAAAAATGGTTTGCCTAGATAATGTCAAGAGTATAAAGATTCTAACCAGTGTTTAGTATTGCTACATGTATATAAGATCTAGAGTGCAAATGCTAAAATGTCTGTAAATGTAGATTAACTACAAATATCACTAACGTTTAACATTATAATAAGCATTATGACGGCAGTCACATGTGATAAAATTAACGGTACCAATTTTCTTGCACCAGATGCGCCTTTCGACAATACATGTTTCTTCAGTGAAGCACGATATGCTTACCGTTACGGAGCACCAGAGATCAGCCCTAGCTTCTGATTGGATTATTTTTGCACAAATCTAGTTTTATATGTTGTACTAGTATTTTGTTTTGGGTACTGTTGCTTGTCTGTTTGTCTTTTTTATTTAACCACAGCGTTGTCAGTGTTTTAAGGATGTACTTAGGTGAGGTTTTGGAATTTGTGTCAAATGTTCGGACTCCTTGGTGTTTTTCCATACAATACAATGTAAAATATTTTGCCCCGTAACACCCATTTATTTTTTCATATAAGACTTAATAGCTCATGAAAGATCATTTACCAAAATTTTGGAAGATTCTTTATTTTCTTTCTTTTGTTTGTTGAGACCTAATAATACCAATGCAAATATAAGGTAAAAGTCAGAGTCAGCCTTTTCCCGCCATATTTCAAATCTCTAATATCTCGAAAAGGAGGTCCCTGACCTATCAATATTTTTAGCTTATTTTACTCCTTAATTGATGCTCTACCAGCTTATAGTATCAATTTTAACTTCTTAATTTATTAATTTTCACCTAACCTCACCTAAGTACATCCTTAAGACTATTTCAAACCTTTTATATCAAGCTAATGAAAGAGAAAAGGCGTACAGCTGTATGTTTAGTTGTGTTTCATTTTCATTTATATTACAACAAAAAGCTGTTTGAAACTTACCGTCAGCGTCAACTTTGAACACTAGTTTCCAATCTTTGGTTGATATATGAATTACACTGTCAGTTAAAACCCACAAGAGTCCTATAAATTAAATTGTGCTACATTTTTTTCAAAAAAAGTTAAGTTCATTTACAGATAGCTAACTGTTTACATTTAAAATGAGATTCCATATTGTAAATAAGATGAGATAATTTGAAAAAAACGTGTTCATACTTGCCGTATGAATGGATGGTAATTCGTGTATGTGATATGTGATATCATGAATAAAGGTAGTATAGTATACCGCTGTTTAAAAGTCTGAAATCGATCAAGAAAAAACAAATCCAGGTTACAAACTAAAGCCGAGGAAAGATCAACGACAAAAGACAAGCAATGGACCAACAGAAGTACAGCAAAAACAAACATACATAGAAACAGTATATTTGATAGCAACTGTCATATTCTGGACTTGGTACAGGACATTTTAAGAAAAAAACATGATGGGTTAAACCTGGTTTATGGCTAGCCAAAGCCCCTGCTTGTATGACAATTTTAAAATATACCGCTTTAAAAAAAAAACAACACCGCGTGGCAGAAATACCATACAAATAAACGCAAGAACAGTCAGCAAAGAGAATTACACGAACAATAAATATTATAATATTACATTTCAACATGTGAATTACAGATAAACATCAGACATCTCCTAATGAATTAACGACAGCATAAGAACCACACACTGTTGTTTGTTTGTTTGACGTTTTTATTTTGTCATTACATAGTAATTTTGTATTTTTCTTAATGACTTTGAATATAGCAATTGCATTTTTCGCTTATCTTAATTTTATTAACTTTTCAAACGTTTTCATGTCACACATGAAAGAAGAAAGATATTTATTTTACATAAGTATAATTCAGAATGTAAAGCTCCAAAACTACCTGAAAAATAAGCTACATAAAAATCGCAAATGTATTTTCATGATAAATACTTCAGTTGTACACTAAAATCAATGCAGACTAGAGTCGTGTCAGAGAACTGATGAGTGAAATCAAAGTATGTAAAGCTCTAAACTAAGGTATGATCCATTCAAATGTATAACTCATCTAAATAAACTAATCCCTGAGGGATAAGTATTTAGCATTTAAGTAAGATTTATATATTGTTTTTGTCGCTACAGTGCTTTTCTGAGATTGCTTATGACGTCGATGTAGTTAACCCAAACGAGGGTATTGATTTTTTTACTATCTTATGTTGGACCATGAAAAAAACTGACATGTCGCTAAATGATGTTTTTCAAAGAACTGATTTCCTGAAGCTTGTCCTTTCCAATCTAATGTTTCAGTGTGGTCTTGTATTGTATTGTAAATTTTTTTCTAGTTTAAGGGGAAATGGTGTGGTCACTTACATGTGTTATCTATTCATATTTACAACGCATATATTAACTTAGCTATATTTGGCACAACTTTTGGCAATTTTGGGTCCTCAATGCCTTTCAACTTTATGCTTGTTAAGCTTTCCAACTCTTTGGATCTGAGCGTCAATATAGCTATCTACGTCTAAATTTAGGCAAAAGTAATCAATTTGTTTTATTTAAAAAGCCATTAGACAAAGCCAGAACCTGGTTTCAATTTTATACATATTTATTAAGATATTAAAAGTGTTGCCAAAAGCTGTCTCCATAGTACTTGCCAATTGTTATCCGAGTATTTATGTTTCCTTAAATGTTACATTATTCACCACGCCGTATGCATTCCCTCGTGACGTTAATTAATATAGTCTTATAAATAATCCAAAATAGAAGGAAATATAGAAAAAAAAGCTAAGGGTGATTTTGTTCAATTCAATCAAGTTTTAGGAAGTCTTTTTTTCTCCTACATTCTTAACCTATCTTTATATATTTTAGATATAACATCTCTTTCTATATATTTTAGTTCTTGATAGCTATTTAGTCTTTAACTGTTTTTTTTTCTTTCTATTTTCTAGATATAACACTTCATTGGTTCTATATTTCAAGCTCGTTTGAATCCATTTGATATATTTTGGATGTAACACTTGTGAGTTTCTTAATATTTTTCTTTGTGTTAGCTATTTTTTACGGAAGCGCATATGTATCTTTCTAATCAATATATTTTAAACCCTATTGAGCCGTACTGTACCAAGTCAGGAATATGGCAGATGTTATCAAATACATATAATTCGTTTCTATTTATGTTGGTGTTTGTTTTGTTGCACTTCAGTGTTCTTATTGTTCCTTTGTTTTCCTCTGTTTTTATTGGTCACCCGGATTTATTTTCTCTAAATCGATTTATTAACACATTCCCACACTACTGTTGCCTTTACTTAGATACAGTAGATACAACTGTGCAATATTTAAATTGAATACCAATAAAAACTGTCAGTTATATATAAAAGAAGCCGGTTGTATAAAATATATTGTAAATATTGTACTTATACATTATTTTTGAGAAATCATTTATTTGCAGTTAAATGTAAACTATTTCATTAAATATAAAAACATCGGAAAAGTTATAAAAATGTATGATGAACCACAACCAAAGCAAATTGAACTATTATGCAATAGGTCCTTTTGCAACGGTTCATTCCTCATTCATGGGATATAACATAACGAGAACTATCAAAGTAAAAGTTTCCCTCATGATTTATAAAGATAAATGCTTCGAGACGCCATAAACATGTCATGAAAGGAAATAGGATTACGAAATTTTTATTGTCGACAAAATGAACGCTTTAATAAATGGAAATCAATACATCATTGTATAATTGATAATGTTTTCAAACGGAATTGCAAACTCATAACCTACCCGAAGCATTAACTTCACAAAAATTGATTTGGTTGATACATATTTCCATGATTATCAAAACCAATGCAAACTTGAGTCTTGTTAGACATGTTAGAGAATCGGTTGACATAAGTCAACATCTGTATAGAAAATTGGTACACAGTAGTGGATTAGTAATAGTCGCATTTTGATGATCGTTTTCCAATCCACTACTACTGATAAATCTTCTAGCAACACGTTTCCAGTAAAAACGACCGTCTATTTTACGTTTTGACAATAAATCAACGGAATTTCATAAAAATCATTCGTATTTTGTATATGTTATTATAATAGTTGTAAATGATTAGATCCACTCGACATTTTAACAAAGGTTTGATATAACACAAGTGGAGTATTAGTTCTCTATTTAACTCCAAATTTCATATTGCTTAATAAATACTTTTTTAATGTTAAGTAATTACACACTTTTTTAAATTTAACAGTTTTCAGTATTTATGATTTACTTAAAAAACATACATTGATAAACAGAATTTATAAAAGATTAAAAATCTTAATTGCCAAATTTAGAATGTTTGCAAAAAATCTTTTCATGCGGTCGAAACGCTTTCCTTAATTAACCTTCATTAGGAACGATTAAAGCTAAATTTTTCAAGGATATGCAATTTGTGCATGCATATTTTTAAGAAAAAACATATATGATGTTATTCGAGAGTTGTTGACCAATTATCCGTACCAATTCAAATAATAAGGATAGAAAACCCTAATAATTCAAATCTTTAATGTTACACCGGCAATATTTTCCAACGTGATTTTAACATGAGGATCACGTGATATACACGTTGTCCACACAACGTGAGTAGAACGTGAAACGAGCAGAAAGGTAATATTTACGTTGTGAGAACAACGTGAACAAAACGTTGGTCACACGTAATATTCACGTTGTGTATATTGCTACGTGATATAAACATGATAATACAACGTGATATTCACGTTAAATATATACCACGTGATATAAACGTCATAATACAACAGGACATTTATGTGAAGCAGTCATTTGGAAAAATTAAATATTCTTTGTTGTACTTATTGACATGCCATTTTTTTCTTGGTCATCTCTATTTGAAGATGCTTCTCTGGTTCATTATCTTAAAAGTAGGGGAAAGTGAGTTAAACATCAATAAATTGTCTTGTAGGTTATAACTGATTATCAGCAACCTCAAATAAAAAAAAAAAGACCCACTCATCAAAGAGCATAACAAAGCATAATTCAGAATAACTCATGTGAAGGAATAATATTGCACAGTAACAACATACAATAACGTACAATTTCATTTTTTGCAATTGCTGAATTTTTATGTTGTACTTTCAAAACTATGGTTACAGTACAGTAGTCTGTTTTCTATTAAATATTAATAAAACTTCAGAATTTTAAACTTTTGCTTCAAATCAGCGCAACACTAGTGATAATAACTGTACATTTAAGTCTTGTTTGAACTGAAAGTTAAGGTACATGTACATGTATATTACTACTTTTATTGTGACGGTACTATTTGAAGATAAAATTTATATGATTATCATTGATGATGCGCATGCATTACCTTATATATTCACTTGAAGCATGAACACCAAACATGGCCAATGAAAAAGCAACTTGCACTTACATATGTTATACATGTGATATTGATATAAATTTATATCATAATCATGTGAAAAAATAAACTTGAAAATAACAAAAAAAAATTTACATGTGAAATTAACACATTATTTACACGTTAAACGTTAAAATCACGTTCAAAAATTTACATGTGAAATTAACACAATATTTACACGTTAAAATCACGTTAAATTTTTTACATGTGATAATAATGTGATATTTTAACGTGAATATCACGTGAGAATATAATGTTCGTAAAATACACATGATATAAACGCTTAACCCATGTGATACACACGTGTGAAAAACGTTGTTCCTAGTGAGGAGCACAAACGTGAAACACACATTGGAAAAAATTGCATGTGTAGCACTGCATCAACCATTTTGTTCCATTTCATGTTGCTCCATTACAAGTTGTTTTCCAAAATAAGGAAGATTATGTGCTGAATGATTTTTTAAACAATTATATATAAATTTTGCTCAAATTGTTTCCGTTTTATTGATAATTTTAGCGCTATAACCTTTGATATCCGTCGTCAATCAGTCAATTAATAAGCTAGTTTAAGCTATGGTACATAAAATTGTACGCATTCCTGAATCCCCAGCAGAATTGCTCCTGTTACAGATGTATACTAAAACAGTACTTATTTTGATGTTAAATAATTTCAATCAAGCTGTTCAGTTGTTTTTGCTACCAACATATTGTTTAATCTTAGAGGTACAAATGTATCATCACGTCAACATTGTACAAACTCTAATTTGAATAAAGTGTGATATAAAAGTCACGACCGTTAAACTGCTTCTTTCAAAGTAACAACACAAACAAAACCATCGCCATTACATGACAATGAAATATATAATACCTATAAGATTAAACAATATTTTAGTTGCGAAACAATTTACGGTGTTTCAGGGTACACGGCCACGACCGTTAAGCCACGTCTTTGTAAGTAAAAGTACATACAAAATCATCGCATAGTTCGCAATGAGTCAGCAATCAATTACATTGACACTTAAGCGCTTTTAGAGTAGACTTTAAAGATTAATGTATTTCGGCATTCGTGCTATTCATTTAACTCGTTTGCTATGCTCGTGTTAGAAGTGATGTCTTAGATTTTTTAATGAGCGTAATCTCTGATATACCGGTAAATTATCAAGTCAGGGATTCCACAAATTATTAAAACCTTTACTAAATTATTTCATAGATACTGTGGATTTACTTATTTTCGTGGGAACCAATTTTCATGGAGTAGGAAAATTTACATGTTCGTGGATATTGATATGTCATGGTTTTGCCGAAGTGTGCCTTCAACCATTCACAAGCTGAAATTAAATGTTCAACGAATGAGAAATTTCATTTAATTGTTCACCAATCCTCGAAATCTCTAAAAACTGGTATCCAACGAAGAATAATGAATCCGCAGTACAAATATTTGGTCTGCAAATTTACGGTAAAAGTACATTCCAAATTTTACGGTGATTTTGTAAACCGAGTCTGGAAATTTAGACACAATCTGGGTAAGCCTATTAATCGTTTGAAAAAACTTATTTTAAACGGTTACCTAATAAGCTCTGAGACTAAATCATTGGTGTTGATATTGATTTTATTATCAATGACTGTTAAAAAACAAATATTACACATAATTATGTACTATCATTTGTCATTGATGAAGATGATGTTTTTAGCTAAATCCATGAGTTGTTGGATGTGTCCTGAATGATATTTTAGTCAGAAGCCTGTGATTCAGTGGTTGTCGTTTGTTTATGTGTTACATATTTGTTTTTGTTCATTTTTTTATATAAATAAGGCCGTTAGTTTTCTCGTTTGAATTGTTTTACATTGTTTTATCGGGGCCTTTTATAGCTGACTATGCGGTATGGGCTTTGCTCATTGTTGAAGGCCGTACGGTGACCTATAGTTGTTAATGTCTGTGTCATTTTGGTGTCTTGTGGACAGTTGTCTCATTGGCTATCATACCACATCTTCTTTGTATATTACATACATGTTCTTTTGTAAGTTGTTATTTGCTTTGATGAGTTATAAACCTCTTCATTTGATAGTTTTTTCATATGTTGTACTGTTACACTACTGTCCAAGATAGGGGGTTTGGCGTTAACAAACATGTTAACTCGCCCCATTCTTCATGTACCTGTCCCAGTTCAGGATCCTGTAGTCTAGTGGTCGTCGATGGTTCATGTTTGTCATATTTGTTTATCGTACTCTTTTATAAATTAGGTCGTTTGTTTTTATATTTATTTATAATTGCTTATACCCTTTTTGTTTGAAATTTGGTGAATAATGTGTACACATACCACATCTATGGCAAGCCGTTGTGGAATTTATTCCCTATTTATTAACAACGGCTTGCCATACACATATGCTTAATTTTATATTGGAATGTTTCATCCGTCCCCATTGACTGAAATATTTAGTTCCATTTAAAAGAACCATAAATTCATACTAAAACTAGCTCCACCTGCCGATTATTAGCACTTAATAAATAAAATGTTCAAATATTTCTGTAATTTTTCACAAAGATAAGAATTAACAAAATCGATCTGCAATCCACTTATACATATAAATTTGTGGTTTGTATTCCATGAATACTCAGATATTCATTTTATCCCCTATACTTTAATCTTGCCAAAAAAACTGGATGTGGTTTCTAAAGAAATTAAATTGCATACTACAAAGCTAAATGTTAGCAAACCAGAGCCTAACATAAGACATATTAAAGGCACATTAAAGCTATATAGATATAGTTTACACAAATAACAACCGTTTGTCATGTCTGTACTCTTTAAATCTTGACTAATAAATGGCCTTTAAGGCTTATAGTGAATTCAGCATATAAAACCCCTTATTGTAAGTGATCCTTTGCAAAAATATCAAATAACTGACAGTATAAAGTCATTTAAAAGCATCAGATAAATGTCCATAAAAGGCAGACGATAATATCAACTAGGCTATTAAGATACCAGCAAAGAAAACACAACACCACTTTCAAAAGAAACAAACTCCGGTCATGGCGTATAAATAGATGTATAAAATGGTTCGAATCATTTAAAATCTATCTTTTTAGAAATGACATTTCTAGAAATGACTCATATTTGATAACAAATTGTGTTGGCTTACGAAAGAAACATCTCTCTGTTTTCTCTTAAGGAATGCAAACAAGTACTGTGAAAGTACTTTAATTCGTGGGTATCAATTTTCGTGGTTTGATCAATATTAACATGTTCGTGGGTTTTTAAATTCGTGGATTTTAGTTTTCTAATAAAAAAAATAATTGAAAAACTAAAGCCTTTAGAAACGAAGGTTACAAATAGTCTTGATTGAAGGAAATTGCAAAGTAAACATTGCCCCGTGTAAATCGTAGTGATAACACTAACTAACCCATGATAAAGTGATCAACAGATTAAAGACCATCAGAGGTGTTAATTAGGCCATAAATATGTCACCTAAAGAAAACAGTAACATAAACAAATGCTTTAAACGTACCTTGAATTGTCAAATAATTCTTATCAAAATCAAGCCCAGCATGAAATTATTATTTCCCATATGTACGAGAACTATGAGGATATAAAATGAACACTTTATCATACTGGCATATCAATACCGGAAATCTGACGTTCGTCGATCAAAAATATCTTTTATGAGAATAAAAAGATCAACAGTTGTACAGTTTAGGTTTTTAAAGATTAAATGGGTATAATCCTGCATACGGTTCTAGTTCTGTGACTGCTATTAAAGTATTCTCAGATTTGGCGTTATTCAATATTTCTCTAGATCATATCAATAGTCAAACCTACCGATGGGGATCTTTCCATGACTTGATTTGGACAATGGTTGTTTTATTTCGTTGGACACTTAAATTCGTGGATAAAGTCATCCACGAAAACCACGAAAATTGGTACCCCACGAATAAAAGTACTTTCACAGTATTTAAAGTCTATAAATTAGCATGTCCAAGATAAGTGTTGTCAGTTTTGTCTAGACTGATATTTTGATATTAACTGTATCCATTTTTTTTTTTATTATTTCTGATATTATTGTGGGTATAGTATTCAAAGTTAACTATCTATTTCTGCAATTGGTTTTCTTCATGATATCTTTTTTTCCCTTTGAACTGTTTCAAATACCAATTACACTAATTATTACTCACCTCTATGTGTTATGTTATATGTTATATATAAAACAATAAATTGACACAAAATAAAACACATAGTAAAAATTGTATTATTACTGAAACATAGGTTTAGAAAGTTAAAATTTTCACGACTTACCTTTTAGAAGCATTTTAAGCTGATTGTTGTGCATTCTTAAAGATTTAAAATGTCTAATCGATGAAAAAGAAAGCATGTATCTATTGCTTAGTATAAACTATTTCATGTGTTATAGATATATTGGTAAAATGATATACAAGGATTGTAAAATACTGTCACAACAAATCAAAATTTAATATCACTTGCAACTTTAAAACGTGTAATGTTTGATTTCGAGAACTTAAACTTAAACTGACAACAATTGTAACAGTCAATGAAAATGTTTCCATCGGGAGTTACAGAGTGGTGTTCAGATGCCGTAAACATGTAATGAAAGAAAATTTATTATGAAATATTGAGCGTCGACAAAATGTGTGCATATTAACCGAAATGTATAAAAGTCAGTACTTCATATAAAATTAATAATGTAATAAACAGAACAAATATAGAACAAAGCGTGTACCGATGAATAGATAAAGATTGTGATAACTTTGTAAATTGACAAATTTGTTTCGAAAAAAAATATACCTTTATAAACAAAATTTTACGATAAAAGAGATGATTTCAGCTTACAAATTGTACTTTCCATTTCTTAGTAGCAACAATTCAGGAGCACCTGCATACGGGCCGGGGTATATATCTCCCAATTGAAGCAATATTCCAGTGCTTGTATTTCTTATCTTGATTTTCTTGATAGAGGGTTGCTGCTCACAAGTAAGCTGTTAAACCAAAAGTTCCAAATGGGGAAGTTAAAATCATAATTTCGTAAATTTTACTGATGCCATCACAAGTTGGTTGACCGTTATGGAAAAACCGTTTCACAGATAATATCGGATATGTTTCTCACGTCGTGCCTACAATCCCCTTTCCTTTCGTGAATGTGACCTACAGAATAAGACTATTTACCGGGTATGTAATAACATGAGCTACACGATTGATGCCACATGTCGAGCAGAATATGCTTACCCTTCTGGAACACATGCGATCAACCCCCAGTTTTTAGTGGGGTTGGTGTTGCTCAGTCTTTAGTTTTATATGTTGTGTAATGTGTACTATTATTTGTCTGCCTGTCTTTTTCATTTTTAGCCATGGCGTTGTCAGTTTATTTTCGATTTATGAGTTTGACTGTCCCATTGGAATCTTTCGCCACTCTTTTATAGAAAATACTTTTTCTAAGTTTTTTTTAAATGAAACTTGTCCACAAGTTATACAATACTGTATTTGTGAGAAACTATAATAATTGATTACTACAAATATGAAAGCAAACATAAGAAATTTCGTAGAAAATACTTAAATGTAAGATGATTATTAATGAAAAATGAATAGCAAACATTTTGTAAATTTATGATACAATTTACATAAATATCTACAATTTTGATTGCTAGATATAATTTAATTATATATATATGGTTCCTTTGATAACCAATTAATTAATTTTCTATTCAGAAGCTGTTTTTGAGAGTAAATATGACAGAAACGAGACTGATGCCAGATGATCTCTCGAAATCTCTTGCTACTTTCAGAGGTTGACGCAAGTTTGTCTTATAACCATTATACTGTGTAGTGATCTTTATCCTCAACTTGATAATGGTTTGGCATTTTTTGAAGACAGCTTTTCCATTTATGTGATGAACTAAAGTCTATGTAAATAGGTATAACAAACATTTAAACTCATACAAAAACAAGTTCGAAATATTATTGACTTGTAACAGGCATTCTTTTTTGAAATTATGTGTTAAACCTGGTTTTATAAAGACATACTACATGTACTACACGACTGACTGAAATATTTAAACCAGCTCACAATTTAATATAACATAGACGACATCATAAAATAGGTGCAGTGGATAGAAAAGTTGGCAATGACGTCACGCTAAAAGTTTTTATACATTTTTATACATTCATAATGACTTTAGTACGGCCTTGCATCCTGTAATGTTATGACATGTAAAGAGTAGAAATTTTTCAAAACTGTTTTGATATCTTTACATGACAATTGGGTTGTGTGCAGAATGATAGTTGAGAATCAGGGGGGGGGATATTTTTTAGTTACGATTGACTGCATCATTACTATAAGAAAGCTTTTTTGTGACATAGGGGTTCTTTTCTTGATTATTTGATTTGTTGGTAACTGTGAGTACTCTCAAATCGTATTTTGTTGTTAATTCTACCTGTTGTTACTGTTTTTTTGTTATTTTATACTAATATGAATGTTGTCTATATACCAGCTTTGATTATTTGGAATATCTTCTAATTTTAACTTCTTCGTACAACATCTGTATGAACATCAAGATTATTCTTCTTAAATCTGTACAGGGAAGTTTTAGCTAGCTCTGATTGCATAGTTTTATCATTGATTTTCACCCTAATTTGTATCTAGTGTTATATTATGCATTTATATGACAGAACTTTCCTGGTATTCTTAATTATTGGAAAAATTCTATACACATAGTACTATACATAAAACGACAAAGCTATTTTTCATTTACCTGTATATATTACTAAATCCACAGGGACTCGGTTAGCAGATTAAAATTTTGTAATTCAATGTTTTTAATTTATTTTTTATTATTTCCTGTCTATTTGCATTACTTTATTATCGTAATTAACGTTGCCATCACTATTTCTTTGTTTTCTGGCAATGTGCAGTTTACAAAACTTTACGACAAAAGAGATGATTTCAGCTTTCCAATTGTGAACTTTCCATTTCTAAGTAGCAACATTCCAGCAGCACCTGCATACGGGGTATATATCTCCCAATTGATACGATATTTCCGTGCTTGCATTTCCTATCATGGTTTTCTTGATAGAGGGTTGCTGCTCACAAGGAAGCTATTAAACCAAGAGTTCCAAATGGTGAAGTTTAAATCATCCCTTCATAAATTTTACGGACGCCATCACGAGTTGGTTGACTGTTATGGAATAACCGTATCACAAATGATATCGGATATGTTCCTTACGTCGTAACTACAATCCCCTTCCCTTTCCTAAATGTGACCTACCGAATTAGACTATTTACCGGATTTGTTATCACATAAGCAACACGACGGGTGCCGCATGTGGGGCAGGATCTGCTTACCCTTCCGGAGCACCTGAGATCACCCCTAGTTTTTTGGTGGGGTTCGTGTTGTTTATTCTTTAGTTTTCTATGTTGTGTCGTGTGTGCTGTTGTTTGTTTGTCTTTTTCACTTTTAGCCATGGCGTTGTCAGTTTGTTTTAGATTTATGAGTTTGACTGTCCCTTTTGTATCTTTCGTCCCTCTTTTACTATCTATATCCGTATGCTGGAAAAATCGTGAAGGGATCTAAGTCGCCATCTTGAACTGCCTTCCCTACTTTAGATAGAAAATAATTAAAAATATCAACAAATTACTATATACCTTACAAAAGCACTCATTTTCTTCCGAAATTATTCTTCTATCACATGCATGTTTTGATTTGTGGATTAACCCTTACGTAGCTTCAGTTGCATTCGTGTCAGAATATTAAAATTTCCCAGGAAAGCAACGTAACTGCCAAACATGTCGTTTTCAGTATGATAGACGAAATGGGAGATAACTCTTGTCATTCGGAAACTTCCGGGTTGATTTTATGTAATTTATACGTGTTTCTCGTTTCCGGTTTTTATATAGATTAAACCGTTGGTTTTCCCGTTTGAATGGTTTTACACTAGTAATTTTGGGGCCCTTTATAGCTTATTGTTCGGTGTGAGCCAATGCTCCGTGTTGAAGGCCGTACATTGACCTATAATGGTTTAATTTTATAAATTGTTATTTGGATGGAGAGTTGTCTCATTGGCACTCACACCACATCTTCCTATATCTATATAAAGTGGCTACCATAAACATTATAGACGTTTCATAATTATTCGTATACATTGTACAGCTTGTAGAGTACAGATGGGTTATTGCTATTCATAAGATCTTCAAACATTTATGTGTTTGTTTTTTTTTCCAATAGATGCTTCGAAATCATTTGTCTACTTTCGTCTATTGCTGAAATTATATAATACAATTTGTAGGCTATAACATAAGAACAAATACAATTGACTTTCCATATACATTTTGAAGTTTGCCCTCTTCTATTTTAAAAGGGAATTTTTGTGTTAAAAGTTATAAATCTACAAAAGGAATCAATATTTTGTCTTTTAGAATATCAATGTCGAAATTCAAACTGTTTTTAATAATAAAAGCGAATATTTCAGAGAATATTCATACATACTTTCATTATTAATACAGTAATCAAAATATTATCACATTTAATAGTAATGAATTAATAACCTTACTGCATGCATGGGGTATATAAAAAAATTGGAACAACATACAAGTTAACCCTTTATGAAACAAAGTATAGACAATACATATATCTAAAGACACTGAATGTAAATTTCTAAATATTCCAATACAAGTATTTACAAATCTTGACGCATGTACTCACCGTTTCAGAATAACTTGACATGTATGTTTTATAAAAAGTAAAATTACAAAAACACTGAACTCTGAGACAAATTAAAAACAGAAAAGCCCTAATCTTATTTTCCTATATAGATTCAGTTTTGAGTTCTGCTGACTACTCGAAAAAAAAGCAGTATCATTTGAATTGTGTAAAACTGAATTATTTATGCACTTTATAAATTTTAACAACATATACGAATGTTTTTATTACAATAAATCAAACAGTTTTTTGGCAGAATGTTCACTTGTTAATCCCTTTAATTTGCAAATTGCACATTTCGTTGCAAACTTCGTCGCTTTTAGTTTTGCTTTTCCCGTTTACTGCTAGTAGAAAAGAAATCGAAAAGGTAGATCGGAGTTCGGTACTTTTGTAATTTTATTTTTCGCCTGATGTGAATTACTGTGATCAGATCGATGTAAAACAGTGTTTATCTAAGTGATCTTAAAATATAGGGAATAACTGACTGTCATGCCCAGTCAATTAACTCTTATTTCATGCTTTGTTTCAGTTTATTTTTCCTTTTTTTTTTGTATTTCTTCTTTAGTGCACTTCTATTTCTCTGTGCGCACTTTATTTGTCTTTGAACATTTTTGACAAATGTTGACACAGTCAAATGCTACAAGCACTCCAACAACGATAACAATGCATGCTGTTCCAAATAAACCCATCGTTCTTGCTGAATATCTATTGTCCGGCACACTTATTAATGACCTTTTGTGTTCTACAAATAAAAAGACATAATCATTATCAATTGAGCATACAATAATGTCAGGCATGATTTAACCCTTTGTTATGATAATAAATCATTTAAATTTAATGCAATACAGTATACCGCATTGTCTTCTTTAGTTCAATCCATAAATAAAAAAAAACAGAAACTATATTCCTTGTATTTCAAAGCCGGCAATAATGTTACGGCTGTTGTTTTTATAACAACATTAAAAAATTCAAAACGAACGGAAAACTTTTCAATGTTTGATAATAAAGCATAACTTTGCTTTGTAGTTCAAACTGTCATGCGTATGTTCCTGCGTTACAAAAACATGGACAAATAATTTTCAAATGAATTCTCATTATTACAAAAAATATGAATTTGTGATCAATAAAGTATAGCCAAAATATTGAATTAAAATGAACCAGAGCTTAAATAGAACACTACACATATATGTTCTAAGTTAAGGATGTACTTAGGTAAGGTGTTGGAAATTTGTGTCAAATGTTCGGTCTTCCTTGTTTCTTTCCAACGAGTAAGGGTAAAATATTGTGCCCGAAACACCCATTTGTTTTCATTATAGACTTTTGAAGCTCATGAAAGGATATTTTCCAAAATTTAAGCAGATCCTTGATTTCTATTCTTTCGATTTGAGACTGATATAAAGCCAATGCTAATTTAAGGTAAAAGTCCGAGTCAGCTTTTTTCCGCCATGTTTTAAAACTCAAATATGTCAAAAAGTAGCTCCATAACCTATCAGTATTTTTAGCTTACGTCTTTCCTTAAAGGAGGGACGAAAGATACCAGAGGGACAGTCAAACTCATAAATCGAAAATAAACTGACAACGCCTGGCTAAAAATGAAAAAAACAAACAGACAAACAATAGTACAAATGACACAAAATAGCAAATTAAAGAATAAGATTAACTTAACTGATGCTCTTTCAACTTATTTTATCAATTTTAATGTCTCGAATTTTTAGATTTCACTTAAGTACATCCTTAAGTGTGCGTAAAGCAGAGTCAATGCCTAAAGGCAAAATTTAGTCGAAATTGTATGATACATCGTTTTCCCACTACGTTTGTAATCATTTAGAACTCGTTTAAATGTATCTGAACTCCGACATATGATATGTATATAAAAAAAGATGTGGTATAAGTGCCAATTAGACAACTCTCCACAAGAGACCAAAATAACACAATTAAATAACTATCGGTCACCGTACGGCCTTCAACAATGAGCCCATACCGCATAGTCAGCTATATTATATAATGTATGTAAAAGAGTCAACATTTCACTTTTGATGCCATCAAAATTGAACAGACAAAATCTACTTGTTTTTCGCATGTTCGTAAATTAGGATTATAACGACAAAATAAGCTGTCGGTTTCACGCTACAAAACGGCAATTTGTTTCAGTTTACTCAGGTGTATAAAAAGAGAAATGTGTAAACCAATAACGAACTATTTAAAAACAAAGTGTTCTAGTGGGGGTTCTGGGAAATCGAGATTCAAAATACTGATTTTTTAAATATTTTCAACACATTTATAGACCTATTTTACAAATTGGATATTGACTACAAATATATTTTCTATTGTATTGTATACTAGCTACATAATCATTTAAACATTCAGATTTCTGATTCAACCAAATCTAATAGATTTCGGAAATATTGGGAACTTAAATATTATACTTTGCCTTAACCTTCTAGTTATGTAACCCTCTACACGATTAACAATGATGCCTGACTCGAAATAAATACAATCAAAGCTTACTATTAGTTTCTTTCTTACTGACAACCAGCTCTTTCTCCAGTTTCTGAATTTTTTCTTGCAGGTTGGTCTCTGGTTTAGTCGTGTTACATAACTTGTAGCAATAAATGTTATAACCTAACTGAACAGGGGTGGAACACATATCAGTTTGCTGAGTTAACGGCTGGCATGTCCATGATTTAACTGATAAAAATTCATAAAAAGCATTTGATTAAAGATAATTAAGAGCAGAAACATGCACCATTAACGTTTAGTTGGTCCCTTAAAACAATAAGATACAAATACACAATTCATAAAATGACGTTAAAAAACATCGCAATGGTTGTTCTTTTTTTACTTGAATTGATACAATTTCTTATTACATTGGTTGCAATGAATTACATTGATCTCCCAGTTGAAAAATAAACCCAAAAATTTCACATGTGAAATAAACGTGGTTATTTCACTCTCTGACGTCATACAACAATAGGCGTCGTCAAGACGTCGATAACGGCGGATCAAAACAAATGGTGAATGCGTAGAAAAAAGATATAGTTCCTTACATGTTTTACATTAATTTAAAAAAAAAGCCATTTGCCAATGTAATAAAAAGATTAATTAATTAAAGAATTCAAATATCGAAAATTTTCAACTCGTGACCGAACAACACTGAAAATTAACTCATGCGCTTCGCGCATTCGTGAAATAATGTGTTGTTCGGTCACTCGTTGAATATTTTTCTCTATTTGAATTCTTCGATTAATTA
Source organism: Mytilus edulis (assembly GCF_963676685.1). Lineage (NCBI taxonomy): Eukaryota > Metazoa > Mollusca > Bivalvia > Mytilida > Mytilidae > Mytilus > Mytilus edulis. The sequence goes on from NC_092356.1 coordinate 63,439,468, forward strand.
TTCTATAATTAACCTAAATATTCATCTATGACTCTCTAGATTATATCCAAACATCTCATGATAAAATGGCGGAATTATTAAAGTTTTAACATAAGGTTAAGTGCTGTACCCCAATTTTGAACATCTGAATCTATTACAAACGTGTGTTACTTTTTTGCCACACATTGTTGTCAATATAATAGAATTTAATATTGTGACTGTCATACAAGAGACAGCTATCATGAAACAAGGTTTAATCCATCGTAATCTACATAAGGAAATGCCTGTACTAAGTCAGGAATATAATAGTAATTTTCCATTGTTTTGATATATTTTAGATTTTGATTTTGCTATTTGTCAAAGAACTTTCTGTTTTGAACTTTCCTTAGAGATCGATAATTTTGTCATTCAATTGTTTTTAGATGCTACCGACAAAATTAAAATTATCTGATAGCAAGAAATATTATGATCCATAAAAGAGTTGTATTCCTTGAAGTCGCCCGTTCAACAAAATACCAAGTTACCAACTTATACATCTCTATGACTTACTCTTTATTGACTATACTTATAATACTAGTACATACATTTGACAAATATCGCCAAAACATGTGCTCTGTTCCCTCCTATGTACACTGGAAATAGAAACATTCTGACTGTTTACGTGATGTCTACGCACAGAATATAAAAAGAGTTAACTTTATTTTCTGAAAAATCAATTATACTACACAGCATGTAGTCAATTTTCTTAATCTAAATAAGTCGCAAAAGATTGTTAAAATGATTATGCAAAAAAAAAACAAAACAGTCCAATCAGCAGCTTTCAACCACCAAAGTATGCTAATAAAGATATTTTGAATAAAATGTTTTAATTTAGTAAAAAAAGTCATCCTGGTAATTTTAAACATTTCTGTTTCCTTTATAAAAGTTATTTACTATTTTATTGATTCTTGTAAGATCATTAAGCTATCATCCAAGAAAAAAAATGAAAAAGATGTTTCAGTTTTGAAGTCCTTTACTGTTTTGTTAACATTAATAATGGTATACGTACTTTCATTGTATGACATATATGTACTTGTTGGACTATAAAGCAACACCAGTTTATCATGTGACTCGTACGAACAAACAAAAGTTCGTCCTTCGGAAACAAGCAACCAACCAGCATCCATAAAACATCCTCCCCAATTATTGTTCACATAGAAACGTCTTGGGGAATAGTGAGACCTGTTTAAACAACAATACTGCATATGCTGTAGACATCAGGTATCATGATCTAATTTTCTTTTAATCACTACCGTATATGCAAGTTGCAGTTAATATCCCATATTTCGTTATCTCTTTATCTAAATATTTTGTTCTGTATATCATTGATGTATGTCTATTATCGACATTCATTGAGAGAAACGTAAAAAAAAATAACGTATTCTAATGCAATTTGGATGTAACAATTTTGTTCATTAGCTAAAAGTTGCCGTCAAATCCACAGTTGACCAGGCGTAAATAAGGAGGGACCCGCCATTTTGAATTGATTGAATCAACAAATGTTCGATTACTACTATATAATCGAAAATAAAACATCACCTACCTCGAATTTGGCGTTTTGATGTACTTTTATCCAAATTTGAAGCGTACGGGTAACGTGATAACCTCCAGTTTGTAAGTTTTCATTTGTATGACGTAACGTTTAGCCATGACGTCTTTGTGCCAAAATAGTTCATGAAGTTTCGCGGATTTTTTTCTATTAGTCAAATTTTGATGTTCTTTTTGAAGTTTTTTCTTTAGAATCGGAATAACAGTACTGTAGTTGAAGAGTTGACACCGTCAATTTTAATTTGACGATTGCAAATCTCCATTTTACTGTCTCCGCTACGTGTCGCCAGTAAAACTGCATTTGCGACCGTCAAATCTACAATTGACAATGGCAACTCTTCAACTACGGTACTATTATTCCTTAATTCGCCTGTCATTGGATGGATTTCCATTGTTTTTATAGTTTTAAATCAATATCAAGTGTTTAGTGTACGCTTTTGAAAATATTACCCAGATTGCATTATATTCTGAAACGGTGAATTGACATTGTTCACACTTGTATGTAAAGGAAGTAATCGTTTTTGAATCTAAGTTCAATCGACGTTTAATACTTTTACTTGACTGTTTAATATGTTGATTGGCAATGGTTTCTTCTGTTACTGTCAACAAATTGCATTTTAAGAATATTGTTCATTCAACTGTCAAACTTCTACATACGTTGCATAAACTTTTAAACATCACTTCAGTAAAAAGAAAAATGACAAAAATACAAAACTCCGGGCAAAATTCAAAACAGAAATTCCCTGGTGAATGGCAAAATAAAAAGCTCAAACACGTCAACCCAAAGGAAAACAGCTGCTGCCATAAGCCTGACTTAAAGAGGGACTTTATAACTACAATCACGGAGAGCTAATGTTTGCAACGTACATATATTTTGATATTCACATTTGGGTGAATAGGTATTCATATTCTATGATAGTTCTTATAAAGTGTTAAAATGAACAAAATTGAATGTAAGTAAAACCCAAATAACAACGTTCCCAAATGAATAATATTTTTAACATGTCTGTCCATCCGTTTGGTCGTCCAGCCGATAATCCTAGTCTTGTCATCACAACTCAACTCAACCACATCACATAAATACACGGAACCATGTAAATAACAAGGACATACTATTAAGATGTGCAGATCGACATGACAATATTATTCAACGGGTTTTATAGGAGTGATATCAATTTCAACAAATAATTTTGGACTAAGTTTTCTTATGCATCAGCTTATCATCGCAATTTCTCTAAAACCGCACAAGAGAAATGTGTGAAACCTTATAGATAATAATGACATGCTAGGGGTTCTCTAATTCAAAATTCAAAGTGTAATCCAAGTGTTATCGCTGTTTGAAATTCATTAATCTATTGAGAAAAAACAAATCCGGGTTACAAACTAAAACTGAGGAAAACACATCAACTATAACAGGAGAACAACGACGCAACAGAAACACTAAAATGCAACACACTCATAAACGAACTTTAAGATAACAATAGCCATTTTTCTAACTTGTTACAGGACATTTTAAGAAATAGTGGATTGAACATGGATTTGTGACTAGACAAACATCCCGCTTTAATAACAATGTTAAAATGACATCATTACATGACATGACTACAATACAAAATCATTATAAGTCATTAAAAGTTTTTCTATGTGATATTTGTTTAGATTTCTATGATGAATCTTTCCTTACCCTTCAATAGAAAAATAATAATTACTCCCATGATTGGCCGTCTTTAAATCTGAATAGGAACTATTCTGCAGCCTCTCTTGACTGAACCAGTTCGTCTTGTCTGTCCCAGTTCCGTTAAAATCGAGAAAAACTCTCTCCACACCATTTTGATAAACAACTACCTTTACCTACAAATGTGGCAAAGTAAATCATTTAATAAGCCTACATTGATATTTTATTACCTATGCATCTTATCTTCTGAAGACTTTTGAAAATCATTGCCTAAAAGACCCCATTGGTTGCCATGTCTCTTGAATATTATGTTTGTGGTTATGTTTTATTAAAAAAATGTGTAGGTGATACAGTTAAAATTGTGAAATCAAGATTTTAAATATGTTTAAATTCCTAATATAAAGATGAAGTCGTCAGGATAAATATGTAACACAATGGTTTAGCTTCATTCGCTGTCGATCTATATATGTATTGATCGTATCAGATTACTAACAACTAACAAGGTAATAATATTACCATATGTTTCATTTTTGTTAAAAACAACAGATTGCAACAGCAAATATATATCCATTAAGGTATATTTTGTAAATATTCAACATTCATTATCATACACAATTAGCATGAATAATGCCGAAGATATTTGTTCAAGGAATTCTACTAAGGGTACTAAGTTGTGAAAGGATTAATTATATTACAAGACATATGTGTTAGAACTACTTCAAACGGCTTCATTATTAGGCGAAATTGATATAAGCAACATTAGTATACTGCTGTTCCAATGTCATAAATCGTTACGACATACTGATTACAAACTGAAACCGCGAGAAACACATCGGAAGAAAAATCAACGGAACAACAGAACGCTTAAGTGCGACAAAAACAAAGTCATCATACATAGAAACGGACTTTTTGATAAATCAGCTTCCATGTTCCTGTTTTATTAAAACAAATGGTTGGTTGACCCTGGTTTTATGACTAGCCATACCTCATATTGTTGTTATGTAATAAACCTGACTAATATATATTGACATGTTAACGATAAGAGACATGAACAGACAAAACGTTTCAAATCAAAAGTGCCAAAAAATAAAATAAAACACGAAAAATGATCCCGACATACAGAAAACAACGATATACTTTTGCTAAGGTCTTCGTCAGTAAATCTGTTATATTCAAACAAATATAACAAATATTAAAGTTAGAGCATTTCTGGTAAATGTTATTTATCAAAAAGGCTGAGTGTTATTTTCTATTTAGAACTAAATGAAAAATTGCTTTGTATGTTAAATGTCTTTAACTTGCATGCAACAAATTCAAAATTTAGAACGGATAAACATTTTGTGTTTTTAAAGAGTGACCGATTGAATTAAGCATCGTCAATGCATTTGTATCTCTGCTACATCATACACGACAATACAAAATTCGAATTAAGAATATGTACGACAATTTCAACGGGTTGCGTATTTATCTATTTATCCAGTTTCTCGAAATTAAATGTTGTTTTTTTTACGATGTCGATATATATATTATGTATACTTCAACTGTGAAAAAGGCTGAAATGTACTTAATATTTAAATCAAATATGACAAATAACATTTTATCGATTAAGACATCAAATTTATCTAATATATATATTGTACACTTTTAAGGCGTTTATTTTATTAAAAATTAAATACACAAAAAAGAGTTTTAAAAGCAGCATTGTCTAGCGCTTTCATCCATCTTGGGACTTTTCAAGACCATGAACGTCGTAATACTAATGTGTTCCCTATAACGACATTCATAGTCTTGAAAAGTCCCAAGATGGATGAAAGCGCTAGACAATGGTGCTTTTTAAACTCTTTTTGTGTATTTAATTTTTAATATATAATTCTGTACACCGCTTGAAAAGAAACTTTTTTCTGTATATATATATAACTCGTCTAAACATCAACCCAACAATGTTAGATCTGTAAATTTGCTTCCGCAAATTTTTTTTTGTTCTTCCCTCGCCAGGATTCGAACCCATACTACTGAGATATCGTGACACCAAATCGCCTGCACTGTAGCCGTCCCGCTAGACCACACAACTACCTGGGCTTCACATATAATAAAGCTTTTGGTGGCCGTGTGTTACCTTTCCTCGTCAATTATAATCTAGCGTCGTATTACATGTATGACATATAAGGCATGGAGATGTTATATATATACATATTATAAAACGTCTAGATATTAGTCAACGATCTGTCTTACGAGAGAACTATACCGTTACGCAATAGATAAGTTATATACACGCATAAAATGTGTACAAATAAACTTATCATAGATATCAAGATTAAATTTTGCATTTACACGAGATGTTCGTTTCGTCTACAGAAGATTCATCAGTGACGCACGAATAAAAAATAGGTCTAAATTGCCAATTAATGAACGAAGATGAAGAGCATTTAGGACTAAAGTTCCAAACCGTTTTGCCAAATACAGTTGAGGTAATCTATTCCTGAGATAGAAAAGCCTTAGTATTTCAAAACTTCAAAAGTTTAGTAAACAGTTAATTTATAAAAATAACCATATTAATGATAATTCATATCAGTACAGAAGTGCAAACTACTTGGACAGTGATACCCACTGGAAATTACAACTCCACCAGCAGTGGCGAAAACACCAATATTTAAAAAGGAAACATCAAAAGAATTTATCTATAAACATTTCGGATAACGGATATCCTTCATCAGTATGATTATGATGTAAAATAAATCATAGCAATAGATTCTTATTTAATTATAACAATCTTGAAATTCAAACAATTAAAACCAAACACAAAAACGCTTGTAAAAACTCAAATTTAAAAATAATGCTTTACAATAAATAGGTATTTACAACAAATACTGCATAAATTTGGTATTGGAATTGAGCCTTTCAATATTTATCAATTTGTTTAAATGATATTGCCATAGAAATGTTTAAGTAAAATTTATTACACTATTGTCACGATAGATGTTCTTTGATCTTTACAATTCTTACCTGATCAATGTCAATAACCGACCAATAATTTATGACATCTGACTTGAAATGCTTGCCGTGTGGGTGAGTGAGATTTTGAGCCTCGTTGTCATTAATATTGTAGGTTACCTCGCTGTCCATATATAAATCATATATATTGGTATTTGTATCTTCATAAAACAGAAATAACACTTCATAATTCTAGAATTCAAAAAGGTAGATAGTAAGAAAAGAAATAATTAATAAATATAGGTATACTAGTCTAATCACAAACGGGAATACGATTTACATCATTGAATTAATAATAGGACCTACTTTGTTAAAATCATATGTTTTTCTTGCATGTGATTAAAGTATTATAAAATAAGTAAAGTATTGAAATTTTCAAATCCATTACCAAATTCTATTTAAACAGTAAAACAATCAGTTTAAAACAAAGAGAAAAGGAAGTTAAATGGATCGTCACTAAGGCCAAATAACCAAATTAACTTTTCCGTAGTTCTCATTATGGATTTTATCTCCTAAGACCAAAAATATATAAGGCGTCAAACTCTTAGTTTGGTGAGTATGCAATTTGAATGATTACATAATACAAGTGTCAAGCAGACGCAAATAGGTATCTTATTGATTTATATATGTGTGTCTATCTATAAGAAAAACTACAGAATATATTGCAGTACTAACCTTCGGTATCAATTTTGAACACAAGTTCCCAATCCTTCGCAGCTGTTATTATTAGACTGTCAGTCAACAGCCAGAGAAGTCCTTTGAATTCATACAAGATATTGTAAAATGTATAAATATGTGCTACCAATAATCATTAAAGTCTGTCTTCCCCTCAGATATACAGTCAATGTTATAGCATTATAAAGATTTGTCGAAATTTATTACCATGGACACGGTGTCGTCTGATACGGCAGGTGTCCCCTAATCACCAGACATGACAAATATCACAAACATGACAAATTCAGATCATCGTCCTAGTGACAACAGCAATATTACACATATACAGTCATGTTCAGTTCTCCTTAAAGACATTTTGGTTTTTGATGACACAGTACAACACTGTCGCATTTCGAAATGTGAGACCAAAGGCTGCAAAACTTGTGCAATTTTAATTACAGATGCTGAATTCACTAGCAATTTGACCAAGAAGTCATATTTTACCAGAAGTTACGATGATCTGAACTGTAAATCGATAAATGTCGTCTACGGATTAGAGTGCAACCTTTGCGGATTGGTATACGTCTGTGAAACGAAAGGAAGGCTAAACAAACGTATGTGCGGTCATAGATCAGACATTAACCTCAATGCTAACGACATTCTATACCAGCATTTCAATCAACCCGATCATTCCATCGTTTCCTTGTCAGTTCGCATTATCGAAAAGACATACCATAGCTCTAACAATCCTAATCTTTCAACAACTCTCCGTAGACAAAAAGAGGACTACTGGATTAGACAATTGGGAACTGCGACACCTTATGGTTGCAATGACAAAATTGATGGTATAGGTATTCTATCTAGTCCTTCGTGTAACTCGGTGAATGTGATGAATATTTTCAACTCGACTCCTCGACGTAGACGCGGTCATGGTCATCGTCATTATACATCACCTTCTCTGCATGATGTATCTATTAATGACTTGCTGCCATTTATACAAAAGCCGTTAGGTATTCATCACATTCTCACGAAACTTTATTCATTACCCCTTTCAAAACTTCATTCTCTGTTCAATTTATGTTTGGAATCCACCGGTACAAACCCTCATTCAAACCAATACAAAATTACAGCTATAATTTCGGATATTGCAAGTCACAGACTTTTCAAGCCAGTCCGCATTGGCAAAGAAGAAAAAGAGAAAAGATCTTTCCTTAATCTTTCCTTTGCCAACAAAGGTATCGATGGCGTCAACTTAGGCAATATCCTTCATCATAAATTAGTTCAATCGAAAAGACCTCCTTATTTCAAAGACCAGTCTGTACCAATCATTTCTTATACCTATACCAAACCTATTGCAACTAAAATTTTCAATTACAAACACGTTTTGCAGGATCTCGATATTGACGACTTCAAGTCTAAACCGGTGACCTCAACATTGTTAATAACACTTCTCTACGAAATGTGTTATCGAAAGGTCCGAAATATCGTGAGCCTAAATCCATCAATTGGAAATACAACTTTAAAATTTTGATGGATTCAGTTGAGGATTATGCCCGGCAATGGGCTAAGCGCGAGAAGGAAGACGTAGACACTCTTTCCGAATGAATTAAGGCAGTGAGGTCGTTGATACAAATCAGAATTAAGAAACTGAATGGGTCTATCAATGCCCATGCTACGTCAATCTTTAAAGACTTAAATGTTGCAAAACACCTATCCTACCTCCATGACAAATATGTTGTTGTCCCCGCAGATAAAGCCCCAAATAACATCGTTTTTGTATGTAAAACTCATTACATTAACTGCTTGATAAACGAATTAGGTATTGACAATTCACTTGGAAACTCAACATATACCCTCACGCAGTTACCAAAGAGGAAATCCTAGATAATCATAGGTCTGTTCTGTGTTCCTTTGGACTTTCAACCAAAGATGAAGAACTGGATCTGCCATCACTGTATTGGATACTTAAACTACATAAGTTACAACTAACTTACAAACAACGGTATATTGCTGGGTCTTCCAAGTGCTCCACGAAACCTCTTTCTAAATTATTAACATCTATTTTATCAGCAATCAAAGACGGGCTTCAAAGTTATTGTGAAACTGCCTATTCTAGAGGGGGCGTGAATCAGATGTGGATACTTAAAAATTCCAAAGATCTTTTAGAATACATACAATCTATCTCTCTTTCATCTTGTAACAGCATTAAAACATTTGACTTTTCTTCTCTGTACACTAGTATTCCACATTCCAAACTAAAAGACAAATTGAAAGAGTTGGTATTGCTCTGCTTCGTAAAAAAGAATGGCCAACGTAGATACAAGTATCATGTCTTAGGGAGAGATAAATCCTACTTTGTAAAGGATCACTCTGATTTGAAAAAAAAATTCTCCGAAACTGATATTATCAAGATGTTTCATTTCTTGATTGACAACATATTTGTTACGTTCGGAGGACGTGTTTTTCAACAGACTGTCGGCATTCCAATGGGAACAAACTGTGCCCCTCTACTTGCCGACTTGTTTCTTTATTATTATGAGGCTGACTTCATGCAGGAACTTCTTAGGAAGAAAGATAAGAAGTTAGCAATATCCTTTAACTCTACTTTTCGCTATATAGATGATGTTCTTTCAATAAATAATTCAAAATTTGGTGACTATGTGGAACGCATCTATCCAATCGAGCTAGAGATAAAGGATACTACAGATACAGTTAAATCGGCCTCATATCTTGACTTACATCTAGAAATTGTCAATGAGGGTCGGTTGAAAACAAAACTTTACGACAAAAGAGATGACTTCAGCTTTCCAATTGTGAACTTTCCATTTCTAAGTAGCAACATTCCAGCAGCACCTGCATACGGGGTATATATCTCCCAATTGATACGATATTCCCGTGCTTGCATTTCCTATCATGATTTTCTTGATAGAGGGTTGCTGCTCACAAGGAAGCTATTAAACCAAGAGTTCCAAATGGTGAAGTTGAAATCATCCCTTCGTAAATTTTACGGACGCCATCACGAGTTGGTTGACCGTTATGGAATAACCGTTTCACAAATGATATCGGATATGTTCCTTACGTCGTAACTACAATCCCCTTCCCTTTCATGAATGTGACCTATCGAATTAGACTATTTACCGGATTTGTTATCACATGAGCAACACGACGGGTGCCGCATGTAGAGCAGCTTACCCTTCCGGAGCACCTGAGATCACCCCTAGTTTTTTGGTGGGGTTCGTGTTGTTTATTCTTTAGTTTTCTATGTTGTGTCGTGTGTGCTGTTGTTTGTTTGTCTTTTTCATTTTTAGCCATGGCGTTGTCAGTTTGTTTTAGATTTATGAGTTTGACTGTCCCTTTGGTATCTTTCGTCTCTCTTTTATTATAGTTTCAATGCTCTCAAACTTTGTGTTTGGTATAGCATTTCCATCGTTAGAATCAAACTTCTCTGGTGTAGTAGAATAGAGAGTATATTCTCTTACGATAAAAGTCTGGTATTTTTTTTAAAAGAAACTGTATACCATTTATTAATCGTTCTATAGCACAATATCATTGATAATGTTTTTCATTTAATATTTACAAAACCATGAAAAAAATGAACTTTTTTTAGGTTTTAAATGCAATTTTGCTCAGTTTCATAGAAAACAAATATGACTTACCAATAAATAGCATATTCAACATAATGATAAGGCTTCACTCTAGCGAACCACTGCAAATTATATGAGTAATTGTAACCATCTATTGAATTATATATATTGATTGAATAATATACATGGAGCAAAAAGCGTACGATATGATATAATTACCATTATTTTTTTTCTTTTTCCCTATTGTCATTTATAACAGACACTTAATGTAAAAAGCAATTGAACCAAATACATCTCCAATGGAGTTTTTAAACTTGTGCTGTTGTCCTCATAAACACATAATTTAAATAGCCTTTTCCAATATATATAAATGATAAATAATAAACTCATCATGGATACCAGGACTAAATTTAGTATACGCCAGACGCAATGGATATTTTGTGAAGCCAAGAAAATACTATTTATTAAAATAACATATTTTGTATTGAGGGAATTAATGCTAAGTATTCGGCTGTGAAAATATGGATGCAAAGAGATGTCAGATAGACATCCATATCAAACAAAAAGACAAGACAAAAAGAAAATAACACATCTAAATCAATACCTTATGTAAAGCTCTACATTGCCTCGAGTCTAGAAGACTGCAAAACACATTTAATAAGTTGTATCTATAGTTTCTATTGTCTGGTTCTTAAACCAACCATAGTAACATAAAAATATTATGTAGTTGCATAATATTTCATGCAAAGTATATTAAATGTATGTTTCACTTGCAACTTCCAAACATACAATCCATCACAAGCTTTCAATTCATTACACAACACTATTGTTTAATCTATATAATTGTCGCTCTAATAACAACAATAAGAAAGGCAAACACACAACGATCGGCTTTAAAGGTGTAGAGGAGTCCATGTCAAATATTGACAAAAAGCCTATACGCTGTACGACTTAATCAATCAATTCCAAGGGTTATTTTGAATTATTCAACATTTCATGAACAGAAAAGTTACACAAAATGAACATATTAGTAGTAAGTAAGATCGTTATATGTTTGTCGTTGATATATTGAACTATGTCTATTTGATATGTTAGCTTCTTGCAAAATATATTTTTAGATTGTCTTCAGATATACTAATGCTTTGCGGTCTGGTATTTTTGTTATTTTACTGTTTGCAACTTTGATTCAAATTCCTGCACTATGTTCATTTTTGAGAGGAAAGAGAAGTATTTATAAATGAAACTGACTAAGATTACATCAATGCGGAAGCACGTTTGATTGTCAGTTTATTATCGATTTATGAGGTTGAATGCTCCTATGGTATCTTTAGGTCCTCTTTTAAAACAATCATACAGTTTATAATTGAAGAACTGTGAACCAATCAAGTACTTCAATTGTCAAATCTTCAAATTGTTGTTCCTTAACGTGTTTGAAATGCATAAATGGTTTGATTATTTTCAACAAAGCAGTCAAAAGGGCGCATTTGAAAAGTGCAAAAATATGAAAATGCATAAAAGGCACTTTAACTAGTTATTGATACTTTTAAGAATTGTGACACAATCGTGTTCTTCGGTCCACTCTATTAATTATACAGCTTGTTGCCTATATAAGTTTTCTATGTATCGATAAACATAAAAATCATAAATGACACTTTCTGAAAATTCAATACAGATATTATTTTCATCAACTTATATTTAAAGTATACTATATAGTATATTTAAAGACTCTTAAACTTTGAACCTCTCTATTTTTATAACACAGAACCACCATCGTCTTTAAAACCGTTAGTGTTTGTATGGGCCGACAACGCAACCCAGAATTGGGGCTAATATGCAGTAAATACAACACGGACGATCCCAAGAATGAAATGTTAATTCATCTACATTTATATCCCCACGCTCCATGGGGAGTCACCCTTGCCTCTAGCAATTGTTCTACAATTAATCAGTCGGGCACTTCTAACTAGTTTATAACTAGCTTCAAACTTTTCAAGAACTTATCATTACTTTTTGTAATTAAATGCATGACAATAACGATATGAATCTATTTTTGGAGTGTAAACAATTTTGTGGATTTCTTCAATACATTACATGCTTTTGATGGTCCTTTTGACCCTATTGTCATTTTGACTTGTCAACTCGTTACGCAACATTTCATGTTTATATATCTGTTTAATTTATGGTGATTACGATAATAACACAACGGTACCCCTATTTTTGAAATTTTACCTATTATTTCGGTATGTTTTGTTCACACATCGTTGTCAATATAATGGAATTTTTTATACGACTCGCATACAAATAAGAGGTTTAGTTAGCTTTTTGGCAAACGAAAATGCATGAACCTAGTCAGAAATATTTAATATGACAGTTGTTGTCTATTCGTTTGATGTGTTTGAGCTTTTGATTTTATAATTTGATGAGAGACTTTCCATTTTGAATTTTTCACACATTTTTGTCAATTTACTTTTGTTCCACACAATCTTATCAAAGAAATATTTTCCTGTTTTATAAAATGGTCGTGTGGTATATCTTTGGTGCAACTCATTTCAAACGTAATTCTCTTACATTTGTATAAGGAGACCTATAAATATACGAGATATACCTGATGAGATGATAGAACTGTTATGTTTTCTCCTGGAGAAATTTTATGTGCGTTTCAGCAAGAAGATTTATCAAGTTTTAAGGTTTTTCGATAGACACCAGTTTCAGTCTTTTGATATCCAACTTGTTTTTGTTCTGTTATGAATCACACTGTATGACCAAACTTAGTAAAGTAACGTAGATGCATTTAATTCAAAAACGTTATATTGATAGTTTTGTGTTAAATAAAAAATCAATGGAAAAAGGCTATACTCATCAGATGGATCAAAATAGAAACACATATAAAATAAACACGTGGACATGACCCGGTACTTGTAAATCCCAACAAGAAACAGAAAAACAAGTAGAGATCTGAGACGATCGCAGCTACGGACCGCAAGTGCAAAGTTAATAACAACTTATATAAAACAAATAATGCTTTTAAGACTAAAAGTCAGTTTTGAATTTCAGCAACTCTCAGAAAAAGATGTCATGAGGGAATTTTCATTTTGAAATTTCATTTGGGTTCAATATTTTTTGTCTTTTTTTAAATTATTATAATGGAAAAGTAACATACAAATTGCCCGCGTATTGTACTCGATAATATATTTAAGATGCATGTAGAAATATGGTCATCTTAGCAACACCAAATGAATAAACAACTTTTAACGTCGTGCAGTTTCATTTGTTTTGTTCTAGTTGATTCCTTTTTTTTTGTACTGCAATTTTATTTCTCTGTGCGCACTTTATTTGACTTCAAACATTTTTGACAGATGTTGATGCAGTCGAATGCTGCAAGAATTCCAACAACAACTGCAATACATGATGTTCCAACTAAACCCATAGTTTGTGATGAATATCTGTTGTCTGGGGCACTTGTTAATGATCTAATGTGTTCTGCAAATTAAAAGACATACGAATTATACATACTATATATTGAGCTACAACACTACAAATAGAAAGACATAAACATTATTCATTGAGCATACGCTAATGTAAGGTATGATTTGAAATGTGTAATTAGATTGATTGCAATAAATACCACCGCATTATGTTTTTTTAGTAGAGATCGATTAATAAAAACCAACAATTATATTCCATGTATCTAAAAGCCGCCATTAATGTTGCGTTCACAAAATCCAAAAGTAAAATTACGTAAAACGTGTAAAGAATTCGAAAAAGAACAGTTTTATCTATCACAACTTTTTACGCGCATGTTCCCCTGTAACACAGACACGGCCAAATAAATATTAAAAGAGGTTGTACTTTACCCTGGATTATCAATATAACAGGAATTATTAATTTGTAATCAACAAAGCAAAACATATTAATTTAAAACGGAGGATAAGTTTATAACGTACACATGTTATGAGTTTAATGCTCGTAAAGTAGAAACAACCTCTTATGACAAAAAGAAAGATTTAATTAGGCGACATGTCATGTTAATTCTATGTTGTATGCAATTGCACTTATTAAACTGTATTTAATTAGCGGCTAATGATGTATGTCTCATTTAAACGTCGGGTGATACAACTATTCACAAATCTAGACAAACATTGATGTTCACCGATTAGGCTAAAATTTTTATGTCTGTTTTACACATACTAAAACCTGTTTCCATAGTACAAAATGTCAAAAATAAACAATTAACATTACATATGGACTCGATTAAATGTATCAGAATTTCATGTGTATTGTTATCTAGACCTCTTTTAATAAACATAAAGATAACTTTAAAAGATTGTTGACAGTCAGGTTACCCGATATAAACAAAAAATGAATATAAATAGACATCAATTACGTGTATTTCGATTTTTCTAGGTCTGTTTGATTTCATATTTTAGTTTATCGTTTTAAGTTTATAGGAAAGCTTTTTCATGGATTAAGCCAGTCAACCAAACGGCATCGTCCTTGTTTCACTTTCAATGTTGACATGTTTTCTCTTTTCATAGCTGGATACACCTTTGCTTAACCCATCTGCATACAAGGCCTTAATTAAAGCTTAATGTCACATACATACGGATTAAATGAGGTCAAATTATTAACTTTTAAGTTAATAGTTCACCATCGAAGCAAACATGCTGTTAGAGAGCATATTTTTTTGTTTTTACAATTTCACTTTCATCAATGATTGATTTATTCTATAGAAAAACATTGTTTCTCGACATCACAATTCAATTTATATGAAGAAATCAACTTATTCTCGACAGACAATAATCAAATAGGCATAATACATTGATCTTCACAATGTAGAACTGTTTTAACATACATCTCCAATACCTAAATGATTCGAACAAAAATAACGAACAAGTTGACCCCTTAATATTTCATCAAGTTAAAACGAACATATGTATACCGAAAAAAGATTATATTTAAAACAAAAATGCTCAACCGATTTTTGAGAAATAGCAAAATACAATAAAACATAGCCACATATATTATTTAAATATTCAGATGCTGTTTTACTTGTTCTATTAACACATCCCTTCAAATAAACATTTGACTTTATAAGAAGGGATATAGTTACGATACTGTCATTAAAGATTGCATATTTTGGCTTAATATTGATTTACTTATAGGGTCTTTGCATCAGAACTGAACACATTTATTTAAAAAAAGCAGTTGGTGGCATGACACGGGTTATGTTCTTCTCATATATTTTATGATAGTATGATACTAAACCCCTAACGGGAGGGATTGTGCCTGATATTTATATGATGAAGACATAAATTTTCAATCAGTTTAATTGAGGTCTGGAGCTGGCATGTCAGTTAACTGCTAGTAGTCTGTTGTTATTTATGTATTATTGTCATTTCATTTATTTTCTGTTGTTACATCTTTTGACATCGGACTCGGACTTCTCTTGAACTGAATCTTATTATGTGCGTATTGTTATGCGTTTACTTTTCTACATTGGCTAGAGGTATAGGAGGAGGGTTGATATCTCATAAACATGTTTAACCCCGCCGCAATTTTGCGCCTGTCCCAAGTCAGGAGCCTCTGGCCTTTGTTAGTCTTGTATGATTTTTAATTTTAGTTTCTTGTGTATAATTCGGAGTTTGGTATGACGTCCATTATCACTGCACTAGTATACATATTTTTTAGGGGCCATCTGAAGGACACCTACGGTTGCGGGAATTCTCGCTACATTGAAGACCCATTGGTGGCCTCGGCTGTTGTCTGCTCTATGGTCGGGTTGTTGTCGCTTTGACACATTCCCAATTTCCTTTCTTAATTTTATTTACTTTAACTTATATAACCGATCATATATACCAGGATCAAATATGAATAACAATAGTGCTTTTCGTTTACAAAAATCTCATCATTGACGTTCGAGTTGAACCTACACAAATAACAACATGCAATTAAAACAAATTCGAAATATGAAAATATCTAAACAATAGCTTACTATTAGTATCTTTCTTACTGACAGTCAGCTTCTTCTTCAGGTTCTGGATTTTTTGTTGCAGGTTGGTCTCTGGTTTAGTCTTGTTACATAACTGGTAGCAATAAATGTTATATGATAACTGGACAGGGGTTGAACATATATCAGTTTCGTCTGTTAACGGCTGGCATGTCGATGATTTAACTAATAAAATATTTAAAAAGCGATACATTAAACTAAATTTGTGTAACACATTTGAAGATATTTGCACCATAATATACTAGTTGATCCCTAAAAACAAGAAGATATTAGTAGAAAATTCATAAAAGCACTGAAGATTTCCTCGGCAAAATGCACAATGATTAAGATTGTTTTTGTACTGAAAGAATGTCTATGTGGGAAGTTTAGCTTGCTATAAAACCAGGCATATATATTTGTTTAGGGACAAACTAAAGGAAGCCCCCTGGTGCGGGAATTTCTCGTTGCATTGAAGACCTGTTTGTGACCTTCTCCTGTTCTATGGTCGGGTTGTTGTCTCTTTGACACATTCCCCATTTCCATTCTCAATTTTATAGTCGACCTTTATTTTCCTGGGAAAATGAATGTTCGAAGTCAAAAATATAACAATTGTTTGTTATTCATTCCATTGGATGGTTTGTGTCATTTTGAAAAGTACCGGTGTTTGGTTTTGTCAGGTCTTTGTAAGAATCAGGCAAATTAGACAAATTTCAGAACAGATGTTTTGTTTTGTACAATGTTATTTGTCTTTTATTTTGTACTTTTATCCTTTTCAATAACCATAACCATAACACAAATTGTTATGACTTATAAGGTTTAATAAGATACATACATTTGACAAAGATTGCCAAAACATTTGCTCTATATCCTCCTTTAATCACTGGAAATACAAAAAAAAAATATCTGACTGTTTACGTCTTGCCTAAGCATTTAAGTAAAATTTCATTATGAACAGTTAGTTTTCAAACTTGAAAACATACATATAAAGATGTTGATATCTAGATTTGTTTTTTTTATGTCAATAAAAAGTATAATAACACAATTAGATAATTCAGAGAAACAAATCAAATTTAAATTAAGACATGATAGTATTTTTGAATTTTTCTGCTTACTTTATAAAAGTTATAATCCTTTTTCAAGATGCAAATTATTACAAATCTTAACGTAGAGATGAGATTGTTTTGAAGTGTTAGACTCTTTTTATAAATAAAGGTGTACGCACTTTCATCATTCTTCATGTATATACTGTTTGGACTATATAGTATCACCAGTTTGTTACTTGATTCGTAATGACAATTAAAGCCTTGGCCTTCGGCAACAAGCAGCCAACCAGCATCTCCTACATAACATCCACCCCAACTTTTATTTATGAAGAAGCGTCTTTTGGTTATATCAGACCTTAAAAAAGAACAAAATCATACATGCTTTACAGTATCTGTGATATGATTTAACCGTAAATATGAAGTGCGGTATTATCCAATATTTTTATATCTATCAATTCTAAACTTTGTGTTTTTTGGTAAAAAAAATCTCTATATTTTTGCATTTCTTTAATACATGTAGATGGAAAATGTAATGAACTGATATTTTACACAATTGTCTGGCATCAAAGGCATTATAAGTTTCATATAAATTTACCATTCAACATTTCATACATGAATCTTCGGACTTTGAAGTGCATGTATGATAGATATACGAAGATGTGGAATGAGTGCCAATGAGATAACACTTCGTTCAAGTCAAGATTTAGAAGCGAAAAAACATTCAAGGCCAAAGTACGGTCTTCAACACGGAGTCTTAGCTCACATCGAACAGAAAGCCATAAAGGGCAGAAAAAATGACTAGTAAAAAACATTCAAACACTGTCAGATTTTCGTTCATTATGAAAATATTTCCTTTACAACCTACCCTTCAACTGAAAAAAAATATCCGAAATTATGACTAGCTTTCTTTAAATCTGAATAGGAACTATTCTGCAGCCTCTCTTGACTGAACCAGTTTGTCTTGTCCGTTCCGGTTCCATTGAAATCTAGAAAAGCTCTCTCAAGACCATTTTGATAAACAACTACCTTTACCTGTAAATGTTTGTGAAGGAAATAATTAGATAAGCTTCAATTGATGGGTCTGTATATATGTAAAAGGAAAATGTGGTATGATTGACAATTCAAAACTTCTTCACAAGAGACCAAATGACACAGGAATTAACAAATATAGGTCACCGTATAGGCTTTAACAATGGTGCAAATCCCTCACCCGCATATTCAGCTATAAAAAAGTTCCGAAGTGACAAATGTAAAACAGTTCAAACGAGAAAACTAGCGGCCTGGTTTGTTTACGGTCATCTATATTTGCTAATTACTGTGTCATACTCTATCTTGTGAAGAGTTGTCTTATTGGCTATCATACCATATATTTGTTGTTGCTATAGTGTATATACATATGTTTATATATGTCGTGTACAAGTTGCTATTTTGTACAGGTTATAACATGTACAAAAATATTGTACACGTTATAATTTGTACAATGCTAAAATACAAGTTATAACATGTACAAAAGTACCTCGTACATGTTATAACATGTACAAAATATTGCTTAAAAATGGTTTTTAACCTGTACAAATTTTAAAAATAATAATAAAGCAGAATATACATTCACGATACAAATTGATCAAATAATAAAAAACAATAAGTTAAATGCAAAAGAAGGGGCATTAATTACAGCATGCATTAAATAATACATTTTCATACATTTTAGAAACATTTTTGTTTACTTGTTGCTACAAGACAGAGGCGTGTAATACCTTTCAGTTGCACAGAACTTTCATTCTTCTACATTTACACCTACCAGACTTACAACTGCCTTTCAAACACTGGCAATGCACAATACTTTGCCCTCCACTTTATGACATCTTACGCACCATCTCTCTCACATTCATGTCACTCAATGAGACTACAGACTCATTCAAAGTTGCATTTGCAAGAAATTGAACCTGGTTTCTAATCAGGTATCCCTTTATTTGTCCAATTCAGTCTTTAGTTCCAATTTCATAGCCGGCATGTTTATTCACATTCATCACCACGTCTGTTGTGTTTTTCTCATCGGCAGGGCCCATATCAATGGACGGAATAGGAATGATAACTTTATCACCTTGGGAGAGAACAGTTACTCTAGTTTTTTAGTTTTTGTCAAAGCATCAGGTTGTACCTGCTGGTCAGAAAGGGCCCTCTTTCGTGCACGCTTGATGCCAGTATTTGTAATTTCAGACAAAATCTCAGTGGTATTGACAGCAGGAATATCAGCACCAGAAAGCGCCCTCTTTCGGGGAAGTATACCAGTAGATGTCATGCATGCTGATAATTCATAAACAACAAGTGTTAGCATTACTTCATTCAATTATCATTGTTTCTGTTTCTAACTCAATAGTTTGTTCATTGTTTTCTGCTGAATCATGACCATTCAATTCATCATCAGTTTTAGTGTTTGTGTCAGTAATAATGTCCATCTCTGACATTCTTTTGTCAGTAAAAGGGTATTCTCCGTGTTGAAGACCGTACCTTGACCTTTAATGGTTTACTTTTATAATTTTGACTTTGATGGAGAGTTGTCTCATTGGCACTCATATCACATCTTTCTATATCTATTCACTGTCAGTATTATTGGATACAGAACTTGCTTCAAGTATTGCTTCTAAGTCTTCTATTTGAATACCAGGTAAGAATACCACATAATATTTATTGACAACATGTGTATTTTAAAAGTCTTTAAGATATTAAGTAATTATAAAAACTATTTATATGTTCATTAACTGTATCAAAAAGGTATCACACTAACATGAATGGACAATAACAAAACAAATGAAGAAAATATAATTGAGGTTAATGGCATGTGTTTTAATGATAGAAACATACTTCTATTTTCAAATTTTGTACAAGTTAAAACCATTTTTACGCAATATTTTGTACATGTTATAACATGTATGACGTACTTTCGTACATGTTATAACTTGTATTTTTGAATTGTACAAATTATAACATGTACAAAAATATTGTAATTTGTTATAACCTGTACAAAATCGCAACTTGTACACGACATATAGACGTCTATAAATGGACCAACAAGCAAAATCAATGTATACCGGATCTTCTACACGATACTGCTCAGATAAGGAAAAAAGTCATAAAAGTCTAAAGATTTTCGCAACAGTACTAATATAAGATGGTAATATACAAAGTTGATATTTGTAAATCATGTTAACAAATAATTCGGATGAACAAATAGCCTTCTTATGTTTTACTTTTACGCCATTGTCCCAAGTTACGGGGAGAGTTTGGTTCCCGTTAACATGGTTAATCTCTCCACATGCTGTATGTATGTGCCTGTCACAAGTCGGGAGCTTGTATTGCAGTGGTTGTCGTTTGTTAATGTGTTACATGTTTGGTTTTCGTTATTTGTTTGTACTTGAATTAGGCCGTTTGATTTCTCCTGTGGATTGTTTAACATGTTTCATTTCGATGGCTTCTTAGCTGACTTTGCAATTGTTTTGACACAGCGTTGAAGACTGTACAGTGGCCTATACTTGCTTTTTTCTGTATCATGCTCTTTCTTGTGGGGAGTTGTCTCATAGGAAATTATATCACATTTTCTAATTTTATATACATAAATGGACGTCTATAAAAGGACCAACAAGCTAAATCAATGTATACCTAATCTTCTACACGATAATACTCAGATAGGGAAAAATGTCATCAAAGTCTAAAGAGTTGCGCAACAGTAGACTGTACAAATATAAGACGGTAATATACAAAGTTGATGCTATGAAATCATTTTGATAAATAGTTCGACAGAACAAATAACAATCGTCAGTTTCAATATTTTTAATAAACGTACATATTTATGTTTGAAGATTTTGCATCGAAAATTAGCCTGTCATTTTTACCAATTTGTTTTTACTTTCATTGCTGATAGAAATGTATGGTAAATATAACTTACAGGATAGTACCGACAGCGGTTCTATGGACTAAATAATTCTTACCTGATCAATGTCAATAACCGACCAATGATTTATGACATCTGACTTGAAATGCTTGCCGTTTGGATGAGTGGTATTTTGAGCTTCGTTGTTATTAATATTGTAGGTAATCTGGTTTTCCATATATAAATCATATATTTCATTACGGCTTTCTTCGTAAAATAAGAAAAAAACCCTCAAATTTGAGATTTTAGAAACTTGATTATATGACAGAATATGATAAATAAATGGAATTATCGTTTAAATACCAATGGGAATTTGAAATGAAATCGTTCTTAAACCCATCATTTTTCTTAAATTGTCCTGTAACAAGCTAGGAATCAGGCAGTTGTTATTTGAATGTCCATTGCTTTGTATGCTTGTGGGTTTTTTTCTGTTGCAGTTTGGTGTTTTTGTTGTTACGTTGTTTTCCTCTTATAGTTAATGTATTTTCTTTGGGTTTTAGTTTGTATCCCGGATTTGTTCTCTCTGAACCGATTAAAGACTTTTGAACAACTATACACTACGGTTGTCATTACTTATTGCATGTGCTCATAGTAAAAATGAAATTACCCCATTCAAATAACACAGCTAGCTAAAAAGAGAGGAGAAAAGAAAAGGATTAAGAAAGCAACATAAATCGAATCTAAAGCAAAATAACATGATTCTCGTTTTGGTAGTGCTTTAAAAAATGTTTTTGGTTCTTAGACTTTTTAAGATTTTAGTTGTTCATCTTGCTCTTGTGAAGACAATGGAGATTTATCACGTGTCGAGAGAAAAGTAATAAGTATCTGTTTGGTTTATAAATATCTACATATCTTTGTCTATCTATTAGAAAGACAGTAGAATATGAAAAAACTAACCTTCAGCATCAATTTTAAACACAAGTTTCCAGTCCTCCGTAGCTGTCTTTATAAAACTGTTAGCCAACAACCACATGAGTCCTATGGATTTGTATAATATCATATCAAATGCAATAATGTAAGCCACAGACACTCAGTTGGATGTATCGTACCAACAGGTATTAAGCCAATAATCGCATTATAAAAATTTGATGCAACTTATTTCGGTTTCAATGCTCTCCAACTAGATAGTTAGCATAGCAATGTCAAAATAAGAATCTAAAATCACTGTTGCAGAGGAAACATGAGTATAGTTTTGTATATTTACAGCCTATAATTCAAGATACTTTTATCAAATAGACAGGTTATTCTATATTATATTCTTTGTATAATAATTTATCTTACCTTTCATAGATTTATGGGGATAGGATTGGTAAATCGACTACCCGTGATGACTATGTATATTAAATATAGGGTGACCTAAATTACACATGGTTAGTTACCATATAGGGTTACCAACCATATGTAGTTAGTAAGGAGTTACTTCCCTTTCAAAACAAAAATGACATCTAAAAGGGTTAAACACACGACTAAACTGATAATAAACGATTTAAATACATCCATGGAACAATTTGAAAGTTAACACGTTTTTATTGTTAGCATTTGTTTTTGTATAGAAAAATGGAAGTAGGTTCTTAAACATGTTAAAACTAAGTATTGAAGACATTTAAATCACTTTGATTGGCCGCTAGTCAAACACACATGTGGAGGTATTATGTAAGATAAATTCGTTTCACGGTGTGCTAGTGACCTAACACGACTTTTATATAGGGTCAGTAAATTTTCCATGGGGATTCGAGCTTCGCTTCCACCCCATATGAGTTTACTGACCCATATATATAGTATTAGGTCACTATCACACCATGTAACTAATAATATCATTGATAGTGGTTTGTAATTTATGAATCACAAAAAAGAAAACAACAAAAATACCGGACTATGTGAAAAATTCAAAACAGAAAGTCCATAATCAAATGGCAAAAGCAAAACCTCAAGCACATCGAATGAATGGATAGCAACTGTCATATTCCTGACTTGGTACTTGTGATTTGGTATAGTAGAAAGTTGTGGATTAACAAATAAGATAATGTATTTTCTTCTAGGTTGAAATACAAAGTTAAATGTACGAAAACAAAACACAGCTGTGAAGATAAGCATGATACCTTACCTTTTAGAAGCATACTTTACAGATTGGTGTGACTCATGTTATAACAAACCAGTGCGAAATTTATCATTCATTGTAGACAACTGTTTCGAACGGTTCTATGTTTATGGATATAGATGTATATAATATTGATGAGGCAATTTACATGAAACAAAAAAAAAACAATAACAAAACGAAATCAACCATCATTAAACATCTTATATATTTCCCTATTGGCACTTATTGCAAAACTTGAATGAAAAAAGCAATTTAACCAAATGCATGTCGAACAGAGGTTGACATTTAATTCTTTTATCCCTATAGAAAGTAAAATCAAAAAGCTTTTTCTATTAGATTTTCATCAATATTACATTTCATGTTGAGCAAACAAATGCATTGTATTATAAAAACATCTTTTGTATTTACGACATATGTTCTGATCATATTTAGTTTTCATTACCAC
The DNA here is from genome assembly GCF_963676685.1 of Mytilus edulis. Classification (NCBI taxonomy): domain Eukaryota; kingdom Metazoa; phylum Mollusca; class Bivalvia; order Mytilida; family Mytilidae; genus Mytilus; species Mytilus edulis. The sequence goes on from NC_092356.1 coordinate 63,463,441, forward strand.
GCTTAATTCACACGTAGAATCAGAGTCCTTAATGTAAAAAAATAATGACAGTGAAGATATCCATCTGAATTTGAATTTGTGGTAAAATAAAACAAAAATAAAATATCTAAGGTGCATATCTTCAAAAAGGTTTTCATCATAAGACAACAGTCTATACACTATGAGGAGTTCAAAATTGCCGCAAGTCTAGAAGAATAAGGATAACATTTAATATAGGGAAAATTGGTCTTCCTATAAAACCAAAGAACAAAAATGATTGGACTCTAATGTTGCCCTTAAAATTGCAAAAATAGATTTTGACATGCATTCATCCTTTGAATATATTATGTTTAATCTTTTGTTCCAATAATTTCAATAAAAAATATAATCTCAACATGACGTTGCATAAATAACGGTTCAATGTTCCAATATAAAATCAAGAAGATGAAGTATGTTTACCAATGAGAATATTATCCACTAGAGACCAAATAACAAACACGAGTGTCATTCAGGATATCGAGAAAACCTAACGGTGGTCAAGTATTACGATTGGATCGTAAAAGCTCTGGTATATAGGATCGTGAAGCAAATATTAACGAGAAAACATATGCAAGGTCAATTACTAAAATCATTTTACGAACCTTACGGACATGTTTACCAAAAAAATAAAACTGCCTGTCAAAATGGTTATCCGACATGATGGGAAGTATCTATACAAATGAAAATTTAAAAGTAAATCTTTTTTTAAACTGCAAAAGGCAATTTGCTCCTCGACATTTCAATGGCGTTAAAGATGTAAATACACCAGATCTTGTGTAAAATTAGAATGACTAAATAACTTTTCTTTGAAAAATGACTTTCCTTTTTATTGATTAAAATGATTTGTGAAATTAGTTTATGTTAGCATGATGCGAAATTTTGAAACAAATGAATTATATACAAAAGAATATTGTTTGGATTATGAAAGATCTTGTACTACTTATTTAAGATGGTGATAAAGTTTGTGAAAGATCTGATGCTACTAAAACGTTCAAATCATTATCTAAATATAGGATAATTGATATTTTGACTTGATACATACAATACTGGGTTTGCATCACGCAAGCTGATTTTACTTTTGTTTGGGAAAAGGCCTTATATCGTTCAAATCCAATGCATCTGATTATCTTATAACACCACCGACTATGTAGTGTATACCAAAATCAGTATGTTTGTCCGTCCATCATAAGTTTTGATTTCCTAAACAAATTAAGAGTACGAATAGAATCTAATCACCTAAATCGCAGTTCAAATATAAAAAAGAAGATGTGGTAATGAAACAACTGTCCACAAGAGACCAAAATGACACAGACATTGGCAACTATAGGTCACCGTACGGCCTTCAATAATGAGCAAAGCCCATACCGCATAGTCAGCTATTAAAGGTCCCGATATGACAATGTAAAACAATTCAAACGAGAAAACTAACGGCCTTATCTATATAAAAAAATACCGAAAAACAAATATGAAACACATAAACAAACGACAACAACTGAATTACAGGCTCTTGACTTGGGACAGGCACATACATAAATACTGTGGCGGGGTTAAACATGTTATTGGAATCTCAATACTCCCCCAAATCTGGGACAGTGGTATAACAGTACAACATAAGAACGAACTATAAAAATCAGTTGAAAAAGGCTTAACTAATCAGATGGACAAAAATACAAGTGGACGTGGCCGGGTATTTGTACATCCCGACAACAAAAAGACACTAGGAACAGATCTGAGAGTACTCGCAGTGTAAAGACGTCATAAACAGTCAGGGAAAAAGATGACCTTGTGCAATGCCAAGTTACAGGTATCGACAGATTGTAGATCCATGAATGTATATATGTATATAACATACCAGTAATAGTTAGTCTGCTTTTTAATTTACTGATAACAAAATCAATATTTATACCAATAAAAACAATATTCAATGATCTTATTACAGTGTTGAATTGGTAACCTTTTAGAATAAGTTTATTTAAAGGAGCGATAAATTTACAAGGATCATTTCTAAATTTCCGGGCACGGTTAACAACATTTCCGTAAAAATGAGGATATGCTATCCCGTTGCTGCATGCACTATCGATTGCGTTTTTCGATTTCCCCACTTAGTTACTATAATGAGGTATAGTTTTTGTAAACATGCTTATGAAACAATCAGGTAAAACTAATCTTATCTTGGTGCATTTTTGGTTATGTCAGCGCAGTCGCAATAAATAAACAACAAATTAGCCGATATTGTCACATGATGTACACACGAAAAACATTACATATAACTGAGGATAACAACCATTACACGACAAAAAAATGTGCACACATGCATACATTTCTAGTGCGAATGCATTTAGTATTATAGATCTTTTATCTTGAAAATCTACTTATTTAGACACGTTTTAAGTTAATTGATTTACCTTTAAGGAAAATTGTTGATAAAGTGAAAATTATTAAAGCATTAATGTTCGTTATCGTTATAAAGAACTTATAACCAATATTTATTTCCGCGGATACTTACTTATTTTGTCTAACTTCTTTAATATATATTTTTAGTTATGAATTTGTGGGTTCGGTATATGTTTGTTGGAACTCTTCCAAGTTTGCAGGCTGATAACATGTTACGCTATACGGGTTTTTTTTTCTACACAACGGTGGAGGCCTGATGCATTTCAAATGTTGTAAATGACTTCAGATCCGATGATTTCAGGCGTCATTCCACCATTAATTTAGGGATGGTTACCAATTATATTGACTCTCAAAACATAAAATACAATTACCCACATTGAAGGTCAAAATATTTGCCGAGGACATTCCTACCGATGATTGAAATGTATTTCGCGACGAAACCGGCCCTTCAGCTTCAAAACAATATAGTTTGAAATTCAATTTTGTAATTTTTTTATCTATTTTTTATATTATTAAAAAGATGTCTTTTCTAATGAAGGTTAACATGATCAACACGACGGATGCCACATGTGGAGCAGGATCTGCTTATCCTGTCGGAGCACCTGAGATCACCCCTATTTGTTGATGGGGTTCGTGTTGCTTGTTCTTTATTTTCTATGATGTGTCATGTGTACTATTGTTTGTCTGTTTGTCTTTTTCATTTTTAGCCATGACGTTGTCAGTTTATTTTCAATTTATGAATTATGCATATTTGCTGTAACAATTTACTAAGTTTACAGCTTGTAACTTAGTATCCCTCGTGTTACTTTACCTAATAGTTTAGGGAAGCACTATTTGGTAAGATATAATAACTTATTCATAATATTAGTATCTATACTATAATCAGTTTCACAATTATATATAATAAATAGTGTGAATACACATACAGATCTTTGTTAAAAATTTCTTTCCTTTTTTTTATACATAACTTTTCCAGAATCCTTTCCGTTATCGATTTGATCAAATGATCCGTGTTCCATTTGAAGAAATTGGGCTTAGTGCTAGTTCAGCAAACATCGGATTATCGATTGTGTCTAAATTTTCTTATATAAACAGGATTTAACTTATTTTATAATATTTGGTGAGTATCTAATTTTTGTTTAAGTTTTCTACTGATCTATTGTATGTCGTCGTGTATATGTATTGCACAAGTTAAATCATTCATTTAGCGTGCACAATTAACAATTTCTCTACACTATACATAAATTATTAAATAATCGTGATTACACATGTTTATCTTTTTTTTTCTTCTTATAATGTTTAAGAATCACACATGAAGAAATCTGATAAAAAAAATCAATATGTACAATGTCGTTACTTATGCATGGTTGAACATTCTTACAAACCTGTGAATAAACATGATCATATGTGGCTTGTAAACAATTAACAGTTGTGGTTACAGTGTTTTGTAATTTTTATAAAATAATGTTTCAAAACGTTTGAAATTGATTCAATTCTGATTCATTGGATAATCTTCAATGACTCTATTTGTTTTTAGAATTGTCTTACTATTATTTTTGTTATTAAAATTGTTCATTTCAATAATATCTTTTTAGAAAATTTTGAAAATGTTTTTTTGTTTTGTCTTTTTTACTATGCTTTATATTTTGAAAAGGATATCATTGTTAGTATGTAGTTAATATCAAAGTATGCTGAGTCTTCAATTGTATACCCTATTACTAGATTTTCAAGACTTGTGATGTTTTTGTCTATACCTAGGGAGTTCATTAATTTCATTGCTATTTTTAGGAAGTCTGTATTAAATAAGCAGTTGACAAAAAGTGTTCTAGTTATCTTTTTCTTTACAATGCTTACATAAGTTGTTCTCAGTTATGTTCCACTTTTTTAAAAGTTCATAACATGGCAGAATATAGTGAATAAGTTTCCGTCTAAATATTTTCAATCTGTTAAGCCCCAGTCCCACTAGACCACGCTCTCGTTACGATGGTACAGCGACCTTTGCGATCTTACTACGACCTTAGTGCGCTCTCACTACGCTTCTACTACGATCTGATTTCGCCACGACCGCACCACGATTGTTTTTAACATGTTCAAAGTTGGCCACGCTCATCACGATCTTGAAGACCTCACAACGACCGTGATACGACCTTACTAAGATCTAGTGGGACTAGGGTATTATCATTAAGATATTCGAAAATAAAAAAAAAAAGTTATTTTTGAACTTGTAACTTAAGTTTTTGTCAAATAATTTTTCCCACATAAGAAAACCGTTTGGTTTTTCATGATTTTTCATTGATTTGAACATTTTATAAAGTTCTCTTGTCCTCATTCATGAAGTTATTGTTATGTATCTAATTTCTAAGTCGTTAACAACTTTAACTTTAGTTTTGATGGATTCTGCAGTACGAATAATTAATTTCAAATTCATTGGTATAGCTTTTTTTAACATATATATTTGCTTTATCCAATTTTTTTTATATTTAAGTTTAGATAAGATAAAACTTAATAAAGCTCCTTGGCTTGATGGATTAAATGTTGAATTTTACAGAATATTTTAGGAAGAATTAAAAACTTTTATAGTTGCTACTTTTAAGTATTGTTATAAAAAAGGAAATCTATCAAACACTCAGAAAGTATCCTTGATTTATAAAAAAAATGACCCTCTTTCATTAGATAATTATAGACTTATAACTCCTTTAAATTATGATACAAAATCACTAGTGTATGCATTAGCACAAAGATTAAAACCCCTGCTACCCAAAAATTATACATTCTGACCAAAATGGATATGTAAAAAATAGGTATATTGGTTTAATATTCGACAAATACAAGATGTAATAGATTACTCTGAAACTTTTAAAATAGATAGGGCAATCTTATTCCTTGATTCCTTGACTTTACAAACACATTTGACTCGTTAGAATGGGACTTCATGTATGAGACTTTAAAAACATTTGGCTTTAAAACTAATTGTATTAGGTGGGTTCAGACAATGTACTCGAATATAAAAGGATGCATCATTAATCATGGGTGGGTTTCTACTCAATTCAGTGCTTCTCGTGGAATCCCACAAGGATGTCCATTATCATCTTACTATTTGTTCTAGCAGTAGAAATAATGGCAATTAAGATAAGGGAAAATAAAAAAAAGTAATTGGAGTAGAAAGAAAACTAGACGGTAAAGGATAAACTCTGAAAATTTGCCAACTAGCTGATTATACTACTTTATTTCTTCAATCTAAAAAAGATGTCACTCTTGCAATTAATTTAATAGAACTACTTGGTACATTCTCAGGTTTAAAATTGAATAAAACAAAAACTGACGGGACATGGCTAGGCCAATTGAAACACTGTCGTGATAAATGTGAAGATATAAATTGGTGTACTACACCTATTAAAAGTCCTGGAATTTATTTTGGCCACAATAAACAAGAATGTCAAAATTGAATTTTGAAAACTTTTCAAATGTAACAAAATAATATCTGATTGGAGTAAAAGAAATCTCTCTAGTATAGGAAAGATAGTCATCATCAAATCACTTGCTTTGACAAACCTAACATATATTGCATCAAACACTATAACATGTACATGTATAATTCCTAAAGAAACGTTGCAAGATTTTAAAACTTTGATATATAATTTTATATGGAAAGGCAAAAAAGACAAATAAAAAAATCCACACTTTCAAAAGATTTTTTTGGTAGGTGGACTAAAGATGACAGACATTGATGTTTACATAAAATCACTGCGTATCAATTGGATTCAAAAATTAAGCGAAGATAAAAATGATAATTGGGCAATCATTCCAAATTTTTTTTTTAACTAATTAGGGGAAAATCTTCCTGTATTCAAAATCAATTTAAAGAGTATTAAATAAATTGATAAAAATAAGTAACAAAATGTGCCAGACTTTTACAAGCAACTAATTAAAGATTGGATTAGTGAAAAAGGAGGAAACACAAAATATCCAAAAAGTCTTTTTGAAATTAGAAAACAAGTTTTGTGGGGAAATGATAATATTAGGTTTAACAGAAAATGTCTAAACTTTGACGATTGGATAAAAAGCGATATTATTAATATAAATGATATCACTGATGAACAGGGTAAAATCTCTGAAACTATTAAATTATTTGTGTTGTGTCTTATATGTAATATAATTCAACTTTGGGATGTTTTATATAATGCTGTTGTCTTTTCTTTGTCTTTTTTTTCCATGATTGTGTCAGTTGTTTTGCGTATGAGTTGTACATGTACGCATTGGCTTCATTTCCATTTCAAACATATTTTTTCACATTTGAAAACAACTTTTGTACGAAATAACGAACTTGCAAGTTACTTACAATGTCATACTGTACTCCTATTTTCGACATTTTCAGCTATTTTTTTCACACATCTTTGTCAATATAATGGTCACTCAAGTGAGAGGTTAGGGTAGCTTTTAAACCAGGTTTTATCCATCACCTTCTCCATCAGAAGAGGCCTGTACCAAGTTAGGAATAAAACAGTTGTAATTCACTCGTTTGATGTGTTTGATCTTTTGATTTTTCCATTCAATTAGGAACTTTTGGTTTTGAATTTTCCTATCAGTTTTTTTGTGAATTTAGTTTTTAGAACTTCTTAAGCGGGTTTATAACTGGTTTTGTCGTACAAGTTCTTGTGTTAGTATTTGTTAATGTTATAATTTGCATGGACTCATCGGTGATGCACGAGATCAAAATTGACAAAACGTAGACAAAGCAGGGCAACGAATAAGAACTTTGCTTGAAGAAGACAAATGTTTTATTTCTTTAACTGAAATTAATTTCCATTTTTTTTAATTTTCTGTTCTTTTAAACACAATATCCGTATTTTCACCTATTAAAAGTACTCTTACTTTGTGACTTGTCCTTTTATTAATATTCCCTTTTAAATTCCTTTTAGCGTTAAGTGGTCGTCATTTGAAAAAAAAGCCAAATTTTATGTTTTCGAGGTGTAACGTATTATTTCTCTTTATAATGTATTAGAATCGGAATAACAGTACTATAGTTGAGCAGTTACCACCGTAAACTTTGATTTGACGATTGCAAATTTTCTTTTTACTGTACTCGTTTCGCGTCGCCAGTAAAACTGTATTTTCAACCGTCAAATCGACAATGGACGTTATTCTTTAATTATATTCCTTGTATAATACTGTATCAATGAAGTGTTTTGAAATTTAAATATAACAAAAAAAGTAAAATAACATAAAAACGGAACTTTGCAGAAACGGAAAATCCATAATAAAATGGCGAAATCATACATCAAACATATCGAACGAAGGGATAACAACTGTCATTTTCTTGACTTTGAACTTGCAATTTGGTATAGTAGAAAAATTATGTGATTTTCATATAAGATAATGAACTTTCTTCTAGGTTTAAATTCAAAGTCGAATTTACGAAAACCATTCTCAGTTGTGAAGAATAGAATTTTAACTTACCATTAAGAAGCATACTATACATAATGGTTTGACTCCTGTTATAGCAAACCAGTACATATTAAATCATTCATTGTAGACAACTATTTCGAACGGTTCTATGTTAATGTATATATATGTATATAAAATTGATGAGACAATATACACGAAACAAAACAAAAAAATAACGAAGTTCTATCAACCATCAATAAATTACTTTTTATATATTCAATATTGGCACTTATCGCAAACCTTAATTGAAAAAAAACAATTTAACAAAACGCATGTTAACCAGAGGTTGACATTTAGTTCTGTTATCCTTATAGAATGTAAATGATGTTTGTCATCAATTATTCACTCCATGTTCATGCAGCAAACAATTGCTTTGTATTATAATAACATCCTGTGTATTTCCGACATCAGTGCTAATTTTTCAGTTTCAATTAGTAAATTACAATCACATGTAAAATTGTTAACTGTAAAAATATGAATGAAAAGAGATGTCAGAAAGACTTCCTTTCAAAACAAAATGACAAGACAAAATTAAATTAAAATAAAACATCTAAGTAGTCTGGCGTACTAAATTATAATCCTGGTATCTTTGATAACTACTAAGCCGATGTTTTCATCATAAAACAATAGTCTATACACTTTGTGGAACTCTAAATTGCCGCAAGTCTAGGAGAATATCGATTACATTTAATAGAGAGTAGGGGGTCTTCTTATAAAACCAAAAAAAAAATAAAAAATGAGTAAACTCTTATGTTGTCCTTAGAAGTGCAAACATAGATTTGCACATGCATTCATCCTTTCAATATTATGGTAAATCCTTTTTCATTAATTTCTAATCAAATCAAATCAAATTATTTTCTTTGTGTAAAATCCAAAGATGACAATCATTACAAACATACAATATTTAAATTTAAACAACTTTCTACGAAAAATATAATCTTAACATAATGTTGCAAAAATTAAATTTTAATGTCCCCATATACAAAAAGAAGAAATGGCATGGTTACCAATGAGTACACTCTCATCAAATGACATACACGGATGGCATTCAGTATATCGAGAAAAAATATCGTGAAAGGTGGTCAAGTATTCAAATTGGATCGTAAAAGCTCTGTTTTAGGATCGTGAAGCAAATATTATCGACAATACATATGCAAGGGCAATTACGAATCTAATTTAACGAACCATACGGACAGATCTACCATAAAAATATAACTGGCTGTCAAAATGGTTAATCAACATTATCATAAGTATCTGAAAAATGAAGATAAAAAAGTAAACCATTTTTACAAAACAAAAGGCAGATTGCTCCTCGACATTTAAATGGCATTAAAGATGTAAATAAACAGGATTTTGTTACAAATAAGAAAGACTAAACAACTTTGTCATTTCATTTTAAAGGTTTCTAAATTAAGTTTATCCTGGTACCTTTGATAACTATTTACACCACTGGGTCGATGCCACTGCTGGTGGACGTTTCGTCCCCGAGGGTATCACCAGCCCAGTAGTCAACACCGCGGTGTTGACATGAATATAAATAAAGTGGTCATTTTTATAAATTTCCTGTTTACAAAACTTTGAATTTTTCGAAAAACTAAGGATTTTCTTATCCCAGGCATAGATTACCTTAGCCGTATTTGACACAACTTTTTGGAATTTTGGATCCTCAATGCTCTTCAACTTTGTACTTGTTTGGCTTTATAAATATGTTGATATGAGGGGTCGTATTTGAGTTTTTTTTGTGTACTGGCTAGCCGGACCAGTTGACTGAAAACTCTACTGGTCCGGCTCCAAATCTACTGGTTCTGCAAAAATAACATTTATTTGACAAACACTAATATAAATGATAGATGTTTAATTTTATTTTGATGCTTTCGTTTACATAAGTTAGACAGGAACAAAGGGATAGTCTTGGTTATGATTTTGATAAAGGCTTTGATTATCTCAATGATTTTCTTTATCTAAATCAGGATCAAGGACAGAAAAAATATCAACATTGTCTTCCACATCATCGCAATCCTCACGACGACCATATGGTGTCTGACTGGGTCGTCTAGGGCGCTGTCCAGAAATATTCCACATTTCAATAGCCGGGACCGGATCAAATGATGCTTTATCTTCAGTGTGAAACATAATGAATAAAAGATCTGATAAAACAGTTGGACGCAATTTTGATCGCGAATCATTCTTCACAAGTTTCATCTCAGAAAACCCTCTTTCTGCATCAGCAGAATGAGCAGGAAGGGAAAGAATTAAATCCATAAGTCCTTTTGATTTTCACTTGTTTTATTTTTTTGTCCGGTGGATTAACTCCTTCCAAAAATTTCCACATTTTATATTGTTGTGAAGGACGCTCACCCGAGATATTAATTAACTTGATCAATTGTAATACCCCCAGTACCGTGTAATTGATTTCACAGGTAAATTGTTTTGTAAACAAACGGAGATTGCGATGCAATCAGTGATTTTTATCGACAAATTTCTACTGGTCCGCCGGACCACCAGCTGACAAAATCTACTAGTCCGACGCACATTCTACTAGTCCCGGACCACCGGACCAGCGCTACTTTTGACCACTGATTACTGTGACGAGTCTTATGTAGACAAAACGCGCGTCTGGCGTACTATATGATATAATCCTGGTACCATTGATAACTATTATGTCAGCATAATGGGAAATTTTTAAGAAAAAATAAACATATGTACAAAAAAATGATTTTTTGGATAATGAAATATCACGAACCGCTTATTGAAGATACTAATAAACATTTGTGAAAGGTCTGACGCTTATTGAAGATACTGATAAACATTGTGAAAGATCTGACGCTTATTGAAGATACTGATAAAGATTGTGAAAGATCTTATGATTATTGAAGATACTGATAAAGATTGTGAAAGATCTTATGCTTATTGAAGATACTGATAAAGATTGTGAAAGATCTGACGCTTATTGAAGATACTGATAAAGATTGTGAAAGATCTGATGCTTATTGAAGATACTGATAAAGATTGTGAAAGATCTGATGCTTATTGAAGATACTGATAAAGATTGAGAAAGATCTTATGCTTATTGAAGATACTGATAAAGATTGTGAAAGATCTGACGCTTATTGAAGATACTGATAAAGATTGTGAAAGATATTATGCTTATTGAAGATACTGATAAAGATTGAGAAAGATCTTATGCTTATTGAAGATACTGATAAAGATTGTGAAAGATCTGATGCTTATTGAAGATACTGATAAAGATTGTGAAATATGTTATGCTTATTGAAGATACTGATAAAGATTGTGAAAGATCTTATGCTTATTGAAGATACTGATAAAGATTGTGAAAGATCTGACGCTTATTGAAGATACTGATAAACATTTGTGAAAGATCTGACGCTTATTGAAGATACTGATAAACATTGTGAAAGATCTTATGCTTATTGAAGATACTGATAAAGATTGTGAAAGATCTGACGCTTATTGAAGATACTGATAAAGATTGTGAAACATCTGATGCTTATTGAAGATATTGATAAAGATTGTGAAAGATCTGATGCTTATTGAAGATACTGATAAAGATTGTGAAAGATATGACGCTTATTGAAGATACTGATAAACATTGTGAAAGATCTTATGCTTATTGAAGATACTGATAAAGATTGTGAAAGATCTGACGCTTATTGAAGATACTGATAAAGATTGTGAAAGATCTGATGCTTATTGAAGATATTGATAAAGATTGTGAAAGATCTGATGCTTATTGAAGATACTGATAAACATTGTGAAAGATCTGATGCTTATTGAAGATACTGATAAAGATTGTGAAACATCTGACGCTTATTAAAGATACTGATAAAATTGTGAAAGATATTATGCTTATTGAAGATACTGATAAAGATTGTGAAAGATCTGACGTTTATTGAAGATACTGATAAAGATTGTGAAAGATCTTATGCTTATTGAAGATACTGATAAAGATTGTGAAAGATCTGACGCTTATTGAAGATACTGATAAACATTGTGAAAGATATGACGCTTATTAAAGATACTGATAAAGATTGTGAAAGATCTGATGCTTATTGAAGATATTGATAAAGATTGTGAAAGATCTGACGTTTATTGAAGATACTGATAAAGATTGTGAAAGATCGTATGCTTATTGAAGATACTGATAAAGATTGTGAAAGATCTGACGTTTATTGAAGATACTGATAAAGATTGTGAAAGATCTGACGCTTATTGAAGATACTGATAAAGATTGTGAAAGATCTTATGCTTATTGAAGATACTGATAAAGATTGTGAAAGATCTGATGCTTATTGAAGATACTGATAAAGATTGAGAAAGATCTTATGCTTATTGAAGATATTGATAAAGATTGTGAAAGATCTGATGCTTATTGAAGATACTGATAAAGATTGTGAAAGATATGATGCTTATTGAAGATACTGATAAACATTGTGAAAGATCTTATGCTTATTGAAGATACTGATAAAGATTGTGAAAGATCTGACGCTTATTGAAGATACTGATAAAGATTGTGAAAGATCTGATGCTTATTGAAGATATTGATAAAGATTGTGAAAGATCTGATGCTTATTGAAGATACTGATAAACATTGTGAAAGATCTGATGCTTATTGAAGATACTGATAAAGATTGTGAAACATCTGACGCTTATTGAAGATACTGATAAAATTGTGAAAGATATTATGCTTATTGAAGATACTGATAAAGATTGTGAAAGATCTGACGTTTATTGAAGATACTGATAAAGATTGTGAAAGATCTTATGCTTATTGAAGATACTGATAAAGATTGTGAAAGATCTGACGCTTATTGAAGATACTGATAAAGATTGTGAAAGATCTTATGCTTATTGAAGATACTGATAAAAATTGTGAGAGATCTGATGCTTATTGAAGATACTGATAAAATTGTGAAAGATATTATGCTTATTGAAGATACTGATAAACATTGTGAAAGATCTGATGCTTATTGAAGATACTGATAAAGATTGAGAAAGATCTTATGCTTATTGAAGATATTGATAAAGATTGTGAAAGATCTGATGCTTATTGAAGATACTGATAAAGATTGTGAAAGATATGATGCTTATTGAAGATACTGATAAACATTGTGAAAGATCTTATGCTTATTGAAGATACTGATAAAGATTGTGAAAGATCTGACGCTTATTGAAGATACTGATAAAGATTGTGAAAGATCTGATGCTTATTGAAGATATTGATAAAGATTGTGAAAGATCTGATGCTTATTGAAGATACTGATAAACATTGTGAAAGATCTGATGCTTATTGAAGATACTGATAAAGATTGTGAAACATCTGACGCTTATTGAAGATACTGATAAAATTGTGAAAGATATTATGCTTATTGAAGATACTGATAAAGATTGTGAAAGATCTGACGTTTATTGAAGATACTGATAAAGATTGTGAAAGATCTTATGCTTATTGAAGATACTGATAAAGATTGTGAAAGATCTGACGCTTATTGAAGATACTGATAAAGATTGTGAAAGATCTTATGCTTATTGAAGATACTGATAAAAATTGTGAGAGATCTGATGCTTATTGAAGATACTGATAAAATTGTGAAAGATATTATGCTTATTGAAGATACTGATAAACATTGTGAAAGATCTTATGCTTATTGAAGATACTGATAAAGATTGTGAAAGATCTGACGTTTATTGAAGATACTGATAAAGATTGTGAAAGATCTGATGCTTATTGAAGATACTGATAAACATTGTGAAAGATATTATGCTTATTGAAGATACTGATAAAGATTGTGAAAGATCTGACGCTTATTGAAGATACTGATAAAGATTGTGAAAGATCTGACGCTTATTGAAGATACTGATAAACATTGTGAAAGATCTTATGCTTATTGAAGATACTGATAAAGATTGTGAAAGATCTGATGCTTATTGAAGATACTGATAAAGATTGTGAAAGATCTGACGCTTATTGAAGATACTGATAAACATTGTGAAAGATATTATGCTTATTGAAGATACTGATAAAGATTGTGAAAGATCTGACGCTTATTGAAGATACTGATAAAGATTGTGAAAGATCTGATGCTTATTGAAGATACTGATAAAGATTGTGAAAGATCTTATGCTACGAAAACTTTCAAATCGTTATCTTATTAAAGGATAATTAATACTTTTGCTTGATACATGAAATACTGGGTTTTCATTATTCATTCTGTCTCTCTTCTGTTTGTGAAAAGGTCTTATATCGTTCAAATCCAATTGATCTAATTATCTTATAACACCACCAACCAGGTGTTTTATAGCAGAATCAGTCTATTTATCCGTCCTTCGTCAGTTTTGATTTCCTAAAAATAAAAAGAATAAGAATAAGAATAGAATCTAATCACCTAAATTGCAGTTCAAACTGTGCATCGTGCACTATTGATCACGATAATGTCTGGTGCACTCTTTGTTATGTCAGCGCGGCAATTTAATTTCGCGATTTTCAAATGTGTATGATGTAGTGAAATAGGGAACAATCCGAGTTTTTGAGGTATTCGCGACGTTTTACATTCGCGTTATTATATACTCTCGAATATCCAAAAATAAAACGCAGGGAAATTTTTCAATTTGGTAAAAGCTAAAAAGCATCAACCGTTCTCAGTCATGCTGGTGTTAGATGAAAACGACAACACTCCAAGAGAAAGGATTGAAGTAAATTCCTTATAATAATCATGACTCTTTCTTAAAGGTACACGTTTAGTTTTTAAATAAAATTTCGGTCTTCATAAATTTAACAAACTAATACAAACTATGATGATACATATAAAAAAAAGAAGATGTGGTATGTTTGCCAATAAGACAACTCTCCACAAGAGACTAAATGACACAGAAATTAACAATAATAGGTCACCGTACGGCCTGCAACAATGAGCAAAGCCCATATCACAAAGTCGGCTATAAGAGGCCCCGAAATGACAATTCAAAACAATTCAAACTAAAAAACTATACCGAATATTTTGTTCTAGATCCTCCAAAAATATATAAGTATATTTTCATAACTTTTGTAACTATTCTATAGATTTCAGATACACTTTTTAAAGGTAAAAAGTGTATATAAATGTAAGTGTAAATTCTGTTCAGGTGTTTCAAAGTTTAAAACGCAAATGGCCTTTCGAGTTACAGGTAAAAAAGCACATACGTCTTTTTTCTCTCTGGTCGCGCATTGTCTTTCACGATCACGTTGATGCATTGCCTGATCCCTCTGGATCAAATCAACAATATTAGATGTTGCCTAAAACAAAATAAACGTTTTCAAGAGGAGAACTTTAATTTTACTTTACTATCTTGCACACCAAAGATTCAGTTCAAATATATCATTATATATAGAAATGTGACCATTGTAGGTACAGAACGTGTTTTTCTTTTCTTTTTTTTTTAACGGACCTCGTAGACTTATGTTGCGCCTTTTGTGTTTTCTTTGAAAATACTGAATATTTCCTTTATCTTATTGCAAAGTATTATTGAAAAAGGTGTATCATTTTGACAGACAGATTTGTTTCTCGTTTTCAAAGTACAGCAGATTTGACACAGATAATGTAGTAGAATTACAATTAATTACATTCACAATCCGTAACAAGATCCTTCACGATACGATCGCAATACTTGACCACCGTTAGGTATACTTTCACGATACATTTTCCAGATATACCGAATGTGGTTTTCTCTAGCAACTTCCTAACATCTAACCATAACAAGCGTTAAATTTGTTACACACCACTCCTGTTTCAACTATACTAGAACACACCCGTGATATCGCGGGTCCGTGACTGAATTCAAGTATACAACTATGCGTATGCCTTATTTTAGTATTGGTATTGTCATCTGATAAAGTCATGCCGATTATAAGATGCCCAGTTTTCTCTGCTTTCAAAATCTTTCGGATTGAACCCGACAACCTGGAACCCATCAGTTATTGGTAATATTAATTGAAAACAAAAGGGCCTGGAATGGAGTATTTTTTAATCAATAGCATTGTTCAATATAAGTTATAAATATAGTTGAATTCTTTGATTCGCTGTTTTACGTCATGCCGGCTTACAAATAATTGAAAATTGTACATCTTCTTTTTTTATACTATACGCCTTATTTTAAGTCCAGATTTTTAGTATTCGTATTGTCATCTTAGAAAGTCATACTGATTAAAATACTGCAATAGGGAGAAATGTGACAATGATTGAATTTAGTAGTGTCAAACCTTTGATGATGACCCGTGTATATAGCAAAATTCTAAATACACCGTTTAGTGGTGTGCCTGTCAAATGCGGAACGTACAGATAAGGTAATAGGTAACAGGTGAATATACTATTGGTAACGGTATCGGATTCGACCCTGAACTTGTTAATTATTGGCAATATTAATTAAATGGAAAAACAAAAGGGCCTGGAGTGGTGTAATTTTTAATCAACACCATTGTCCTATATTAGCTATATATAAAGTTGAATTCTTTGATTTGTCGTTTTTACCCGATGACGGCTGATAAATTGGACCTCGTTATTTTAGTATTATAGATACGCCTTATTTTCAGTCCAGATGTTTAGTATTCGTATTGTTATCTTAGAAAGTCATACTGATTAAAATACTACAATAGGGAGAAATGTGACAATGATTGAATTTAGTAGTGTCAACCCTTTGATTATGACCCGTGTATATAGCAAAATTCTAAATACACCGTTTGGTGCTGCGTATGTCAAATGCGGAACGTACAGATAAGGTAATAGGTAACAGGTGAATATACTATTGGTAACGGTATCGGATTCGACCCTGAACTTGTTAATTATTGGCAATATTAATTAAATGGAAAACAAAAGGGTCTGGAGTGGTGTAATTTTTAATCAACACCATTGTCCTATATAAGCTATGTATAAATTTGAATTCTTTGATTTGTCGTTTTTACCCGATGACGGCTGATAAATTGGACCTCGTTATTTTAGTATTATAGATACCAGTTTCGCACTAATTAAAACAGTATGAAGGCAAACCAAAACTCGAAAATGAAGATAATTACATGTCAAACATTTACAAAGGGCCAATACGACTCACACAATCCATTCCTGAGGTTACTCTGAATTATTCATATTTCATGAACAACAAATTAGCACACAATTAACATATCAGTGGTAAGTAAGATTTTTTTTATGGCTTTGGTGTTGATACATGTAACAAGGACTAGTTGATATGTAAGATATACGTTACAGTCTTGTTTCAAATTCCTACATTATGTTCATTTGACAGTGAAGCACGTTCTTTAAACATGATAAAGATAACATCCAAGCGACAGAATTTTAAACAATCATACTGTTATTGTTCAGGAAGTGTGAATCACTGAAAGGCTTGTTTTATTTTTCAAATCCTTGTTGTTAGATGTATTCCTATTTTTATCCATCTGATGAATAAAGCCTTTTTTAAATGAATTTAAAAGTTTTTTTCCTATTTTGTACAGTTACACCTAGTGTTTCCCATATCACACAAAAAGGGCATGGTAACTGCAATGAACAGGAGCACCTAGAGCACCCAAAAGGGGACATCGGTTATGATAAGAATTAAAAAAAAGAAATGAATGGTTATATTGCATTGGTAGAGTATGAACTGACAGTTGTTGATGGAATCAGAGCTCAAGATAGCAATCAATAAAGGTGTAATGTTTTTCATTTTTTTCATTTTTTCAAATCTCCCGCCTGTCCAAAAATGCTGTATTTATATTAAAAAGGTCCCTGTTAATATACAATGCATTACACTTTTATCATTAATTTATATATGCTAGTACATATGTTGGATAAATGTTTTCTTAAAATTTAAAAGTTAAGGTAAAGCTCATATGGAGGTGCTCCTAACTGAAGGAGGATTATACTAAGAAATATAAGTTTACTTCCAGTTTACTGGTTTACTAATTTTACATTACAAGAAAATTAGTCGAAGGACCAGTTTAAAATCTAGGAATTAAATCCTATATAAAATGGAATGGTGTTTTAACAAATAAAAAAAATCGAAGAATTTTAAAGTATTTAAAAAAAGGAGTCAAAAAGGGCCTGTCGTCATTAAACAATGCTAAACATATATTGGGGAACACTATACAGCTCTTTCCAATAGTAGTAGGAGGGTGTTGGTTTCAAACTTGTTTGAGCCCGCTTTATTCTTTGTGTGCTTGTTGTGCTTGTCCGAAGTTAGAAGCATGTCATATTGGTTTTTGGTTCATTATTTTGAACATCACAAAGGCCATTAGTTTTCTAGTTTGAATTGTTTAATATTTGTCATTTCGGGGCCTTTTATAGCTGATTATGTTACCTTTCCTCGTCATGAGAATCTACAGTAGTACATAGTACATGATATTTTATGCATGAAGATAGAATTGATTGCAGATTAGCTATATTATCTGTCTTAAAGGAACGTAAGATGCAGTCATAGACATAACTACGTCTGAACAAGTGACAACTCTACGACAGATCTAGCCTTTGGATCACAAGTGAAGGTAATACACGTCTTTATTTCTTAAATTATACAATGAGGTTAAGATGTGTTGCATACAGAAATAATAAATAAATATCAATCAACGTTACAAAACGAGGTAAACAAATATTTAGACAGTATTTAAACCCTATTTGATACAAAGTACATAAACTGCATGTATCGTTAGTCACAGGATGCAAATGTCTGCTTATTTTAATAGGTGCACTTATAAATAATGATACTGATGTTCAAACATTTGTTTATAATCACTGGACATGTGATTTTGTTTTTTTCATTTAAAGTCAGTTTGAGCCAACTGTCCGAAAAAAATATTGTTTTAAAATTGTGTACAACTGAATCACCCATGATAAGCATTTTTTTTTTTCTATATCAAAAATGCCAATATACATGTACCTAGAAATGTGATCGAAATTTAAAAATATCTGTAATATTGATACTAAAAAGAAATACTAATGACTTTTATATCATGTGTTTTGTTCTAGTTGATTCCCCTTTTATTTTGTTAGTGAATTCCTAATTCTTTGAAGTCACTTTATTTGTCTTTGAACATTTTTGACAAATGTTAACACAGTCAAATGCTACAAGAACTCCAACAACGATAACAATGCATGCTGTTCCAAATAAACCCATAGTTTGTGATGAATATCTGTTGTCTGGGGCACTTGTTAATGTTCTTCTGTGTTCTAGAAAAGGAAATACAGATTATTTATTGAGCTTACTAAATTGTCAGTTATGAATAAATCCTTTAGAATGGGAACAGCTCGAAGTAATTAAATCAAAAATAATATTATATAGATATAGGCAGATGTGGCGTGAGTGCCAACGAGACAACTCTCCATCCAAATAACAATTTATAAAAGTAAACCATTATAGTTCAATGTACGGCCTTCAACACGGAGCCTTGGCTCACACCGAACAACAAGCTATAAAGGGCCCCAAAATTACTAGTATAAAACCATTCAAACGGGAAAACCAACGGTCTAATCTATATAAAAAACGAGAAACGAGAAACACGTATAAAGTACATAAACAAACGACAACTACTGTACATCAGATTATGGTCTTTTTCATTGTGGTTTAAAGTAACAAATTGCACTTACATACACTACTGATGTTATAGCATTTAGTATAAGTTTGATAAAAACATGATTGACATACACACCCAACACTTAAAATTTCCGAAGGAACAATAACTTAAAATTTCCGAAGGAACAATACCTAGCTTATCTTAATTAATTGAAACAGCTGTGCAGGTGAAGTCAACTTTGATAATCTTACTTGTAGTCTGAATCGAAATTTATGAGTAGATACTTCAATTTAGAGTTATATCTATTTAGAACGGCGGCCAACTTGAAATTCAAGTGGAGATGCATTCTAGAAGCTTGCACTCATATATTCGTATTCTGTTAATAATTAATTATATCGTGAATTAAACAACCGACAATATTGGTACGTAATTTGAATAAATAAAGGTAGTTATGATTCTCCATGGAATTCTAAAATTTCAAAATTTGATTGATTTGTGAGCAAAGAGAATCACAAAATATAAAATTCAAACGCAGGAAAAAGGTTTTTAGAGAACCAAACTTACATATGTTTTAAGTAATTGTATTTTGTTTAATTTTTGATAATGCACTTAATTGGGTTTTTTTGTTTGTTCAACAATAAAAACGAGCACAGTAACCTCAATAATATTTTTATATCGTTAAAAAAGGACATGTTTATAGTAATGCAATATTATTTTTAAAAAGGTGTTCAAGATGGAGTTTTGAGATATAGCTTTTCAAAATAACACAACATAAATTTCGCTGATTTCTAAACTTTTTCAACACATTTATACACCTATTTGATACATTCGTTTTTGATTGTAATATGTTTTACTGGAAGTATATTAGCTTCATATACCATTTGAATATTCATATGACGTTCAACTGTTTCTGATGCATACAAATCAAATAAAACTCTGAAGTATTAGGAATTAACATGTACATATCATACTTTGCCATGAACATATATGAAAATGTTTCCCCAACAATGATATAATAATGTAAGACTCAAACTATTGACAATTAAAGCTTACTATAAGTATCTTTCTTACTGACAACCAGCTCTTTCTCCAGGTTTATCTTGCAGATGGGTGTTTGTTTCTGTCTTGTTACATAACTTGTAACAATAAATGTTATATGCTAACTGGACAGGGGTTGAACATATATCAGTTTGTTGTGTTAACGGCTGGCCTGTCGATGATTTAACTGAACAAAATTTAAGAATGAAAGTGAACCAGATGCCAGATATTTAAGACATCCCACTCGATTCCTAGAAACAATGTAATGTTAGTACGCAACTCAAAAAATATCTTCGGATTACATCGGCAAACTTTAAAATGTTTAAACGTGTGTACTTGTATTGACCAAATAGATAAGACTAGTATCTATTGAGTCATTTTATAATCCCTCTCAATTTACTATCCAAAGCTCCTATGATAAAATGACGAAATGATCAAGTTTTAACACTAGGTGAACTGCTATACTCTGTTTTGCATATGTTTACCTATTATATCAATTTGATTTGCTCACATGCATTTCTTCGGTTTTACTTTGTTACACTGATTTGTTTTCTCTCAATTGATTTATGACTTTTGAACTCGGGTATACTATTATTGCCTGTTTTAATGCAATTCTGTCGACGTTAAGAAATGCCGGTACCCAGTCAGAAATTTGAGTTTTTTTTTATAATTGTTTAATGTGTTTTAACTTTTGATTTTGACATTGTTTTAAAGAACTTTCCATATTCGATATTTTGATATTTTACATTTTGCATTTGTATTTTCGGTTATTGTTCAAGCTTTCTTTAATGATTTTTTATAATTGTTTTCATTCTGGGGGTTTTGTGCGCTAATTATACGGTATAACATGTATAAGTTTCACCTATTACTGGAGGTCAAATGACGATCTGTTGTTGATCACAACTTCATTTATATGTTTGCAATTTACGAAGTATCCTACCGTAATGGAATTAAACAATATTTTAGTATATTTTATAAACACATTGAATTTCACAATTAGGATTCATAAGCAAGCATCAAGTGCTTATATTATTAATTCTGTCTCCTACCATGGGAAGCCAAAATATGACCAAGCAAAAGTTAAGAAAAAAAAAAACTGAAACACGAACAATTATATTTCGTGACTTATATTTCTATCTCCTTATTCACTTTACAAATAATAGAAATACATACATTTGACAAAGACCGCCAACACATTTGCTCTGTACCCTCCTTGGAACACTGTAAATAAAACAAAAAAAAAGTGTTATCATCTTAATTTACTGAAATACGAATTATAATACAAACCGCGTCTTGATTTCCTTAACTTATTGAAGGAGTTAAAAGTTGATAACATATTTGGCCAAAACAAAACGTCAAGTAAGTAGTAAACTTTCGATCACAAAGTAACAACAGATGCAAATAAAGATGTCAATATCTTGAACTAAATGTATTAAATCAGTAGATTAAGAAATTCTCGTAACATTAAATATATTTGTTTCCTTTACTTTTTATCAAAGTAATTAACTATTTCATGTCACGTAATATTGTCATTTTAATGTTATATTTAACATTGCTATAAAAGCAGGAGGTTTGGCTAGCCACAAAACCAGATTCTATTCATCATTTGTTTTTTAAAATGTCCTGTACCAAGTCAGGAAAATGGCCATTGTTTTTTATAGATCTTTTATGTGTGTGTTACATTTGGGTGTTGTGTTTCTGTTGTGTCGTAGGTCTCCTCTTTTATATGATGTGTTTCCCTCAGTTTTAATTTGTAACCCGGATTTGTTTTTCTCTCAACCGATTTATGAATTTGGAACAGCGATGGAACAGAATAGAAACTTTTGTTAACTGACATGTCATACGATTAATGTTAAACAATGTACTTATCAGCTTATTATATAATTGATCAATCACAGTTACTTTAAATTCTATCAATCGCATGAGCGTTTAATGTTTTGTGATGATTTTTTTTTTTTGCTGGCAAGAAACGCAATTTCAAAATGAGGTTATTGAATATATGTATGTCTAACTTTCGCATTCAATATTTTCAAAACATCTCTGAATGTAAAAGGGATTTATTGTTACAAACATTATAGGGTTACCGGATTTCACTCCCGGTTTTTAGTGGAGTTCGTGTTGTTTCTAATTTTTTATTTATAACTGTTGATGTAAATGTCCTTTGTTTTTTTGAATCTTTGTTTACTCTTTGGTTTTGATTGTTATTGTCTTACATTTGATATATATATATATATTATATATATATATATAGATATATATATAGATATAGATATTGTAAAGGAGGGGCAAAAGATACCAAAGGGACAGTCAAACTCATAGATCGACGAAATCTACAAATGTGGCAAAGTGAAAAATTTACTAAGCTTACATTGATGTTTTATTATATAATTATTGTACCTCGTAGGAATATTATTGGTGATAGTATATTTTTAGCATTAGGTCAGTAGGTGTGTTTCAAACGCAAAGTTATTAGCAGAGTTACGTACCTTTCAGAAAGTAAACAGGTGTGTGTACTCCAATTAACATACATTGTTAATATACACATTTATAAATCTAAATCGATACATCTCCGCACTTATGAAGTATTATCATTTTTAATGAAAAGCTCTTATGCAAAAATGCAATGTTTGTGTAGTTAAGATTACATGGAAAACTTGATGTATATTTTCCTTTTGAACTCATGAGTAACATGGAACATGTTGTGAATAGGATGGCTTTCTATATAAATTGATATGTTTATGTTTTGGTTTGGTTTGAAATCAGCCGTTTTTAATAAATTGCTGAAGGTCCAAGCTTCTTTTCTCCTATCTAAGGGAGTAAGATAATCGTCTTATATTGTTGATTTGCGTCTTTGATACACCATGTTTAAAAATCCGATGACAATGAAAACAAAATTGTATGGATTCATTGAAAATGGAATTCATTTTTTTTTATCCGGCAGTGAAGTGAAAAAAAACAAAGAACAACACTCGGGGACGTTCTCTGCAATTAACATAAAGATTCGAATATACGGAATCGAAGAACAAAATCAAACACTATTTCCCCAAATTTAACAGAGGGATACCATTGCAAATGTGTTTAATGTATTTAACCAGCATTTTTGAAAAATTGTATACAATCACATGGAAATTATTTCTCCTCTTGGCACTGATAAGAAATTGAGGCTAATAAATAAATGGTTGAACAAGTCAACCCGAGATCAAAGAAGACAATTTTTCTTCATCAAATAAACTTTTACTTGTGTATTTTTCCCTAATGATAGAAAGTGTTTGTTTAAGTAGTCCCTCAATATATCTAAAGAATTACAATGTATGCTTAGCCATGCGTTTTATGTTTTTAAGTTGGTTTAATTCAAACTAGTTATTCGAACAATGATAAGTTTTGTATGCATCCCGAAGTATTTAAGGGGAATCTGTACTATTAATGTGTGGTGGTATCTCTGTCAACGATAGGTATATGCTTGCTTGTTGTTCTACGTCATATATTGTTTATATGCAAACTTGCAATTAAATAATATATGTGTAAAAAACACCAAGCCGGGGTTATGACACCAGGTTATCCAAAACCTATCCGAATTATAAATTATAGAAACTTAGCTTGAGATAAAAAAAAAACTTTAAAAAAAACTAGCTAAGAGTATTTGCTAAAACTGGAACTGCAAAATATATCATTTGCTGATAATCCTTGACAGATAGTAAGACTTATATTCCGAAGCGTATAATCTGGGACTAGTACACTGTGTTATAGAAGTCTCAGGTATAATGCACAAAACAAGGTATGTTGTGTACTCTTAAACTAAGTAAGGGGGTATTTTTCTTGAACCTAAATGTGTTAACAGAAGTGATCCGTGTGGTACAGCGGAATTATTACTTCAGATGTGATAGTACGCACAAAAATAATATGTCTAATTTGGTCATTGGAAATGCTAACCCTCATATTTGTATTCGATTTAAGTCGTAAATCTAAGATATTTTGTAATCAATTAAGGAAGCTTAAACGAGACGTAGATCCATTTAGATATGATTGTTTTTTTTTCTTTATTTCACAAATGAACAGCTGAAGTAGAGACATATAGGTAGTCACGCTAAGTTGGAATTCCAAATGCTATTTTACAAGTTTCCCGTTTTAAATCAATATTGTAACAGTAATGATGACGAATTCCCATAACTGTCCTAGAACATTTACAATCGAATTGAAATATAAATCTGTGATTTGACGTCGTTTATGTTCACAATTTTGAGGAAACAGAAAAAGTTAGAAATCGATCTGAATTAATTCACATTAGTTTCGGAGGTTTCTTTCTTTCTTTTTGTTTTAAATACATATTTAAGTGTAAAAGAGGGGCCAGAGGGACAGTCAAACTCATTAATCGAAAATAAACTGACAACGCCATGGCTAAAATTTAAAATGACAAACAGACAAATAATAGTACAAAAACACAACATAGAAAACTAAAGACTAAGCAACACGAACCCCACCAAAAACTTGGGGTGATCTCGAATGCTTAGGAAAAGAGGTTTGAAATATGTATCATTTTTTCTAAAATGTAAATTCTGACGGATATATATACATAACGGAACTAGTATAATATGTAATATATGAATATGATGTTAAAAAACATGTTTACAAATATTTCATCAAAACAAAAAGCCTTCGTCAGTGTTTATAATTGTATTGCTGATAGAAAATTATTTGAAAAAAATCAGAAACGATTGTTACGATAGCAATCCTATTGACTAAACAATTCTTACCTGATCAATGTCAATTATCGACCAATAATTTATAACATCTGACTTGAAATGCTTGCCGTTTGGTTGAGTGATATTTTGAGCTTCGTTGTTATTAATATTGTAGGTGATCTCGCTGTCCATATACAAATTATATATATCGATATTGCTGTCTTCATAAAAAAGAAAAGAAAATTCAAAATTCTATAAATGCAACATATTCGACAATCACAAAAGTAATTATAAAAAAATGAGTATTGTGTAAAATGACTAAAGGAAAGTGATTAAATATATTCTTTCTTTTCTTTGCATTATGTTAATACTTCCTTCGTTTAAATACAAACTTGTATTATATTGCATTTGGTTTAAGTGAAAGTGATAACGCATTGCTATTCACCAATCAATAACTACATAAAAATAAGGCAATAAGGTTCAATAAAAAAAGAGGAAACAATGGAACATTGCTCACCACCAAGACAAAATAACCTTATTGGAAAATGGCCATTGTTATAGTATAATTCGTTTCTGTTTGTGTCACATTTTAATGTTGTGTTTCTGTTGTGTCGTTGTTCTCCTTTTATATTTGATGCGTTTCCCTCAGTTTTAGTTTTTAACCAGGATTTGTTTTTTTCTCAATCGATTTATTACTTTCGAACAGCGCTGCGGTATACTACTGTTGCCTTTATCTAATTCAATATTTGGTACTTCATTTTTATGTTCTCAGACCTTTTCAAATTTTAAGTCTTTATTCTCTTGGTTTTTGTGAGTATCCAATGGAGTTTATTGCATAGCACAATAGTTATCAAAGGTAACAGGCTTAAATATTAAAACAAGTGTCGAGCGAACAAAAATGACTGTTTTACTTTTACTAGAAATGAGTACCTGATTGATGTATAGATATTATTGATAGACTGCAGAAAAACAGTACCCACCTTCGAACACAAGTTTCCAATCCTCCGCAGCTAAGTTACAATTAGATATAAAACAATATGGTATGAGTTTCAATGACACAACTCTCCATCCGAGTCACATATTTTTAAAAGTAAACCATTATAGATCAAAAGTACGGTCATTAACACAAAGCCTTGGCTCACATCGAACAGCAAGCTATAAAGGGCCACGAAAAATTACCATTGTAAAACCACTCAAACGGGAAAACCAAAGGTCTAATCTATATAAAAAACGAGAAACACTTATGAACGACATCAACAAACGACAACTAACTAACATCATATTCCTTACTTGGGACAGGTGCAAACGATTGAAGCGGGTTTAACGTTTGAATGGTACCAAACCTTCACCCTTATCTGTAACAATAGTGTAACATCACAACATAGAAAGACCCACTATAAAATATAAGTCTAGCTATATCGATATTATCTTTTAAAGGACAGTGTATTTTATCTTCTTAACTTTGTATGAAACAATATCATTGATTGTGTTTTAAAATTATATGTACGAAACCATAAAAAAAATAGTTTCATCTAGGTTTGAATGCAAAATTGCTTTAACGAAAAG
Organism: Mytilus edulis; assembly: GCF_963676685.1. Lineage (NCBI taxonomy): Eukaryota > Metazoa > Mollusca > Bivalvia > Mytilida > Mytilidae > Mytilus > Mytilus edulis. Next base: position 63,490,132 of record NC_092356.1, read on the forward strand.
AAAAAGAAAAAGAAAAACATATCTTACTATTTAGAAGCATACTTAACACTATGATAAGCTTCCTGCTATGGTAAACCAATGCAAATTAAAACAAATATTTGAAGACAATTTTATCGAAATGTTCTATGTATACATAAGTATATATTAATGTGATGAGATTATGTTTATGGACCAAAAAGTTTCACAGTTAGTTATGTTGTACTTATAAAAAAATATTTGAAAGCTGTTTTCCATTATATTAAACGGTTATGACTAGCTAACGAATGCTTTATATGATAATTACGTTTTTGTATATTCGGAATAAGTGCTGATTATGCAGTTTTCAGTAAGCAGCAAAACGAATTGTAGAATCTAAATCCGAATTTATGAAAAAATAAATGTATCTAGATGTGGGATGAACGTCTAGGACGACGCAATCTAGCGAGAAATGTAACGAGATGTGGGATGTACGTCTAGGACGACGCAATCTCACGAGAAATGTAACGTAATGTGGGATGTACGTCTAGGACGACGCAATCTAACGACAAATGTAACGAGATGTGGGATGTACGTCTAGGACGACGCAATCTAACGACAAATGTAACGAGAGGTGGGATGTACGTCTAGGACGACGCAATCTCACGAGAAATGTAACGAGATGTGGGATGTACGTCTAGGACGACTCAATCTAACGACAAATGTAACGAGATGTGGGATGTACGTCTAGGACGACGCAATCTAATGACAAATGTAACGAGATGTGGGATGTACGTCTAGGACGACTTAATCTCACGAGAAATGTAACGAGATGTGGGATGTACGTCTAGGACGACGCAATCTCACGAGAAATGTAACGAGATGTGGGATGAACGTCTAGGACGACGCAATCTCACGAGAAATGTAACGAGAGGTGGGATGTACGTCTAGGACGACGCAATCTCACGAGAAATGTAACGAGAGGTGGGATGTACGTCTAGGACGACGCAATCTCACGAGAAATGTAACGAGAGGTGGGATGTACGTCTAGGACGACGCAATCTCACGAGAAATGTAACGAGATGTGGGATGTACGTCTAGGACGACTCAATCTCACGAGAAATGTAACGAGATGTGGGACGTACGTCTAGGACGACGAAATCGAACGAGAAATGTAACGTAATGTGGGATGTATGTCTAGGAAACTGCAGTTTCAATTTCACAATGTTTATTTGAATTGATCTTATTGAAATGACAAATAAGATCTATAACTTGTAAATTGTACATAGAGTTTTTAAATGGCATATTCAATCCAATCCATGTAGTTGCCGATATATACCCAACAGCGGATATACGTTTCACTTACATACAATCTCTTAATTACTTATCCATGGACATGTCATACATGTATATTGTCTTACTTTAATATATATTTATTTATGAATGTGTTGGTTCGGCATATCTTTGTTGGAACTCATCCAAGTTTGCAGGCTGATAAAATGTTACGCTTTACATGTTTTTTTCGTTCTACACAACGGTGGAGACCTGATGCATTTCAAATATTGTAATTGAATTAATTTTCTATGCTTTCAGGCGTCATTCTATCATTAATTTAGGGATGGTTACCAATTATATTGTCTCTCAACACATAAAATACAATTACCCACGGTGGTAGGTAATGATATTTGCCGAAGAAATTTCTACCTATGATTAAAATGTATTTCACGAACTAGCTGTTCCTCAGCACATAAACTGTGTAATTTTTTAAACTTTTTGCTCTATTTCTTTATTTCAAAAAAAGTTGTCTTATTAATAAAGGTTAATCCAGAAAAAGCAATTGGACGCATTCAATTTATGTTCTTTCTTTCAAAGAAGGTTTTTAAATATTTATTTACGCTTTATAATGAGTTGTGTTGTGTTGTGTTGTGTCGTATATGTTATGTTATTCAATTATGGGATGTTTTATATAATACTGTTGTCATTCCTTTGTCTACGTGCCATGTGTGTGTCAGTTGTTTCGCGTACGAGTTGTACATATCATAGTCAAAATGTCTTTAATTTAGAATAACGTATTGGCTTCATTTCCATGTCAAACAAATTTTGTCACAGTTGAAAGCAATTAACTTTGAACGAAATAATGAACTTACAAGATTCTTATAATGTTATTCTGTACTCCATTTTTGGCATTTTTACCTATTATGTCTGTTTTTTTGTTGTCAAAACATTGTTGTCAATATAATGGAATTTTATTAGACTGTCATTCAAGTGAGAGGTTAAGCTAGCTTCAAAACCAAGTTGAATCCATCATTTTCTACATAAGAAAATGCCTGTACCAAGTTTGGAATAAGACAGTTGTTATTCATTCGTTTGATGGCTATGAGCCTTTTTATTTTTGACATTTGATTTGAGTCTTTTCATTTTGAATTTTCCTCTGAGATCAGTACTTTTTGTGATTTTACTTTATAGAACTTCTTAAACGTGTTTAAAGTATTTTGTTATACAAATTTGTATGTTAGTATTTGTTCATGTCATAATTTGCATAAACTCTTCGGTGATGCTCGAGACCGAAAAGGAGAACACGTGAAGACAAAGCCGGGCAAGGAATCAGAACTTTGCATGAGGAAGGCACATGTTATATTTCTTTAACTGAAATTAATTTCCAAAATTTTTTAACAGCAAATTTTGATAAAACAATATCCGTATTTTCAGCTATTAAAAGTACTCAAGATTTACTTTGTATCTAATCCTTTTTCAATAATCCCTTTCAAATTCCTTTTAGCGTTCAGTGGCCGTCACTTTGAACAAAATAATGATGCCATTCGTTCATGTATTTTATAAGCAATTAGTTTGACATAAATATAGAGTATTGTCATTATAATAAGTCAAAGAAAATTGAATATTCAATAAGTTTAATATACATACTTGTAAGTATCATTCATCGTTTATTAACAGACATAGAAGCTTTATTGTGTGTATATAAGCTAAAAATATAATGTATTAAACTCTTTTCATCAAGAATGTAAAATGAGATTTTTATTTGTGTATTAAAATATGTTACATTTGTTTCTCTCTTTCTCTCTTAAAGTTAACTGATAAATTATCAATTTTATATCTTATTAGAAATATAAGCAGGACTCAACATTAATCACCCAAAAGCTTTCAACTGAAACATATTCCGAATATATAGAGCCAGATAATAATCAACATACATCTGCTTACCTGTTAAGTTCGTCATAAAAGGTCTTCTTGGTTTAATATAAATATAAATAAAGAGTGGTGTCGTGTTGCCTCGTATCCAGGTTTTTGTGAAGAGGTTCGTAAATTGTTTCTCTTTCGTTTTAAGTTGGGGATGACGTTTTAAGTTTCTCTACAATTAATATGTTCATTGTGTATTTGGTTTCTACATGAATTGCTAAATATTCAAAACAAACATGTGTCTTTACAATTTGTCAACGTAAAGCCGCCTAGAATCAATACATTTAAGGATGTTCGCTTGTCATGTTTTGGAATTTATGTCAGATTTTCGGAATCCTCTGGCGTATTAAAATTATAATCATGGTACCTTTGATAACTATTAACACCACTTGGTCGATGCCACTGCTGGTGGACGTTACATCCACGAGGGTATCACCAGCCCAGTAGTCAGCACTTCGGTATGGACATGAATATCAATTATATGGTCATTTTTATAAATCTGTTTACAAAACATTGAATTTTTCGTAAAACTAAGGATTTTCTTATCCCAGAAATAGATTACCTTAGCTGTATTTGGCACAACATTTTTTGAATTTTGGGTCCTCAATGCTCTTCAACTTTGTACGTGTTAGGCTTTATAACTATTTTGGTCTGAGCGTTACTGATGAGTCTTATGTAGACGAAACGCGCGTCGGGCGTATTAAAATTATAATCCTTGTACCTTTGATAACTATTAACACCACTGGGTCGATGCCACTGGTGGTGGACGTTTCGTCCCCGAGAGTATCACCAGCCCAGTAGTCAGCACTTCGTTGATGACATGAATATGAATTATATGGTCATTTTTATAAATTTTCTGTTTACAAAACAGTAAATTTTTCGTACAATTAAGGATTTTCTTATCCCAGGAAACGATTACATTAGCCGTATTTGGCACAACTTTTTTGGAATTCTGGGTCCTCAATGCTCTTCAACTTTGTACTTGTTGGGCTTTATAACTATTTTGATCTGAGCTTCTGAATATACGGTTTGGGTGTTTTCTCATTGTTGACGGCCGTACGGTTGCTTACATTCATATGACTTAAGCTTTGGTGGAATGTAACAAATATATTTCTTTATTCAAACAGGGCCACGAAAATGCATTTTTCCTCATGCCACAAAAAATAGAACTTACTAAAATAAATGAATCCACAGTATTTTAACAAAATATCAAAACTAAATACAAACTAATATAAACCAAAAATTAAAAGAAAGCTCGGGTCCATCAGAAGGGCATACAATATCTGAACCATATTCGTTGTCCTACTGTTGTTTATATCAATGGATATATTACAATTTAATGATCATGAAGAAAAATTGAAAAATAAGATTTGTTGAAAAGGGCAAATGTAATTCAAAACAAGATCAGCATGAACCCCTTTACAAAATAGGCATTACGTAAGGCAAAGTGTACTGTCTGTATGATAGGGAAACATTGATGATGCTAAACAGTGTTTTATCAATAACGATCATTAACATATTAATCGTTCTCGGCTGCAATTAGGCAAATAGAACTGCATCCTTTTATGTCAAATTTTTATTTCTGGAATCAATTATAAAAAATACAATATCAAGAATACCGAAATTATATGAACATTCAAATCGGAAATGCCCTTATCAAATGGCAACATCATAAACTCAAACACATCAAACTAATTTAAAAAACAATTTGCAAATTCCTGACTTGGTGCGGGCATTTCCTTATGTAGAAAATGTGGGATTAAACCTGGTTTTATAGCTAGCTAAACTTCTCATTTGTATGACAGTCGCATGCAGTTCCATTATATAATTATCGACAACAGCAATAAAGTGAGATATGTAAATGCGTAAATTTGTAAAATAAATATATTTCTCTAATTCTTCTTCAATTTATCCCTTTCTGCACCCATTGTATGAAAAAAATTAATCAACGTGTGCTTTCCTCTGTATTTCCTATTGTGACGGCATGAAAAAAGTCGACCATGTCTGATGACGTCACATAGTAAGAACACATCTTTTTGTAGATCACTCGAAAAGAAGAAATACGTTTGCCTGTATATTGTTAGAACATCATTAGAGAAACAGATTCCACCACCAAATCTCGTGTAATACGATATTTATCCACTCTCGACAGTTAAATTTTAAATATTTAAAACGCTCGGCGAGCGTTTTAAATTTAAAAATTTGAAAATCTCGAGTGGATAAATATCGTATCACACTCGATGCAGTGGTAGAATCTATATATATCTGTCATCGGTAACGATACATTTATTGTTCTCTACTCTAGAAAAAAAGAGAAAATTATGAAAGTAATGGCGACCGAAGTTTACAAATCTCGCACATAGATCAGGAGAAAAATAAATTAATATAATAAACGATACTGAAAAAAACATTTCAAACTAAAAAATAAGCTGTATTGATAATACATATAACAGTCTTTAATATTAAATTTTACTATTACGCATATGATTTTGAAAGATGATTTAACAATAGAGTTGGTTCAATAACTCATAATTTTAATCCTAGAATTTAAAGAAAATTTCAACTGTGATAACGTTTTGTTTATTTGCTGAAAACATATCTGACAATTATTTTAATAAAAACTGAGGGAAAGAGATTTCCGCCAATTGTGACATTAGTGATGAAAATGTAACGTCATACAATGCTCTTCAACTTTGTACTTGTTTGGCTTTATAACTATTTTGATGTGAGCGTCACTGATGAGTTTTATGTAGACGAAACGCCCGTCTGGCGTTCCAAATTATAATCCTGGTACCTTTGATAACTATATACAAACTAGATTGTTAACATAATTCGACAAAATGTATTAAAATTTAATATTCTCTATGTCTATTTTCTTTCCTTTTCAACACCAAATTTTTTTTCGAGGGGTGGCGCCATGAATAAAATCATTTAAAAAGGGTGGAAAAAGGTTACAAATATCAAGAAAAATGGACGTGAATAAAATATATTCCTTTTTTGGGCTAATATATTTAAAGCAGATATACACATTTTGTTTATTATACTTTCAAAACCATACATTTAACAATACATACACTCTAGATTTAGTTAAACGAAAAAGAAAAACGTTTATTGTAATATAAACTAGCTTTAGTCCTTAAATTCAGTAATAATCAATAACATAGTTAATCCATGCTTTTAATTTTAATATAGATCATTAATTCTTATTTAAGTTTCTGTATTATTGACAACCAATATGTGTTCAGTGATGTAAAAAAAAATCCACATTAACTTCGAATATAAGTTAAATATGTAAAATATTGAAGGATAACAATCATGAGACAAACCCTATTTGTATCAATCAATATTGCAAAATCAATTAGTATGTTAAACTTTTTAATACAAACACAAATCATTATTATTCTATTTACAACGAATCATTTTTTGTTTTTATTATACATTTTATTAAGAGATAACGAGACAACAAATAACGAAATGTGTGTTTGTTTTTCCAGGAAAATATTTAATCATAGTAAAAAAGACAGATTTGTAATCGTGTATAAAGTGGTTATTTGACTAAACATATATTTTTTTTAAATTTTGGAAGTTAAATGGATGTATTTCTGTCCTTTTTTTGTTTTTATAAAACATGATTTATATTAGGTGTGGGTTTAAATTGCCACATACAAAAATACACCTCTATTTAGGGTTAGCTTACTAGGCGGTATGGGTTTTTCTCATTGTTGAAGGCCCTACGGTGACCTATAATTGTCATTGTGGTCTCTTAAGGAGGGTTGTCTCATTGGCAATCATACCACATCTTCTTTTTTGTATAACTGCCAGTTGTGTATTGTCTATGAGGCAATGTACACTTAATTTAAAATTAAATACTATACGGTGTTTGCCAATGTGAACATCAAAATGTGGCTATCACTTCACATTGATTTTTCTATATAGGTTGACACAGTCCAGACATATAATATATCCAACAACAAACACGATGACAATAATTCCTGTAGTGCCAATCACTTTGGACGAATATCTATCATCAGGTGCACTGATAAGGGTTCTTTTGTATTCTGAAAAGAAAATCAAACAAGAAAAACATTTGTTTTTCAAATGTAAACGTATGAGCAGTTAAATGTTCATGAATTATTATCAGGGACTTACATCATACATCCTTACGACAATACATTTTGAATACCTCTCACTACAACCCATCAACTCAAGCACATAGAACATTTTCAAAGGTTGTTTATTTGATTCAATGATGAAATTAAGTGAACATTCAAACGCATAAGGTGTGAGAATTGACATTGCAAACCAAAATAACCAACGTAAAGACACACACGTTCATGAAACAATAAACATAAAAAAAAAATTGAGATTTTGCAACATAAATTCCACCGACAAAATGATTAAGATGAAGATAACATAGTGACCAAAGTACAACAAAATATTCAGAAGAAGAATAACAACAAATTTTATCCACTGGATTGACGAGAAAACCAGTTTATAACAATAAGAAGAAACGAAGCATAACATATAGGTGTGTCCTAATGGTGTGACAAATAGATGTTCGAATAAAATCAAATGTCAATGTTTACAAAAGCAATTGACGTCGTTTTTATATTGTTTTCATTATAACTTATCCAACATATCCAAAGTTGTAAATACAATGTATTTTAATTCAAATCTTACTGCTTGTATGTTTGTGGTTGATAGTAAGAAGCTGTGTGATTGCACTGGCAGTTGCTCGCAGGGTCGTCATATCCGTTGAAAGCTCTGGTATAGTAGTTTGTACTGTAGACGGTACGTGCTGAGTCGTGGGAAGCGTTGTGGCAGATTCAGTAGTGTCTGTCTGGGAAGATGAATATCCAGTGGTTGTGATTTCTGGGCATGGATCATAGCAGAACTTTGCATCGTAGAGCTGAATGGGATGTGAACAAACTGGGAGAGATCGGCAAACTCTTGTTTGAACTGTGAAAAATATGTTTAATTCATGTCAATAATACTTGCATAACGAAATAATATTTTCGTAAAAAGCCTTTGACTGTTATAACGAAACAATTACAAAACCGTCTGGTATACAGTAAATTTAGATATGTGAGTGTGAGAATTGTGGCGGTTTCAACTAGAATAGTGGCATGGCTCTCCAGAATTTTGTTTACAACTCGAAAAGAATGAAAGGTTTAGTTAGTGAACGGTTTGATATTCGCTTGCTTTAAGTCGTTCTTATGTTTAGATCCTCTCAAAGTTTTGATGATACATGAATTTGAGTTTCTGTATGATATGTATAGATTATTGCATGGCATTTTTCATATCAGACCCTTTATCGGCCCAAGGTTATGATATCAGCCCAAGAGCCGCAGGCTCGAGGGCTAATATCATACACGAGGGCCGATAAAGGGTCTGATTTGGAGAAAAAAATGACATGTAATTATCTTTTTATCATATACTTCAGCAAAAGAAATACAGACAAGAACTATTAAAATTTAATATTGTTTGCCTTTGCAATTTCAGATGCCATTTAGAGACAACAACAAAAATTTTTAGCTTTAATTGTTTTTATTGATATTACAAGCATTTTATTTATCTTCTCACAACAATTATTATGTTCTTCAATAATAGTGTCAACTTATTTATGTCTTTCAAAACATGTTTAACTTAATTCATTTAATGCTCCTCAACCGTTTTATGAAAAGTTTTATCACTTGCCGTTTTCCGCAGTCAGTTGCCATTTTCAAACAATTTTCCGGAAATGCACGAAGTTGCATGTGGTAAACGTCACGGAAATTAACGGAAAGGCATGTGATAACATTCCGGAAGCAGTCAATAAAGGTACCTTTATCAGCCCGCTATGGAAATTCTTATGAATCTGGTGAATAAACCTTGTAATCCTTTCATAGATTTTTGATATCTTCAAATGTTATTGAACTGTTAAATTTTAATAATATTTTATACAAGTATATGATAAAATAATAACTCTCTGCAAGTATGTTTAGTGGATATATTTACTTAAGTTATTTTTTCTATAATTATTAAAGCAATTTGTTATTAAAGACGACATATTTCTATTTTCCATCTAATCTACATAGTAAAAACAGTTATCGACAACATTACATGATATTTACCTAATGTAAGTACTTACATTTTACGAAAATTGCTAAACTATCTGCTAGAATTTCGTCCATATTAGCTATGATATATATAAAAAGGCATCATTACAAACTTAATATTGGAATAATCGGTATAAAGCAAATATAAATACTTACAAAGAAATACTTATGGAGCCACATTTGAAAGAGGATATGTTTACCCTTCCGGATCACATGAGATCAATCCCTTGGTTTTTTTTTTTGTGGTGTTCGTGTTGCTGTCCTAATTTTTTATGTTGTGTATTGGCAATCAAATGCACCTGGTTATTTTAACTTCCATTGGTCTTTATTCTTAAAGAGAGCCGATTGATCTAAAAGAATATTCAAACACATATGTCGAAAAGCGTAATGACAATGCAATGACGAAAAACTGCAAAAATGACAAACAACAGTTAACAAATAATAAATATTCACCAAAGAAAAAAGGTTCAATGAAGCTGCATTTATCAGTACATGTGAGGCTTTCATCAATGCTTACATCTTTACAACACGACCCAGGATAACAGAAAGGGAACCGAAAATTAAACGAGAAAAACAACGACCTTATCTTAGCTTATATATATCATTCAACAAAAAACTCACTGTGACAAATAGAAACTTATGACACAGAAATTGTGGTTCTTTTATATAGCATCTAGCTAAGAACATGAGAATGCTATGCGCCATTTGTCTTTAATTAATAGTTATGTTATTGTAAATCATATCGCATTATCTGACTGTACAGTCTTTTTGGGTTCCATGTGAGATTAATGTTAAAAAAATATCTGCTGCATTATAGTTGCTGATATTCGACAAAGAGGAATGCTTCAATGTTTCATGCTTTGTATTTTCCGGTCTAAGGCTGGTAATTGTACAGTTGAAAAGGTTTCTGCACACCTACATATTGTATACCAAATGGAAAACTTGGCTTCTATGATTAGTTGTTACAATCATTTAGTATGTCGATGTCACAACTGGTAGATGTTTCGTCTACGAGGTGTATACAGCCTAGAACTTTTGTTTTGATACTTTATGTAAATTTACTGTTTATCGTCACGAGTGAGTAGACGATACGCGCGTGTAAGTATATCAAATTTTAAACCTGATATACTGGATTTTGGTCGAAATAATTGCCAAATTAAGGAAAGATGAATGAGAATTACAACGAGCAAAGGAATCAAAAAGAAAAAAAAAGAACTGAGCAAAAACAGATGTGTTTTATTTTTGTTTTAATTTTGTTCGGATATCTTAATTTACATATGTACAAAAACGACTTACCAAATTCAGATACAGATAAATTTACGGAAATAAACCACATGGCACACAAAATAAAGACACGTAGAAGTCATAAAACATTTACAATATATACCCTTGTATCAATATAACAAGGACTGGAATCGTCTCCAATCTTGCCAATCAGTAAATAAATTGAATAAGGACTAAATTAGTTTACTTAAACTCGAATGCGTTATTGGTCAATACCTTTGTACGTTATTTTATATATTTAATTCTGACAAAATATTACTTTGGTGCTTGAATATACCTATTAATTGTGAGAATTTGATAATGATGTTTTTTCTGTCATTAACCAACTTTTGTATGTATGTGTAACGTACCTTCACCAAACTTAATCTGTGTAGAAAACGGACTAAAGAGAATGAATGGTTTTTGAGAAAGATGGTTTGTCTCGTACTGGCAATCGCCGGTGGATAAAACATCCGACACCATTAGCCATCCCGAATCCAGACAGTGTCCGCTTGTATCCCATGCAGCATTCACATAAAAACGTCGATAATTTACATTGTTGGTATCTTCAAGGCTGTAACCATCAACAATTGAAACAATAGTATAATGTCTTGGGAGATAACAAATGCTCTATGTAATCACATATAACTTGGGGATATGTTCGTTAAACAGAATGTGAATTGCCAATTATGGACATTATTTCTCAGTAACTAGTTTTAAATTTCAACATATCAAACGGACAAATATGATTGTTTAGACCTTAAAATTACTTTCAGTAGAAACAAATATGTGCCGTGTAAGGCCTTATATCAATTATATATACAAAGGTAAGATGTATTTCGTATTAGTATAAAACTGATCAACTGATTTTAACTCAGACAATCAACGATTTTAACTTCGACAATCAAAGATTTAATGTATTTTAATATATTGCTCAAATTCAGTGCAGATTCCTTCTTATTGGACTATTTTTTAGAGCGAGTAAAGCTTGTTTATATGTACTATATTACTAACCCTTGTAAGTCGAAATAAAAACCTATTTTGTTTGTATCAGCTCCTTTCAAATCAGAATAAGAACTTGATAAAAGTTTATCTAATGAAAACCAGCTAGTGCTTGTTGATCCAATGCCGTCAAAGATCAAGAATGCTTTAACTAATCCATTTTTGTAGATGAGAACTTTAACCTAAAATAGAATCGATGTCGTTAATTATTTTTAAAGTAAGACATCTTTAATGATTATTTTTTCGAACTTTCTCTGTAAATGGGATTCAATAACATTAAGTCATTGTATTAAGGAGTAAATACAGATACAAACAATTATACACAGAAATGGAGGAAAGAGTGAGAGAGAGGGTTCCTAATTCATCATTTTAGTTCTTTTTGTCATACAGACATGTGTATCTACAAACGTTAAAAGCTGTTTCTGTATGATTGCGATGCTATAGAATACAAAAAATATAATAAATTTGTTTTAGTGTCAATAAAATATATTCTATAGTACGTGAATGTAGAAAATGTAAAATAAAATCCAATCCTAAAACTGAATTCATTTTGTTAAATTCTTAAATAAATAATTACTTGTTCAATTCCAACAGAATTCCAGTTGTTCATAATGTCCGATTTAAAGTGTTTAGAAGTTGATGTAAATAAACGTGCTTCGGGATCATCAATATTTTGTGTCTGGCTATTGGTGAATAAATCATAAATGCCACCAGAACCTAAAATTCAAATATTCTCTTTGATACAAAGCTGTACTCAAGATAACAAATGTCTATTACTAAACATACTTTATATCTATCAAAGCACTTCTATAATTTTAATTAGAAACTGTATAGTTCATGTGACATTTCTTTTTGGTCAACTACTACGGTCTTCATTATAACATTAGCAGTATTGTGTTGCCTCAATCGTGACTAACTGTAGCTAGAACTTTATATGTTGCTTTCTTTGCAATATGCATACATGGTTTAATATGCTATGCTTTGAGTTCAGATGCTAATTTATCCTACCTTTATCACTTCCTTCATGTCTCATTTGCAAAGGTTTTTAAAACCATATGATGTACTAAACCCGCGTTTGCCTTACCAAATGATATGCCTAGTATCTTTGATGACTTTTACCTTAATCTTTTTAATTTAAATATAACACAAAAAAATTTCCCTTTCATCAGGTGTCAATGTATCCTATGTACAATAAGCATAGATAGAGCAAAAATCTGATCCCCTACTTCACGTATAACTTTACCCTAGATATATAATAATCTTAAAGATAACAAGTCTTATATTTTACTGTCATGTTTTTTCTAGATGAACTGATGTTAAATTGAACACCCTTCTCTATCATCTATTTACATTAAATAACCTTAGATGAATTTACAATGTATCTTACAACCTTATAATAGCACCGTCCTAAAACATGTCTTGTTATTTGTAGTATCCGGTACCAGGCAATATGCGGTATGGACTTGCTCATTGTTGAAGGCCGTACGGTGACCTATAGGTGTTAATGGCTGTGTCATTTTTGTCTCTTGTGGACAGTTGTCTCATTGGCAATCATACCACATCTTCTTTTTTATAATAACTAATTTGTTTTTGTTATAGACAATGTTACCTCCAGTAGCTATTTTGAAGACAAGATTCCATTCACTGCTTGCATTGGTTTGAACTGTAAACAACAGTATAATCTTTAGTAATACTGAAACGAGAAATAGAACATCAAACACAAACACCTTATTTTAAAAATGAATACAATTTGGTGCTTCATACACTGAATAATAGATGCTAGGTTATGATAACAGTTCTTTACTGATGTTCAACTTCTAAACCTCAATAAATAGAGAAAACCCGAGATAAACACACATACTTGTATTTTAGTATTCCATTTTCGCTAATGTGCTTGTGTATCTGCCTTTTTGTGCTTCTTTATTACATATATTTTTTTTTATATAGAGATTTAGAGTAGCACACAATGTTGACTACTGTACCCATATTTTTTTACACTTTTACCTTTAAAGTCCGTTTGTTTTGTTCAATTATCGTTGTCAATATAATGAAAAGTTTAATGCGACTGTCATACAAGTGTGAGATTTAGCTAGCTACAATGTATCAAACCAGGTTTAATCAACCATTTTCTACAAAGAAAAATTTCTGTACCAAGTCAGGAATAACGGAATGTGACAGTTGTTATTATAATTCTGGTACCTTTGATAACTATTTACACCACTGGGTTGATGCCACTGCTGGTGGACGTTTCTTCCCCGAGGTTATCACCAGCCCAGTAGTCAGTACTTCGGTGTTGACATGAATATCAAATATGTGATCATTTTTATAAATTTTCTGTTACAAAATTTTGAATTTTTTGAAGAAACTAAGGATTTTCTTATCCAAGGAATAGATAACCTTAGCCGTATTTGGCACAACGTTTTGGAATTTTGGGTCCTCAATGCTCTTCAACTTTGTACTTGTTTGGCTTTACAACTATTTTGATCTGAGCGTCATTGATGAGTCTTATGTAGACGAAACGCACGTCTGGCGTAATAAATTATAATCCTGGTACTTTTGATAACTATTATCATAGTTTGATATGTTTAAGATTTTGATTTTACCATTGAACTTGGGACTTACCGTTTTGAATTTTCCTCGAAGTTCAGTATTTTTTTCTTATATTACTTTTTCCAATAGATCAAACCCTTTTCAACATGAAGTAACAAATAATTAGAACTCATATTTATTTGGATCAATATCTTAAAGTAATGCCTCACGGGTGATCTATTACATTATTGGGTTACTATTTGTTTGTGAATCAGCTGAACAACATCAACTAGTAGAATAACCATGGTTCAATAGTCAAATATTTTGTGTATATTTCGGTTGAAAACCAAATTTTACGACAAAAGAGATGAGTCCAGCTTACCAATTCTGAACTTTCCATTTCTAAGTAGCAACATATAAGCAATAAACAGTTAGGAAAAAATTCAAATGTATTGCCCTAATAAATTTTACCATCCCCCTATTCATTGCTTTCTTGCACTATTTAGCTTACTGTTTGTGTCATATGTGCATATGTTTGTAATCAGAAACTTCCATAGATTTAATATTCAGTATATAAAATGGTAAAATATCATTTCTTTTGGGTGAATCCATGGCAGCAATCTGCATTTATTTGCTATAAAATATTGCAAAAAAGGGGGAAAAAGATGTCACATATTTTCCCGAAATTTGACTAAAAATAGAATTTCAATAGCTTGAAGTAATAACTTATCTGAAACAGTTTACATATATCTTTCAGAAAATCCGATGTCTTTCATCTCTTTTTTTTTTGTAAAATTGCGTCAAAACGTCGTGTAGAAAAAAAAAATGTTTGTAAACAATACATTTATTTCTTGACCATTGGCAGGTCTGGCTATGCAAATCCGGAGAGTCAAACAGAAAATAGCCCATAAAACATGTAAAAAATAATAAGCTTATGAGCAATCTTTGAAGGCTTAATTAGTACTCAGTTGTCTAAAAATGAATTTTATTACACAATAACTTTCATATTTGAAAAATCCACTGGGGTCAAAATGCGAAACCAAACATCTAACTGTGTATTGCTACCTAAGCAGCACCTGCATACGGGGTATATATCTCCCAATTGATACGATATACCCGTGCTTGTTTTTCCCATCATGATTTTCTTGATAGAGGTTGCTGCTCACAAGATAGCTACTAAACTAAGAGTTCCAAATGGTGAAGTTGAAATCATCCACTGGTAATTTTTACGGACGCCATCATAAGTTGGTTGACCGTTATGGAATGACTGTTTCACAGAAAATATCGGATATGTTCCTTACGTCGTAACTACAATTCCCTTCCTTTTCATGAAAGTGACCTTCCGAATTATACTTTTTACCGGATTTGTTATAACATGAGCAACACGACGAGTGAAACATGGAGAACAGGATTTGCTTATCCTTCTGGAGCACCTGCAATTACCTCTAGTTTTTGGTGGGGTTCGTGTTGCTTATTCTGTAGTTTTCAATGTTGTGTCATGTGTACTTTAGTTTGTATTTTTCATTTTTAGCCATGGCGTTGTTAGTTTATTTTCGATTTATAAGTTTGATTGTTCCTTTGGTATCTTTCGTCCCTTTTTTACATTTTCCCCAAAACTTATATAACATTTACACTGCATCTTCCTGTTACAGTATTTAGCAAAGCAGTGGGTAAAATAAATATTTCCTGCTTGAATAGTTTAACACTTTTTTAGGGTACATTATAGCTTGCTGTTCGGTGTGAGGTAATGCTCCGTGTTGAAGACCGTAGTTTTATCTCAAATTGTTTATTTTTTCAACTGGTGACGTAGATAGAGAGTTGTCTCATTGATACTCCTAACACATATTCTTATATTTATGCAAGGTTTTTTGTGTCGTCCTTTATGTATCCATGTAATCTTAATTTTGTGTCAAATTTAGATGACATGTGGTGTTGTCTTGTGATAGTCCTATTTTACAAGTTGTTTTGATTATAATTTTGTTTAGAAAACAAGTTTTGACCACTTTGATATGAATTATATCAAACATTTCCGCATTTTTTGTTTCTCTTTGAAAAACATCTAGCGGTTACTCATATAAAAGAATGACAAAGACATAAGGTCAACTTCCACTGATCTGTTTATTTACAAGTTTACATTAAAAGTTGTTTAGTTCTACTGAAATGGATTTTTTAATGTCGTTTTAAAAAAAAATTCCATGCAATTTAACATCGTCATCACTAAAATTGATTAAACTTAAGTCTATAAAATAAAGACAATGAATGATGTAAGCAAATTACAACTTAGATACTAGTAGATAAAAACTGACCAAACTAGAAATAACAATAATATGAATTGTTCTAGGGTGAACATGTCAAATTTGATCTGTCGAACAGCTGGTGGACTTCATACGATATCTGGTTTTTTGTTCAGATTGTTGTCTCTTTGAGATATTCCCCATTCCATTTTCAACTGGAATCTCTTAAAGAGTACAAAAGGTAAAACTGAACTCTGAGGAAAATTCAAAACAGATAGTCCCTAATAAAATGGCTTAATAAAACGCTCAAACACATCAAACGAATGAACAACTGTCATATTTCTTGACTTCGAAAAGGCATTTTCTTATGTAGACAATATTGGATTAGACTTGTCAAATTTTTTTATGTTTAGAAATGTCCAAAACCTTTTAAAGTTAGAACTGTCTAAAACTATTTTGAGGTAGAACTTTGCCCGTTAGAAACTGTTCGTAATGTGTCAGGAGAACAGTTCAACAACTTTTTCTGTAAATCTATAATACATCTCATAATAGTTTAGTAGATTTTTAAGAGATACAAATAGACGAACGAACATAAAGATTAACAATGTATAAACAGCTTACAATTCCTCTTATTTTCTTATAATTATCAATTGTTTTAAACTATTGTCTTTGGTTTAATTTATCGCATGTTTTCAATTGCTTTAACATTTCAAGGTGAAACATACCATACATTTAAAGTGTAGTAGTATAATATAGGGCGGCTTACCTGTAATTCTTGCCATTTCCTAGGTTTTTGAAATTATTTTCGAAACAAACTCCGACATATTTTACACTATAAGTAAGATGGGAAGAAAGGCTTACTGCACATACATGTAACTATTTGAAAAAGAGACTTTCTTCTTGTTTGGTTGTAGTAAGAAACTAAAATTCTACACTTAAAACATACTGGAAACATTTTTAAACTTTGTTTTCATACTCAACACACTAGAGGATAATAATGAAATCTCGAACACAAGATGAACTTATTTCTGTAGAACAATATTTTCTGATTGATTTTCTATGTAGATTTATCAGGTAAATCATTTTGTCGGTCAAATCAAAGTATCTATGTTGTTTTATGTAAAGTCAAATATAACAGATTCATATCATTCTAAAAGCGACATTATAAAGTTCGTTGTAAATGCGAGAAGACTCAATTCATTTGCCACTTTAAATTGTGTAAATATTTTTCCCAGGCGTAGTAACAATAGATATCTCTTTTTTTAGGATATT
This sequence comes from Mytilus edulis, assembly GCF_963676685.1. Classification (NCBI taxonomy): domain Eukaryota; kingdom Metazoa; phylum Mollusca; class Bivalvia; order Mytilida; family Mytilidae; genus Mytilus; species Mytilus edulis. The sequence continues at coordinate 63,507,680 of NC_092356.1, forward strand.
ATATTGGATTTTCAAGTATTCATTTCCTGACACAGAACATAAAGTGCAAACAACCATTTTAATAAGTTAATGCATTTTTACTTTGTAACCTATTTGAGTTTCCATAACTCTATTTCTATGTTCTTACATCAGGAGCTTGTAATGTTGATGTTGTCGTTTGTTGCTGAGTGAAATATTTGTTTTTCGTGTATTTCTCTGTGCATTAATTAGGCCGTTAGTTTCTGTTGTTTGAATTAATTTCCAGGACCTCTTATATGTGACTATATATTATGGGGTTGCTTATCATCGAAGGTCATACGTTGAACTTTAGTTGTTAATTTCTGTGTCATCTTGGTCTCTTGTGAAGAATTGTTTTATTGGCAATCATACCACATCTTCTTTTTTAGCTCACCTGGCCCGAAGGGCCAAGTGAGCTTTTCTCATCACTTGGCGTCCGTCGTCCGTCGTCGTCGTAATCTTTTTACATTTTGAACTTCTTCTAGAGAACCACGGAATGGAATAAAATCAAACATGGCATGAATGTTCCTTATGAGGTGCTGACCAAGTGTTGTTACTTTGTAGCCGATCCATCATCCAAGATGGCCGCCATCGGGGGACTTAGTTTAACATAGGACTCTATGGGAAATGCATACAAATGACTTCTTTTAGAGAACCACTGAATGGAATAAAACCAAACATGGCACGAATGTTCCTTATGAGGTGATGATCAAGTGCTGTTACTTTGTAGCCGATCCATCATCCAAGATGGCCGCCAGTGAGGACCTAGTTTAACATTGGACCCAATGGGAAATGCATACAAATGACTTCTTTTAGAGAACCACTGAATGGAATGAAACCAAAAATGACATGAATGTTCCTTATACGGTGTTGACCAAGTGTTGTTACTTTGTAGCCGATCCATCATCCAAAATGGCCGCAAGTGGAGGACTTAGTTTAACATAGGACCCTATGGGAAATGCATTCAAATGACTTCTTTTAGAGAACCACTGAATGGAATAAAACCAAACATGGCAAGAATGCTCCCTATGAGGTGCTGACCAAGTGTTGTTACTTTGTAGCCGATTCATCATCCAAGATGGCCGCCAGCGGGGACTTAGTTTAACATGGGACCCAATGGGAAATGCATACAAATGACTTCTTTTCGAGAACCACTGATTGGAATGAAACCAAACATGGCAGGAATGTACCTCATAAGGTGTTGACCAAGTGTTGTTACTTTGTAGCCAATCCATAATCCAAGATGGTCGCCAGCGGGGGACTTAGTTTAACATTGGACCCAATGGATAATGCATACAAATGACTTCTTTTATTGAACCACTGAATGAAATGAAACTAAACATGACATGAATATTCCTTATAAGGTGCTCACCAAGTGTTGTTACTTTGTAGCCGATCCATTATTCAAGATGGCCACCAGCAGGGGACTTAGTTTAACATAGGACCCAATGGAAAATGCATACAAATGACTTCTTTTAGAGAACCACTGAATGGAATGAAACCAAACATGACATGAATGTTCCTTATAAGGTGTTGACCAAGTGTTGTTACTTTTTCGCCGATCCATCATTCAAGATGGCCACCAGCGGGGGACTTAGTTTAACATAGGAACCTATTGAAAATGCATACACATGACTTCTTTTAGAGAACCACTGAATTGAATAAAACCAAACATGGCATTAATGTTCCCTATGAGGTGCTGACCAAGTGTTGTTACTTTGTAGCTAATCAATCAACCAAGGTGGCTTCCAGCAGGGGACTTGGTTTAACATAAGACCCTATGGGAAATACATACAAATGTCTTCTTTTAGAGACCCACTGAATTGAATGAAAGCAAACATAGCATAAATGTTCCTTTCTTAATGAGGTGCTGGTCAAGTGTTGTTACTTTGTAGCCAAATTTTATCTTTTTATATGATTTCAAAAACCCAAGTAGAATCAGGGGAGCGATACAGGCTCTTGAGAGCCTCTAGTTTTATTCAGCAGTAAATAAGTAAATAAAGTATTACATGTCGCTACTGATTGGCATATACAAATATTCATCCTCGTCATCTGTCAAATCATACAAGTCTGGTTCACTAATTTAGATAGTATTCAATAACATATAAGCAAATGAATAAATAATAAAAAAAATAAATAACAAAAATAAAAACATGATTTACGAGTTGCTCATTTGAGCTAAGTCAAGGCTACTTTTTTTTTAAATTTCAATTGATTTAATTCGTAATAGAAAGACATTATACGTGTAACAGAAAGACAGATTCATGTATATTGGCTTTCAAATACTCGTTTTTTAGCGTTCCTGGTGTAGTTGAATCGATAATGCGCCTCTGACATGTCCGACGTATGCAATTTATAACTTGTTGCTGCCTTTTGTCATTATCGAGGCAATATTTGTGCTGGTGAAATATCAGTCTCTGTGGATTTTATCAGTTTATTTATTCATTACTTCGGTTATGGCATGATTAATAACAAATCTTTATAAATATTTCGTATATAAATTATTTATAAAATCGACGAATTGTTTACAACGCACAACGTCCGGAATCCCACCCGTGTATATTCAAGTATAAGCATCTACGAATACATGTAGCTTGCATTTCAAATTGTAGATATCATCAATATTTAATGTCCAAGTATAACAGTCCATTGTACATGCCAGGCCTTAAGCAATGTTAAAAAAAGAACTCATAAACAACAACATTAAACCAACGACGTCTAAAAAGCTTGTAGAAATTCTAATGTTAAATAAGTATAAGAAAAAGTCATATGGCCTTTATTTGGTTTCATTAAAGCTTTATTGATAATTTTATTAAGCAATTTTTTTTTAAATTTTAAAATCTGACTCAAAAAATATTTCATACATAAAAAGAGGTAAATAAATGGAGAATCTGGACCTCATGCTTTATTAACAAACATTTTTTTTTTTCAAATATATAAATAAACGTTTTGAATATAACCATTCAAAAAATTAAACTATGTGTATTCAATTAGATATTTTGAACAATACTGTGTGTTATCGAAAACACAATATATTCTAGGTTTAGTAACATTATCAACACAGCTATCAAAGAAAAGATTTGGATTGTTTGTATCTTGTAGTGGCGGTCTAACATAGTCATCTCTTCCACAACAAGTTTTACCCGCCAAAACTGAATACACAAACATAAATTTATGTCCGTTAGAATCAGATTGAGCATATCCATCAGAATATTTGGCATCTTTGGCAAAATAAGTTCCTTTGCCTAATAATGTACCAACTCTTGTGCCTGCCAAACGACAATCTAAATTCTGTTCCACAATCAAGTCTACCTTGTCAGGGAGTGTACCATGAAACAAATTCTGTTCATTTGCACAACCGATTCCGTATTGTTTCTCCAGTTTTTTCTTCTTCCTGAAAATCGAATTATGTATTTCATTTGATGAGCGCATTTTTTTTCGTCTTATTCATATAACAAAGTTTTCAACAAAATTTTCGAGTTTATACGTGTAGAACGCCACATGCAGGGTGTGTGCAATGTTTGACACGTGGTGGCGGTTTTGAAGCGAAGAATAAGGATAAAGGTAACTGAAAATATCAAAATTTCTTTTTTGAGAATTGTTAAAACAAAATAATGAAATGCATGGAATGAACCGAGCCAAAATAAATTTCAAGCAAGCAGACATTTACAGTGCTCTGGTTTCTTATACACCTCTCCCTAGTTTTCTGTGCTGCATGTTGCGTTCTACACGATGGTTTTTTTTGGCTTATGGGTGAACTATCCTAATTGACCTGTGATTTTCGATGGAAGCGTGTCATAAGGCATTGTGACGTAAAGATTTTTCCTTCGTGACGTCAAATGTATCGAGAAATCTTATCAATTGGAAGATCTTGTACAAAAAACATTTATTTATAAATATATGAGAAACAATTAAGTTCAAAGCACAATTACCTGTCGTTTATCTGTTGTAAGGGCAATTTATTTTCATTTATTGCATTTACTCTAAAAATACAATACAATCTAGTAAGCTATGACAATATACAAAAATAACCCATATTTGGAAAGACAAAAACTAAAATATAATACATACACTTGGTACATTTCCCAATTGAATTTGTCTTGGATTCTTTGTATTGACACGATTCTGGCCTGTGGTAATGTATTATCAAACATCTGTTTCACATCCTTCCACTGTTGTTTCATTAGATCAGTTTTCGAAGGTTCTATATTTACTCTCAAAATGATTTCCTCACCCATATCATCCCAGTCCGCTGGAAAAGTAAATCCTGATTTTGTTTTTGCAAATGACTTTTCTATGACTTTTTTAGCAAGTCTGAAAAAAAAGATGTTTTCAGTGTCATTAACTGTTAAATGTAATGAATATCAAGTGAATATACATTGATTTAATGTAAGTATACATATCTACTTTAACTTCAATAATTGTTTTTGATAACGTTAATTGCCTTATTTTTCTCTACATACACTGAAGTATGTCCAGTGCACGATGTTTTGTCGATATTGTTAACATCGCAATGTCAACTTTATTGTGTCGTTATTGTGTTAACATTGTATCCTATCTTTATGTTCTGTACCTTTGTGTTTACATTGTCTAAATCGTATATTCGTGATGTTAACAATGTCGTGTCAACATCTTGTTTATGTTGTATATCGACTCTTCTGTTTACATCGTTGACATCGTATACATGGTGATGTTGACAATATCGTTTTTACATTTTTAACATTGTATAGATGTTGTGAACCAAGTTTTTACTTTTGTGTTTTCATCGTTCACATCGTATACATCGTGATGTTGACAATATCGTTTTTACATCGTCCACATCGTAAAGATGTTGTGAACCAAGTCTTTACCTTTGTTTTTACATTGTTCACATCGTAAACATCGCAATATTGTCAATATCGTGTCAACATCGTGTTTATGGTGAATATAGAGTCCATATCTTTCTGTTTACATCGTTCACATTGTATACATCATGATGTTGACAATATCCTTTTTACATCGTCAACATCGTATGGATGTTGTGAACCAAGTCTTTACCTTTGTGTTTACATCGTTCACATCGTATACATCGCAATGTTGTCAATATCGTGTCAACATCTTGTTTATGTTGTATATCGAATCTAAAACTTTCTGTTTACATCGTTAACATCGTGATGTTGATAATATCGTTTCTACATCATTTTCATAGTCAAAATCCTATAAATAATGTGTACCAAGTCTATACCTTTGTATTTACATCGTTCACATCGTATACATTGTGATGTTGATAATATCAAAAAAGCTTTTTTATTCATTTATATAATAATTATTCAATGAAGTTTGTCGATTACATGTATACAGTTTGCATTATTATGGTTTTTTTTTAACAACAAATCATTAAAACAAATGTGATGTTATAGCTCTAATTTGACACAAAATAGTGTCAACATAGTTTATATGGCGATGTAAATAATGTAAACACAAAATCGTTTTAACATTGTATACATCACGATGTTTACGATGTCAAAAATGTAAACAATATATAAGAGTTAAGATAATGTAAACGATGTTGACACAACATAGTGTTAACATTGTACACATCGCGATGTTTACGATGTCAACGTTGTAAACAATATATAAGGGTTAATACAATATATACGATGTTGACACAACATCGTGTTAACATTTTATACATCGGGATGTTAACGATGTCAATGATGTAAACAATATATAAGGGTTCAAACAATGTATAGGACGTTGACACAACATCGTGTTAACATTGTATACATCGCGCTCTTAACGATGTCAACGATGTAAACAATATATAAGGGTCCAAACAATGTATACGATGTTGACGCAACATCGTGTTAACATTGTATACATCGCGATGTTAACGATGTGAACGATGTAAACAATAAAGAAGGGTTGAAACAATGTACACGATGCTGACACAACATCGTTTTAACATTGTATACATCGCGATGTAAATAATGTAAACACAATATATTTTCTAGATTGTATACATCGCGATGTTAACGATGTCAACAATATATAAGGGTTCAAACAATGTAAACAATGTTGACACAATATCGTGTTAACATTGTAGATATTGCGATGTCTACAATATTGATTAATCATCGTGCACTGGACATGAAAGCATACACTTTTACTTACGTTTTTATTAAAAGTTTTTCCGTTTCATCTTTAGTTAAGTCTATAGGTGTTTTACCATTCTTATTCTGTATCAGTACGTTAGCTCCATTCTCGAGAAGGAAGCAAAGCACCTGAGTATCATCAGCCCCTCGCCTTTTCCGCATCATCTACATACAAATGATTCATAGATTAAATACATAGTGAATGTTTTCCGGAACTTTTATTAACTTATATGTGTGCTTCATTATATCATTATACAATGTTTACTGTGTACCAAGTTAAAAGAAAAAAAGGTTTTACGACTCACTGTCCAATTTCAAACTCTGTCTAGGTGCTGTGATTTTTATCAGTATGTAAAAAAATCATAAAACTTGGATGAGAAAAACTTAAGTTCGAGTTGGAAACGAAAAAAAAAATATGAATACCAATTTTAAACGAAGCATAATTCTATAACGGTAAATTCGAACTTTGTCTGTGATTTGTGGTGTATTAGCCTTGTGTATGAGTCCATTGAAGGTAGCAATACACAGTTACTTGTTTTGTTTCGCTATTTTGGCCCCGCTGGATTTTTCTAATATGAAAGTTATCGTGTAATACAATTCAATTTTAGACAGCTGAGTACAAATTTAGCCTTCAAATGGTTTATAAGGACATCAAGATTATTTTTTACATATTTATTGTCTATTTTCTGTTTGACTCTCCGCATTATCATAGCTAGATCGCCCATCGATCTAGAAATTAATGTAATGCTTACAAACACTGTTTGACGCGATTTACAAAAAAAATGATTTTCATTGGATTTACTAAAAGATATATGTAAACAGTTTCAGAAAATGAATTACTTCAAGCGATTGAAATTCTACTTTAGCCACATTTTGGGGAAATTTGTGACATCTTTTCCCCCTTTTTGCAATATTTAATAGCAAATAAATGCAGATTGTTGCCAAGGATACACCCATAGAAATTATATTTTACCATTTTATATACTAGATATAAAATGTATGGAAGATTCTTAGTACATACATATGCACATATATGACACAAACAATAAGCTTAATATTGCAAGAAAGCAATGAAAAGGGGATGGTAAAATTTATGAGAGTATTTTTTTGTTTTTTGTCCTAACTTTTTATTACTACCTAAATTTGGATGAGGAAAACTTTGTATTATATGTCTCTGATGTGGTCAAAAGATTTTTGTTAAACAGGTCCGTCCGAGGTATGAAAACTACTCGTTAACAGATATTACATTTGGTTAATGAGGTCAGATAATTTTGTTATGTGATAACAATTGTATTATATGTCTCTGACCACATCAATCTAAACTGACATTATTTGCTCTTTCTTTCTGCAAATCTATATAGCTGCACAGTACTTCAGTTTTAATTTTAGGTCAAGAGGGACTGTACTATACAAGTTACAGCAATAGTGGAAAACAATTTTGTTCCCATCAATTTATAGTGCCAGCATGCAGGGGCAGATCCAGCCATTTAAAAAAGGGGGGTCCAACTATAAACTCCTGAACCCCCCTTGATCTGCCAATGACCATGTCCTCTTTTTATTCAAAATATTGAATCATAAACAAATATCAGTAGTTTTCATACTTCAGACTGAGTCGTATAATAAAATCTTTTGACCGCATCAACCAAAACTGAACTTATTTACACTTTATCATGTAAATATACATGTATATGGCCTCACTGTAAACATGGTAAACCAATATTATTTCTATGTGAGGACGGATCGTATGATAAAAATGACGACAACTTTGAAACACAATACACCTTATCGCTTATCCTGGCTGACCTGGCCTCTTGAACTTTTGAAGCATACAACAATGACTTTTCCATTGTGGCGTCAGATATTTTGTTTTAAGACGTCAAAATTTTACGGGAACCTGTGTGATATCCAGTAATGGCAGACAAATAGCGACAAGGTGTATTTATACCACATCTAAGAATTTAGCGCGCCGTTATTTCCTCTCTGTATCCATAATAATGAACCGTCATTAAAAATTCTAAAGTGACTTTTTAACATGTTTAAGTCAGTAGTTTGTGATGGTTTTTTTTTTTAAACAAAACTATTTAATGGCATCATCCAACACTCACATGGCTGATTCGTATACTTTATTTTAAAAATAAAATAAAAAGTACATGTATGGGAAGTTCTCTTCTTGGAATAGAATACTGTTAATAATATAATTTGAAGAAGGCAAAGAAAAATGCATGATTTTGTTTGTAGCCGAACGTCCAGGGGCAAATGTTTCATTCATGTTCAGATCCAGTATATTTTTCTGAGTTGCAGACTCCCAGATATCATTTATATTCGTTATGGATAAGTCTGGCTAAATTGACGAGATGGTGCAAATGTATATATAGTTTGTTTACGTTGTACAACACTTTTTTCATTAATATCCCATAATTCATCCACTGTACAATTTTTGTTTGAACATTTGTCAAAACAGAATCTTAAATGAATGTAAATCCAAGGCAAACAAGGTAAATTACGATTAAAATTCCATGAATTAAATGCAGAGTTTTATTAAGAAAGAGACTGTTAAAAACGGGGAACGAAGAAACGTAAACAATGATGTTTCCGTATGCAATCTTATAAAAATATTTCTCCGATGAGTTGGGTAACCTTCTATTCACTTCGATATTTGTACATGTAACGTAATAAAAGTCGTTTGATCAGTAAAAAATATAGAAAATCTGCTATTTAATATATAGCAAAGTAATTGGAAGTGATTTATTTCTTCTAAATTCTAAAGTGCCCTTACTGCGGTGACGTCATTTAGAACTGTTCTACAGTCCTGACTGATTTAGTCAGTTCTGCTGACAGTTCTACGGTTAGAAGTGATTTGGACAGTTCTACCTAGAACTGATTTAGACAGTTCTACCCTAGAACTGATCCTGACAGTTCTACCTAGAACTGATTTAGTCACTTCTACCTAGAACTGATTCTGACAGTTCTACTTAGAACAGTTCTAGAGTAGAACTGTTCTAGGTAGAACTGTTCTAGGACAGGTTAGAACAGTTCTATGACAGAATATTCTGACAGTTCTAATGAGAGGTTAGAAGTGATCTCCACTGTAGGATACAAAACTTAAATCAAATAGTTTGGGGGTGGGGGGGTTAATATTCTGCAAGTTTTGTATATCTAAAATCGATTTTTACATATATCCCTATTGGTAAATCAATTTTTCCCAAATTAAGTAAAGAGGGGGGGGGGGGTGGGGGGTCAGTGAAAAAACTATGTGAATTAAGTTTTTTTATCCTACATTGAACTTTTGATGTCATCCCTAAAGCTTTAAATGCCCCCACTGACTATTGAGGAGACAAAATAGTTTGCCAAAACTGATCCTGAAATCACCCTAATTTTGAGGGGGTCTCTCATGATTTTTATACTATTTTTTTTTATTGTTTCTTTTCAATTTTATTATTTTTCTTCACTTATTCATTGTAAAAGTATCGATTGTTCTATTAGTGTTATCTATAATTGATTTTCAATATCATACGCTTTGTATTTATTCAGGATATAAACACAAACACATACTATATAGACGCTTGTCATACAACGTAAATTGATTTCGAAATATCTATTTAGATTTGTTTTGTAGTTGGGTGTACCACACGTCCAGTTTAGTTCAATCTGATACCTACACTAGAACTTTTCTGTGTCTGAAGAATATGCAATGCTGTGTCCCCGCTGTTGTCCTGCGCATTTACCGAACACTCTGTAAACAAATGTCATTACATAAATATATATATGTTTTTCAATAAGAAGATTTGAAATGATTGCCTATCAGACAACTCTCCTTCAGAGACAAAATAATATAGACGATAACATTTGAAGATCTTAAAAATATATATATTTAAAAGAAAGACACATTGATTGCCTGTAACCCCATTGAATATTTGTTTTGTAATCTGGCTTAATTACTTATGTCTGCTAGATAGTTTATATTCCATATACACAGTTTTGTCCTTCATTGAATATTTTAAATCAAGTTTTTTGCATTTAATTTCCCCTTTCGAATTTTCAATATTGGATTTTTGTCCTATTATAAATTGCTAAGTAAGATACATATACATTACCAAACTTTATTAGTTGTTCTACTGATTTTAACGTTCCGCCACTATACACTGCACTCATAAGAGGAGTTCTTCCTTTGTTATCCTTGACATTAATATCTGCTTTTCCGGTCTACAAATGGAATGTAAACAATAGTAGGAGACTGATCAAATATAAATCGGATGGTGATGTCATTTATCAATACGTTTAATAGTTGTATGCATAGGAGTAGCTCTTCGTTTTGAACTATGTACTCTTGCAATTTCCCATCAATAGCGGGGACGTTATATTCTGTACTACGTCAAACTGAATTGACATTTTTCAGTAATGACAAAAAAGTGTTGGTAAGGGGGATAAGCTATTTTCATAATTTTCTTAACATATCTTATTACATTTATCAATGATTTATTACTCATTATGTTACTACTAACATTTTATATATATATAAAACGGTACCAAAATATCATATAGTTCCTAAATTGCACCTACTAGTAATTAGTTTTTCTTGAGACTAAATCATTTGTATTTTTATTATTTTACTCTATGTTCGTCTTTAAACGTAGGTAAACATATCAAAATATCATAAAACGTTCACAGTAGATCTGAAAAACATTAGTACACATTATAATTTACCAGTGTAAAAATATGATCATTACATAATACTGAAACAAAGTAATATGCAACGAACGTTTCGGACGTACATACAGTCGGATGAAAAACAGATGAATAGATGGAGGACAATCAGACAAGTTAAATGCAAAATCTATCAAATTCTTAAGTCCCTTATGGGTATAATAACGCTGACGAAATAACTGTATTTATTCAAACAGAATGGTATCTGTATGAAATTAACTTAAGTTACTTTACTCTTCGTTTTACGTATGTATCATAGTTAAGTTACTTTTAACATTTGATAAATCACAGCATTGAAATAATAATACTGCATTGTAAACTACGAAAGCCGAGAAGTATAATTCAAAATTCAAAATTTTAAATTCAAAACTCAAAAATCCTACATTAATCTATCAGGATTCCCCGCGCTTACGAAAGCCTAAAAGATCGCACTTTACACTTTAATATACTACTGAAAGCTATTTTAGAAAGTTTGTTAAGAACACGAACTCATTGAAACAAGGCAAAGGGTCCGTTACACCTTCATAGGGATACATCCAATTTTACCATTTGAAACCCTTGGTAACACAGCGTCCTTGCAAGTAGCAACCCTCTATCAAAAAAATAGGAAAGGAAACCCGAGCCCTATACTACTACAGCTGGAAAGTCGCTTCACTGAAATGGAACGTTCACAATGGAAAAATTGAAATCATCGCTTTTTCGTAAAGTTTAAATATGCATGAAATATTTACCACTGGTGGTTAAGCAAACAACAACAAATCTCTTAAAATGTCTTAGTTTTCAACGGAAGAATCTAGTTATTAAAATATGTATATACAAAAGACAGATTTTGTGTATTGTTCATCAAATTCTGATAATTTTATGTTGTTATATCAACAAAATTCGTGTTAAGTTTTTGACTATTTTTCTTTATGTTATTTGGGAGTTACGGTCTATGATTGAAATAAGATGATACTTTTGGCATTTACTTATGTAATTCCATTTATTACGAAACCGTATTAGGGTCATCCTTTTTTATTTAACTTTTTTCAAATTGTCGACTTTAATCTTGGAATTATCAACTTTAATCTTGGAATTGTCAACTTTAATCTTGGAATTATCAACTTTAATCTTGCAATTTCCAACTTTTTTAACTTCGATTTTTTTTGGTAGAGGTGTGCTACGTTTGTCTAAAACAATGTACCCATTTTTATATATTATTTACTAATATATGGTACCTATATTTATATATTAAAATTGTGATCCGCCATGACATTTCCAGGCTCATGGAGGTAGAACGTCATTGTTAGAAAAATTATAAACATCTTAAATATCGAGATTCAATGAAATACGTATGGCTTCTTTTTCGCGGACGCCGAACTATACATTATGTATAAGTTTTGAAGAAGTTTTACTTTATCGTTTGAAAAATATTTGAATCTACGATTTAAATTGAAACACAAAAAAAATCAAAATTCTCAGCTCTACAGATTTTATTTCATAAATGGAGTCGGAAATATATCCATAACAAATGCACCGTATCAAATAATTCATATATCAAAACACTTAGTTATAAACTGTTACGCGTCGCATACTATGTATAGAGACATGCATAATAAATCTAAAATAAAAGAAGGAATTCTTAAAGCTTACTTTGACAAAGGAGTAGGTCCGGTAAGGACCGATTTTGGCCTCAAATTTCAGGTTCATCTGACGAAAGATTTTGACCACTTTTTAAACACTTAAGTGTCTATTTTATTTGAATTAATTAGTTTATGTGAAAGATTTTCACAGATTTAGTCATTAAAAACGATCCGATTCAAGCTCAAATATGAAAAATCTACATTTTGTACCTAATATGCCGAAAAATGTCACTTTTCAGATGGTTTTTGGTAAAAACGAAAGTGGCCGCATCCGTGTTCATCCTCAACCTTTATATATGTTATGTATTATCATAAAATACAACTTACATTTCAATATTAAGGATGAACACGAATGCGGCCACTTTCGTTTTACACGAAAACCGTCTAAAATTTAACTAAAATGCTAGAAATATGAGGATTTCAGTAATTTAGCATGACTTAATGGTGTTAGTACCGGATATATGTGCATTGTATTGTCAAAAAAAAAAAAAAAACAGCCCATATTTATGTAGCAGAAGTATTCTACTGTCCAATAAATAACTAAAGGTTTACATTTTAACAATTTTGTAAAACTGCTATATTTTGGGGCCAAAAAGGGGTCTTACTGAACCTTCTCCTTTTAAACTAACTTCATTTCAACAAGTTTAAATCACATGTTCTAAAATAGAGCTACAAAAAAAAACCAAAATGCTCTGCTGTATAGATTTTCTTTCATAAATGGAGTCTGAAATATATCCATAATAAATGTTCCGTATCAAGTGCATATATGAGAACACCAAGACTTATAAACTGTTACGCGTCGCATACTCTGTTTAGAGACATGCATGATAAATCTAAATTTAAAGACAAATTGAAAAAAAAAAGAAATTCTTAAAGCTTACTTTGACAAATTTTAAACTAACTTCGTTTCAACAAGCTTAAATTACATGTTCTAAAATAGAGCTAAGAATTGTTTGTATTGTAGTAAATTTAATTCTTTGCAATTTTATTCAAGTACGCTATTGAACATTACTAAGAGCCAATAAATACAATAATTTTGTATTTTATAAATTAGTGCCATCCACAAATAAAAGTCGTCATAGAACAGTTTCATTTTCATACCGGTATTCGAAATGATTCGTTTCATTGCTATTACAAAAAAAATATGTCATAATAACAGTGTACGTATAGGAGCCAGGGGCAAAAAGGTGACAAATATATGCCCCCTCTCATTTTAAGACAAAAATTGAAAAAAATGAAAATGAAAGAGAACAATCACTAAATTTAAGATAGAAAATAGTTTTTTTTTTTTCTTGTCAATTTCAGAAGTTTGCCTTCCCCTTTTCCACATACAAACTTTTTTGAAACTTACCCATTCTTATAAATGGCATATTTCTATACGAATGTATACACAGACAGACGTGCCGCCGGAATAATCTCAGCTACAGCGGAGGGGAGCATTAATTTTAACGCTTGTCCGTCTGTACGTCCGTACGTATTCATGGGAAAATTTAGAACTTGGAGTTTCCGCAAATTAACTTTATTTTGCTTCAAACAAATACTATAGAAATTATACACAATGTTAATTACCACCAAACTGAGATCAAGTTTAAAATTTGGCTGGCATCACTTCCACCGTTCAAGCCCATTTATAAATAGAAAAAATGTTAAATTTGTTGTCTACGCGCTCTAACTTTATTTGCCTCAACCAAATGTTATGAAAGTTACATACCCCATACCCCATAGCAAATCATATAAAACCCCGATGTCATTATATGAAAAAGAGGACTGCTTCAAATGCCATCAGCACCACTGAACCAAAATGTACATATGATACATATGCGGATAATTAGCATGTTCCAGAGAGGTATACAGCCGGTAAAAACATAAATTATAGCTGGTACTCCAGGAATATATTCGCATAGGAGTATTTTAACCTAATTTGACACAAAGCTTCTTCTTTTTATCTTTATTATACACAAAGTTTCTTTAGCCTGTTGTACTCGTCGTTTAATTGTTATTTTAGGAGGGAAAGTAAAATCACAAAAATACTGAACTCAAAGGAAAATTCAAAAAGGAAAGTCCCCAATCAAATGGCAAAATCAAAAGTTCAAAAACATCAAACGAACGGATAACACCTGTCATAATCCTGACTTGGTACAGGCATTTTCTTGTGAAGAAAATGGTGGATTGAACCTGGTTTTAAAGCTAGCTAAACATCTCACTTGTATGACAGTCGCATAAAATTCCAACAAATGATAACTTTATTTGGAAATGTTATTTTTTAATGCAAATCTTTTTTATTGTTACTACCAGAAAGTTTTCTTGTGAATTTTTATCTTATAGAGTCTTTGCTAAAACAGAACCAACATTGAAAGATCAAGTTTCAGTGTTTACTTAGAAGATAATATTTTGACACTAGATTTCCCAATGACAGCAATGAAAAAATCCGAAAAAAATTGGTAAAATCGATCTCCAGGAACATTGCAAAACATTTCGTGTTGTTTATTCTTTAGTTTTCTATGTTGTGTCGTGTGTGCTGTTGTTTGTTTGTCTTTTTCATTTTTAGCCATGGCGTTGTCAGTTAGTTTTAGATTTATGAGTTTGACTGTCCCTTTGGTATCTTTCGTCCCTCTTTTTCCACCAGTTTCAAAGGCGGTTTCGGGTTAAAGAAATAACAGAAATAAATTAATAAATAATCATTTAAAAAAAACAGTTGAAATTTTATATAACAATCAAATATAGTATGTCAAAACTATGTAAGCATCCTCTACATGTACAATGAACGAAAATTTGTCTTTTCTGATACAATGCGAAATGCTTAATTGTTCCCTGTGTGGATAAAAAAAAACTGCTATAATCTCCATTCTTCGCCTGCCTATTCTCTAATTTTACACCCGACAATAATTCTCATTCACTACACCGAAAAGTGGACGACATATTTTTTGTGTTGTATAAATGAGGATGGTGCACGTTCTGTGTGTGCCTGTCCCAAGTCAGGAGCCTGTAATTCGGTGGTTGTCGTTTTTTGCTGTATATCAAATTTGGTTTTTTTTGTCTGAATTGTTTTACATTTGTCATTTCGGGGCCTTTTATAGCTGACTATGTGACATGGGTTTTACTCATTGGTGAAGGCCGTACGTTGACCTATAGTTGTGAATATCTGAGTCATTTTAGTCTCTTGTGGAGAGTTGTCTCATTGGCAATCATACCACATCTTCTTATTTCATATTATAAAAGATTCTCAAGTCATGAAAAGGAGAAGAAAAACAATCGAAAAAGGATTGAAGTGACACTCGATATCTCTCTCTCCCTGAGTAAAAGTGATAACAAGAAATGTTTCACTTGTCTAATGTCGGCACATATCATTTGAAAAGTGTTATAATGTTTGTCTGTGCACTATTATATTATTAATCTACGGTATATTTTATCAAATCAGTTGATCAGATTAAGATAATATTAATTGTGTTTAGATTGCAACTGCAATAAAACAGGATTATCTTTCTTGATTTGCGAGTTTTGAATTCTGAATTATGAATGATCCTTCTCGGCTTTCGTAGTACAGAAAACAATGAACATTACAATTGAAAATATGCTACTATATGAAAAAATACCTACTGTAATAAGGCAATGTGATATCTCCACTTTGTTGTTTGCAGCTGCAAGATGAAGTGCTGTTCGACCATCGCTCATCGTGTCACTTGTGTACTTTGTATTAAGTCTGACTATCAGGTCCACAACGCTGAAATGATTTTTAACCATTTGTTATAATATTTTTTATGTTGATATTAATAAATTCATAGCCATAGTTTAAGTGTACAGAATAAGAGTACTGAATTTTGATAATGATATAAAAATGACAGTTTTAAAGGTGATTACAGTAAGCATAAACACACATCACTTAGACTCTATTGGAAAGTTGCCTCACTAACAACCATACTTCCTAGTTTATATTCTATACAATACATTCAACTTATTATGTCTCTGCATGTCTAAATATCCATGATGAAAACCAAAGAGAAGATAACCCATTCATTGCGATACACATAACTACAAAGGTTGACAAGAAGTATGATCATGAATTGGACTTCTCCAGTTCTTTTAGTCAAACCCTTGCTAAAGTGAGTGCCTGTTAGCTGTGCAGTACACATTAAAACACAGTTACATCTGGTAAGAATGAGTGCGTTAAATCCTATGCCTTTTATAGACAAAACAGAGTGGACCGCCCTCTGATTGTTAAGAAACCCATGTAACAATTCTCTAAGATGCATGAAATATTTCCCATTGAACGTTAGCAAACAAAAATCACTGTTACTTTGAAAACGGCACTACAGTAAAATGTCTATTGTTTTTCACTAATTGTAAAATAATGCATACTATTTATTATTCTTCATCACAGCAAACGACAGTATAGGATATCCATTTCCATTTACTGCTGAAAACTTCGCCCTCTTTGATCTAAATATAGATTTGAGTGTATCATGTGGGCAATCTTTCTGTGATACAACAAAGTGCATAACTGTGTCCTTTTTACCGTCCTAAAATGAGAACAGAAAGTCAGAAAAGTCTTAAGAGTCTTCCAAAGGTAGATGTGATTGAATTCCAAAATGAACACTTAGCCTAATTTAGCAGTATTCTACTCGTTTAACAGCAAATAGTTCTATTGCTGAATAACATCGTTATTTAAGATTTACTTCATTTGTTCCCTTTTTTTTAATTCATCTCTAAATAAATGAAATCGTGTTAAAAAAGGAAAAAATTCACTACACGGAATGAACAAAAATAAATAGAGACATTAAATATGACTCAATGTAGTATACTATCATGTTTCAAATCAAGTACTATTTTACCTGTAAACTAGGATCAGCCCCTTTATTTATCAAAACATTACTGCCTTTCCAGTTGCTTTTGTTGACAGTAATGTGTAATGCTGTTTGCTGTTTTGCATTCGTGATGTTGACGTTAGCACCATTGTCAGCAAGATGTTTCATAATGTCAGATTCATTTCTATAAATTTATAGAAAAACTGCTCTTATATACAGTTTAACAAATACAATGAAAACAAGACAAGTCATATTGTTTAAATTAGTTGCCCGAGCCCTCCCCTAAAAAAACCCTTTATTTCTCATCCCATACTAATTTTCACAATTTTTAAAAATGGTTACAAGTAGGAAAATGTTTCAACCAAGCATATATTTTAATTTTAATAGACACTCATTAATTAATGGTTGAAACTTGTACAGTGTATATATATATTAATTTTATAAGAATGAATGCGTGGTTGATGACGCTTATACAATACCCATTTGCAGCAAGATGAAGGGCAGTATCCCCGGCTTTGTCCTGAAGATTTACAGATGCACCATGTTGTACAAGAAACACCACAGTATCATACTTTCCTTCGTAACATGCAACTTGCAGTGCAGTTTGGTCCTTAAATGTTTCATCAATCTGTTTAAAATCATATGAATGTCAGTAATAGAGATTAAAAGTACACGTTTAGATTCAATACCTAAAAAATACTATGTGAAATAATAAAAGATAGACGAAATATCTCATATTGGCTTTCTTTCACTATAAAAAAGAAGATGTGGTATGATTGCCTATGAGACAACTGTCCACAAGAGACTAAAATGACACAGACATTAACAACTATACGTCACCGTACCGCCTTCAACAATGAGCAAAGCACATACCGCATAGTCAGCTATAAAAGGCCTAAATAAGACAATGTAAAACAATTCAAACGAGAAAACTAACGCATATGCTTTAACTAATAATCACTTATTATGTAGCAATACAAGAGTGTTGATCACATCGTTTGAAAACATTTTTATTGAGTTTAAGTGTTGAAATTACATTTTTTGCACTAGTTTTACGTCACTGGATGCGGATTTCGACAAGTGAAATCTCTATATAATCCTTTATTATTTCATTATATGAACTATTGTCTTTGTTTAAAATTTGTGTAACTTTTTTCAATATTAAGTCACGATCAGGAACCTGCTGTTCAATGTGGTCCATAAATGCTTTTCGGTTTTTGTATTTTATAAAGATTAGGTTTTTTTTGTTTAAATGGTATAACACTAATCAAGTAAATTTGGCCCTTTATAGCTTACTGTTCGTTGTGAGCCAAGGCTCCGTATGCGTATTGAAGACCGTACTTTTACCCATAATGGTTTACTTTTTACATCAGAGGACCGTCAGGGCCTCGGGTGTATTGCCATCGCCTAATTTTCCGCCTAATTTGAATAATTATGTGCATATATAATTAGTTTTGGAATGATAACAGAGCTATGCAAATTGTAGATTCGCACACATTATATAGTGCAAAATAAAATTCCTTATCGCTTCCTTTAAGTTCATGTTTTCAATTGATACTTAGAAAATTTATTTTTGTTAAATACAAATTAATAATATGGAAATGTTTTGTGTTTAGAAATATTAGATTATTAGTCAAACGATCTTTATTATCAATGACGTAACGAAAAATTGTTGTTGCGGATGAATACAACCAATGCGCATTCATCATGAGCGAGCTTGAACAAACACGAGAGGCAATCAACACAGGAATTAATACACAGAAAGGTTATTTATATATTTCAATTATTTGATTTTAAGTAACTTGTTTAAAACCGTTTGTAGCATATTTGTCTATCCTATTATCGTAGCAAAACCAGGAATATGTAATCTGGCACAATATGAACATAATTTCTCGTTCCCTGTCGCCATTTTGAAAATACCAGCTGATTGAGTTGGAGAAACGAGAACATGCAAGGCCTTTAAAGATAACTTGCTTTTTGGGATACGATTGCTTTCAAGCAATCTGTAGACTTTTACCGTTGACTCAGGGCTGCATTCCCTCACGTCAACCGTTTTATTCTAAACATTCAGCAACATCTCAGATTCTTATGATTGTCTTGCTTTAAAAGGTAAAAACAAGCAAAAGGATTGAACATAAACAACTCTCCTGTAATGTTTATCTCATGATCTTCATGTTTTATATTTCCCTTGACCTATATGCGTGTTTTTAACAACACGGAAAATCAGAATTAAGCAGTATTTATATTTAGTGTTTTTATAAATTTAGAAACACGTCAGAGGAAATTCCCCAGTTTTGATAAATGCGAGAGTTCTCTGAATTCCGATAATTCTATTTCTGTCATATATATAAGAACTGAAGTGGAGTTTTTCCATATTTGACCGTTATAAAACTGATATTTGATACTGTACTCTCATAAAGAAATGGAGAACCATTCATCATTTCATTTAATAAACGTTCTTGTTCCAAATTGCAAGTCGTGAGTTTGTTTATGTATTAATGCGCATGCGTATAGTTTTCTTGATTTCAAGGGGTATCAGATTGAGTGGTTGCTCTGGATTCCCCGCTTCATTGATTAATATGAAACTCGTGGGATTCTTTCTATGTCTGTCTGCTATTGAGGGTTATTGTTGTTGCATAATTTTAAATCAGATGCATCATTTAAATTAAAATAAATGTAGCGTTTACCTATAACAACCCTTCAGCCAAAATGGAGTCTTCCATATTATCGTTTCGAGTTGTCTCCCTTCCAGATGTATTATCCGTCAAAATCGAAAATCGAAATACAATACGACTCGTCAAGAAAAATTAACTCGTTAGATGTCGATAAACGTCGTATTATATTAAGAACGATCTCAATTTAAACAGAGGAGTGTGTACGGACATGAGTCATGTCAACGGACCCAAAGGAAATTAATATTTTAAGAGTTAGAAATGGGGTTCCTCCTAGAACTAACGGTGATAAGATACGAAGTGAAATACCTTCTCTCACTCTCAGTGACTGCTGTGGAAAGTAAACTTGGAATTGATAGTACAAACATAAAACACAGTAAGTACATTGCTCATACACTTGTATCCGGGATTGGCTATTTTTAAAGTTGAGTGACTATTCAGATTATTACATTTTGCATGTGCAGTTGAATTAGTTTTGAAGATAATACTATCCAGCTGTACCAGGGCTGCCAAAAAGTCTCACGCATTTTAATGAGGGTCTGGATGGGGGGGGGGGGGGTCTGTTATTCTGTAAACATTTAATTTTCACCCCTTTTTTCTCTAATCATTATAAAATTAACCCCTTTTTTCTCTAATCTTCAAAAAATTAGCCCCTTTTTTTTCATTTTTAAAGGGCATTATTCTTTAATCATTTAACTCCATCCAACCCCTCGTTCATGCTTTTTTAGCGGCAGTATTCTTGGATCTATTTTTTTCCCCCTCTTTGATCTTTTGAATTTTGGCCAAATCTCAGGCATTTGCTTAATGAAAAGTTGACAGAACTGCTATACATGTGTCAATGAAAACTATGGCAATCGTATCCCTCAGAGCATTCTGCTCTTTGATTGTGTACTCTTTATTGAAACAATTTGTTTTTTATATTAGATCTAAACAATTGTTTGAGTAAAATTTATTTTCTTCGTATTAAAGTAATAAGTAGATCACATATAGAGTTATACAAGAACGCAATTATTTGTTTACATTTTACCGCCCCAGAATCTTATACGGCTTCTGATTGTATGATACAGGATTGGAATTACATTTAATCGAAAGCTTATCTAATATAAGGTTTAAAAATTGCCGAAAATCCAGTGGCGGATCCAGCTATTTTAAAAAAGGGGGGGTCCAACTATATGTCCCCATTTAAATGCATTGATCGGCCAAAAAAAGGGGGGGGGGGTTCCAACCCCCTGGATCTGCCACTGAAATCATATTCACATATTATGAAGTATAGAAAATATCTTCCATTTCTGCCCGTCGGAGCCATTAAAAATATGCCTTTTTCATTAAGAAAAAAAAAAATAGAAGATCTTTATCAACTGGATTTTAAGTCAATTTGAGCCACATGACCCTAAATATTTTTTTGGTTGTAAGCCCTTGTAATGCAACCCTGGCAATTTCCAGTAACAGGAACTGCCACCCGTTTTCCCCTAGTTTGTGTAGTCTTCGAGAAAAAAAATACGGAAGACCAGTGGTACCCTATGGAAAATGCATTACGAATAATTGTGCTCTTGTAACCTTCAACAGGGGCGGATCCAGTCATTTAAAAAGGGGGTTCCCAACCCAGGACAAAAGGGGGGGGTGGGGTTCCAACTATATGTTCCCATTCAAATGCATTGATCGGCCAAAGAAAAGGGGGTGCCAACCCCGGAACACATATATGGGTGTGGATATTCATGTAGCTGTACAGTGGAGTCTATGGGACTACAATCTTAGTAGACATCTGAATAAACAAAAATCAACCTGTATTTTCATGTTTAATTTGATAATTAAATTTTAACACATTTATACATTGTTTTAAATTTGTTCTTTTTTGTTCATTTAAAAATATAGGGACAACAGAGTTGGTGGATGTGGGTTCGATTCCCACCCTAGGCATTCATTTATATTGGCTGGTGCAAAGCGGGCAGTTTAGCTTAGTGGCCCCACACTGACTGTTGTTCATATGTCACTTAAAAAAATCAGGCAACCTCATTCAGGTTTTGCCATCTTTATTTTTCTTTTCGAAAATCATACAAAATCATTCAAAATTAAACCATTGAATAATTGTGGAAATTACACCACAGATAACTATGGTAATACTTTACTTGTTTTTGGCATTATTAACCTTGGCTGCCATCCAAGATCCAAAAAGTTTTTAAATTGATGAATTGTATATATCAGATTTGGATTTTTTTGGTTACAAATCATTTTGGATTGTAGGTGGCGGCCAAATCTTTATTCCCAAAGGCTTAAAGCTTTCAGGTCTGAAAATTGTCCAAAATCATCACATTTTGACAAATTTGGAGCATAAAATGTACTATTATGAAAAGAACTGATTTATTGAGCATTAAGACTTTTGAAAGAGACCCATTTACAAACCAAATTGTGAACTTTTTGGAGTTTTATGGTAAAGTAACTGTTTATATTTTAGGCCATTTTTGGCAATAAGTGAACCTTGTCCTTTGAATCAGTGGTTTCACAATAACCATAATACTAAGTATCTGTTAGAAGATAGCTCTTTCACAGTACATTGTCAAACTTAAAGATAAATATATACCAACAATGACCAATATTAATGATGGAATGAGATTAACATGTACATATACTGTTTTATGTCGTTAAATGTACATACATAAATGAAAATTAAAACCAAACTGTTATCATTATTCATAAAAAAAGAAAAGAAAAGGGAGGTATGATTGGTAATCAGACCCCAGCTCTAGACAAAATGATGAAAAAGAAATAAAGCTTACTATACAACATTTTTACAATCAGAAATAGCTATACATAAATCAGTTAGAAATAGCCATGAAATGACAAATGTTAAACAATATATACATTGTATGTATACAAGAAAACTAACGGCCACATCAACGAACAAACTGAAAATCAAGATATACACCAAAAAAAAAATTACAAGCCTTTTTTTACAGGCTTCTTACTTAGGACCCACACATTCATATGGTAGTTGTGTTCTATATGTATGGTGCAAAATATTATCATTGCTAAAACCAGTGGTATCCAAAGTATTAAATCCAGAACAAAGTAAAAAAAGACTATCAGTTGAAAAACTATCCAGATGTTGTGAAATTCAATTAACAAAAATACCATCATTAGCAAAGGGCTATCTACATATAATACATTGTAATATTTACAATGAACCATTTAATAATTAGAAAACAGAACCTACAATGTACATGTATAGCTGCTGATTTAAAAAAAAATATAATGAATAAATGATTGACTGTGATTACAATAAAACCAAGATAACTCAATGAAGCTATTCATGAACATTTAAAAAGTTTGTGTTGACTGCAACAAAAATCTAGAATAAGGGATAGTAATCTCGCTGTGTTAACATCCATTTAATTAGCAATTGATCCAAAAGCTAAATGTTTCAGAAAATAGAAGACCTGGATACTGCATGTACAAACATTGTTAATAAATGCCATTTGGAGAGCAGGATCTGCTTACCCATCCAGAGCACCTGAGATCATCCCCAAGTTTTGGTGGGGTTCGTGTTGCTCAGTCTTTAGTTTTCTATGTTTTATCTATTGTACTTTCATTTGTCTGCATGTCTTTTTCAGTTTTAGTCATGGCATTGTAAGTTTATTTTTGATTTATGAGTTTGCTATTCAGAGAGCCGTGGTGTAGTGGTTAGTGCATCGGACTACTAACACAAAGGTTCCTGGTTCGATTCCCGTCTGGGATGAAAATTGCAGGGACTTAATTTTCGACTCTCCCTTGACACCATTTGCGAGTATGGTCTTGAGGAAACGATGATAGTCCGTCGGAAGGGGACGATAAATGGCTGACCCGTGAGAGGCATATCTCTTGCAAGTTAGAGACACCCTTGTAGATTTCGAAAAAGAGAAGTCTAATGCCGCTACAAGGCAGCACTCGCACCCGCAAAGTGGAAAGGGATTAATATAAGTTAAAAAACTTGTTTCCCAATCCACTATAAATAAATATGTTTAAACTAAACTATCTGGTATCTTTAGTCCCAATTAAAGGCAATATTACAATTTATCTGTTTTAATATGATTGTCTTGAACCTCTTTTTCATAGTTCAGTGAGTGACTATATAGCTTTCCGAAGAATTGTTTGCTATGTTGATTCTCTATTATAAATTATAATTTTTTTAATACGCTAATGATTTTTGTATTTGTGCAACTATATGGTCATAACAGAGACAATAATGCCAATCATAATGCCAATCTAATAGTTCTCATTTGACCAAGTCATCGTTGATAATTCACAAAGTTAAGTTTCCTAGTTCAAGTCAGTATCTCAGATATTATAGCAAATTATATTATTTGTACTATATAGTAAGATGAACATTTCTGTCTGGCAGGTATTATATAAACACCTGTCATTTATCAATAATTCAACATAACTTGAGGTCCTCTGATGTTCAGTACTTCAGTACTTTGATTACATATTGTGACTTGGATGGAGAGTTGACTCAGTGTCACTAATGCTACATAATCTTATTTTTTTATTGAAAAAAAATACATATTAGATAAAAAAAAAAAATGCTACCTTATTAGGATAACGATTGACCAATCTTCGAATAGTTTCCAAATCTCCTTTTGAGGCAGCGTCAATTAGTGAAACATTGACGTCAGCGGATGTTTGTTCCTGTTGTAGCAAATCATAGAAAAAGTCTGCAAGGTTTTCTGATACCTCTGAATCATATAAAAACAATAAATGCATTTTCGAAAGACATTATTGTACATTGTTTAATCATCACAATATTAAGTTTAAACAATGTTTTAAGACAAATGAAATAAACATTAAAGATTCAGATACAAGCAAATTTGCTTTTACAAATCTTTCTCTTTTTATCCAAATATTACACTTATTGAACAATACATAAATACATATACTCACAAGATCTTATTTAAGTCAAAATTGAACAATATACAAAGGAATTTTAATGGCATATCTCTTTGATAAAATTTAACAAGGAGGCGTTTGTTACAATCTATAGGCATAGTGAACAAATAATAACATATAGGTTTTCATTGGATAACTGCGTGATTGATGTTAACCTTACATTTCAATTACGGTTTTTTTCAGTGGGTATAACAGAAGAAAAACGAGGTACATGTAAAGCCAAACATAAAATGATATAGAAAAAATAAAAAAATAAAATGTTATTATAAATGTTAACAACTTACAAATATTTCTCCCTTAAAATGCAAATGAATATATATATAGAAAAATGAAATGTCTGGCGGCACACTTCGAACAGTGAACAGTCTATCAACACATGTTGTTACTAGTTTTCTTACGCAAGTCGACCTAAGCCAAATAATTATAACGTCTAGAAAGGGTACATGTATTTCAAGGGGTCAAGGAAAATATTAAACGGTATATAACTAATATGTGGTACCTGTGTAGTCGTCATCACTGTCGTCTGTATCATCAGAATCATCGTTGTCGTTATCTGTACACGCTGCTAGAGCTTGCCTTGATAAACGATCGCCTTCTATGGATGTTATACACGTTGGGTTGAATATCCATTTTTTATTTTCTATTTGTACCATCATATCTCCTTCGTTGTCCAATCGCACTATATGTCCATTCTTCCCTAGCGCCTAAAACAATTATAAACGTTTTTAAAAAGACAATGTCCCCAGTGTATCGTCAATATTTCCGTAACTTCCTTTATCCATATTCATTTCCAAATTTAAAGTTTCCATCTCTAAATGAGCGTTTACTTTTTTCCAATTTAGAGCTGCATTTCGTGTAATTCACAATTGTTAGACTCCCGTTCCAATATGATTGTAATAGTTGATATTGACTTGAGGAAAAGAAAAAAAATATAAAAAAGAGAATGACACCATTCAAATATTCCAAAATACATAATCTAATTAAAAAATATATATATAATAAATATCACCAATAATTAATGCCTTGTCAATTGACAAAATAATTATCCAATTAACTGTTATAGATGGGTGGATTTTTTTGTCTAACTTTTGAACACTTGCATGTTTCATTTCATCGTTCCATCCTCCGTGCCCTTTCTGTAACTCCTTCACAACTTTGTAGTCTTTGTGTATTTTCACAGGATCCCCGAGACTAAACGTGTGTTTCTATTTAAAAACATAAAAATTATACTGATGTAGAAGGTGTGAATACAAAAGTGGTGTCTAAAAGGTATTTTCAGTTAATATAAATATATATGTTTTCCGTGGTGTTTTATTTTCCTCTCCGAATTAAGCAACATCTAATTAATAGTACATGTGTTTATTTGACACCAACAACGCACCAAAGTAATGTCAAATGGACAGAATCTACTTTTAACTAAAAATGACTTGTCTTTAATGGTTCGTTAAAGTCTTGTCATTTTTTTAATGTATTTTTTTAAAATAATTACAGCAAACGACTTGCGTCAATTAATTTTAACAATCAAATGGTCTCAGGAAGAAGATTTATTAACCAACAGTTAGAAAAATACTTAAACCATGCAATAAAACAACCAGACGATTTAAAACACTTATGACATATCATTGGGCTTTGAGTTTAGTTGCTATTTACACTTACTCTAAAAAGAGCCATCCTGTTGACAAGCCAAGTCCGACTATCTTCATATTGTAATCTGGCGCTCTTTCCACCATACAAAAAGCTCGTTATTGTTCCCATTTCCTTAAGACACTGTAATAATCAATTATGAGCTTTCAAGTAATAGTTGAAATGCATAGTAGCTTCCGTAGAACAAAGACTGTTGAGTGTAGCTTCCGTAGAACAAAGACTGTTGAGTGTAGCTTCCGTAGAACATAGACTGTTCAGTGTAGCTTTGTTTGATATCGATATTCATTTTCGATTATTGTCGTCACCTTTAAAACGGTTATATATATATATCAGCAAGTTCATTATTGTGCCATGTTCCTCTAGACTCAACCCTAATCACGTTCTTAATTGTGAGATTACCGATTGGGAATTATTGCCATATCATTTCTTGCAATGACGGGTGTCTCTAGTTAAACGTATACTGCTGTCGATTGATAAGGAGCTGAGTCCACATTCGGTTTAAAAGGGGGTTCTGTTTATTGTTTTTTGGGTAGTTGTTTTTTTTTTTGTTTCTTCTTTTTTCTCGTGTCAAACCTATTTTTCAAATGATATTTACACTGTGTTCTTATGTCGGACTGTTCACCACTGTCCAAGTGCTACATTAGGTGGATGATTATGTGCTTGTATACATGTGTAGCCCGATCACATGATGTATTTGCCTTTACTAAGCTTGTTATTCGTGATAATTGTAAGTGTCTATCGATTAAATTTGTGTTTCGTGTTTTGTTTTAAACTCAAATCAGGGAGTTGTTTTTTTTTCTTCATTTGAAAGTGTTTCCCCTTTTGTGATGGATTTGTTGCTTTTTGTTTTGTTTATTGCTAATGGCTATATTGTGACAAAAAGTTCCTTACATTTACGTCATTTTGATATCTGGGTATAATTGCCTAATTGTCAATTTTACCATTTGATAGATTCAAATTGGAAATATACTTTTTTTTCTTCCTTTTAACTCTAAACACATTTATTAAGATATATAATTACATGTATAACATGTTTTTTTTTGTTTGATTGTTTGATTGGTTGGTTACTTTTCTTCGTGTCAATGATATTTTCCATTATAGTTATCTTTTTTGTTATTACATACAAAATTAAGACTATTTTTATTAACAATAATTCATTTTAATGTACGGTTACAACACTTTCGGAATGATTTCTCACCTGACCCAAGCCTTCGTCCCATCCACCATATATTGGATCTTTTTGCATCTCCATAAAGTTTTTTAGCGGAAGATTAACTATTACTTTGTCACCAATTTTTAAAGCAATTTTTTCAGGATCAACAACATCTGCAGATAGATATCACATATATAAAGATAAGGAGATGTGGTAGGGTTACTAATGAGAAAACTATCCACCAAAGTTAAAATGAAGAGGGTGTAATCAATTGTAGACAACCGTACAACCTTCAACAATAAGAAAAAACATACCGTTAAGTCGGCTATAAATCAGCAAACATGAAAAATAGAAAAAAAAACACCGTTCAACATGTTTATGAGCGCCGAACCCTCCCCTAATCTGGAACAGAGGTGTAACAGCAATTCATCATCTCTTAAAACAAAACAAAAACTCAGTACAGATCTTACAGTACTCGAAGTACTGACAGCTAGTTCAAGCCAATACCAACTTCTAAAAAAAATCATGCATCTAACACAAATATATCAATCATTTCACATTCAATTTCCAATAACTTTAGTGTAAAGACGTCATGAAAAGTCAGAGAAAAACATGACCTTCTGCAATGCCAACATGTAGGTATCGACAGATTTTAGTACCGTTAAAGTACATATGCATGATATTTACTTACTGACAACGGGTAGATGATCACAGTAATAGTTTCCACCAGTGTTTGTATCTGTCTTATCAACACAAATCACATCAATACAACCTTCCGCCCCAACACGGTAATTCTTTACTGATCTATCTGACTTCCATACCACTTTTACGCCTCCACGGTATCCATTCGTACCCCATGTACATATCTCTTTGATGGCACCGATACCAGACTCGCCTCCTAGAAGTATAAAATAGTGACTGTTGACACGTTTATTGCATAACTAAACAAGAATAGTTGATTTACTATCCTGAATATTCTTACAATATGTTTTACTAACACCCAATCAGCAGCGATAACAAAACTCTTTCGCCATTTAAACTGTTAATTTACGTATTTTCGCTCCAGAAAACGTTTCATATACATCTTGATTGATGAATACATAGTTCGATGTTTCACATACTACATGCATATAAGGATGATAAAATATAATTGTAATACAGTTGTAAGAGTATGATCCCTGCTTAACTGTCCACTCGCACTACACATTGATTAAAAATTTAAATTTTGCCAACCAGACACATACAGACACATCAAAAAACAAAGACCGTGTTAATTTTCTTATGTTCGCATTACATTGAAGAAAACGCTACATCTTCTCAGCACCAAGATCTGCAACATTTCTATGTATAATTTCATTGATCAATACAATTGAATTAAAAATATATTGGTTTGTATATAACGTCTAGTGGCAAACATAACAGACATAAAGCAACAGGAACATATTAATGAGTATTGAACCATTGTGTACCTGACACAAAAACTGAGCTGGGTATTGAATGTGGTAATGCACTAGGTACCAGTAAAGGATAGACATATTACCCTGTAGGTCTTACACCGGTACCATAGTCGAACAATCGCGAAAAAGCTCAAAAATACCAATTCTTTGGTTTGACCTGCCTTAGGATTGAATATAATACTTCCCAAATTCAATTCAATTCAGAGATTTTATTGTTGCAAGACCAAAGAGATTGTATCGCACTCGAAGTGAGATCCCTACCAAGAAACTACTACAGCAGTTTTACCGAAAGGAGAAGTCTGCAAGAAATTGGAAAATGAATTACACTGATGCATGTTATCATATGCACATACATGCAATACCAATATTTATGAAAAATTTAGATTTGCTATGATTATACTTTTATAGAGTAATTCTTTGTCCCGTCTATATTTTTAATTTATACAATACCATCATCATTTTTCCATTTCCAATGTGGTCCCCTCATTACTTGTACATTAGGGAATAACCCACGTGCTGTCCTCCGTGAAAACTTGCTGTCCGCTCTAGGTGGTACGTTAACGCTATTGAGGAACAAAACTATGATTTACAAGTATACATTGTAAAATATTGTCAATTATGTCACTGCGTTGAAAACAATATTTTAACGATTTTTTAAAGTAAACTATTTACGTAAAATATGTATACATAAAATGAATGTATCGTTGCACCACCTGTTTCAATTGGTTGATATATATTTGAAAGTTTGGGTAAAGGAAGATGCGAATCTTATGCACTGCAATTAGAACATACTGCGCAAGTTCTACGTGTATCGATACAGTCATTAATATACTAAGTCTTTAATTTGTATTTTCCCACACGAAACTGACAGCCGAGATTTCAAATAGTAATCTTTTATTAATCGGTTTAAAACAACACAAACAAACCAATGTATATATTCATTTTCATAAAAATGTTTGTGTCAATATGGCACATTCAATGACCTTGCTGTTTTAAGCCCCAGTCCCACTAGACCACGATCGCACCACGCTAACCGCGATCTCCAAAAAAAAATAGATCGTGGTGATCTCGCAGTATGAGCGGCATGAAAATGTAAATTTTTGTTTCAATCATGTTGCTACTACGTCTTAATCACGCTTCTACGACGATACCATTGTAGCGACAGCGTAGCGAAAGCTCGATTCTAGTCGGGGAGACTGCGCTATGATCTCACAACGACATCACTACAACCATCACGTTCTTACCGCGACCAAAACACGCTTCCACTACGTCTATACCACGTTTATACCACGCTTATATTGTGCTGTTCAAGACTAATAGTACGCCCTTGTCGTCCTCATCCCGCTGTTTGTACGACCCGACTACGTTCATAATACGATCATCATGTTCATTGTCATTGTCATATAAAATTTATAAAAGCTCTTCAGCTTTTGTTTGTATGTAATTTGGACCTCTTGTCCTTTTTTCACACGGCTCAATCATTCTTGTTACATATATATGTCATCCTTACTATCGTTCACTAAAGCATCGTCATTTGATCTTGATGGACCAGCAATAAGTTGTGATTCAGGTTGGATTGGTCGGTCCGAAATATATCTTCTGGATCATGATTCGTTACTATCAGATATGCCTCCGCCTCTACCTCTACCCTTACCCTTACGTAGATTTCGGTTGCATGACTGCGTTATTTCCGAGAAACTCTATGAATCAATGAGAAATAGCAGGAATGATTCAGTATTTATATGGAACACGATGTAGACCTTATTGCTGGGAGCGTAGTAAGATCGCGGTATGAACGTGGTTTGTTCGTAGTATGGTCGTGGTAAGTGCAAGCTATAATCGCAGTAGAAGCGTGGTAAGATCGTGTTGCAATCGGATGAATCGTGGTATGGTTGTAATGAGGACATGATGAGCGTATACAGATCGTGATAATCGTAGTCAGGTCGTAGAATAAGCGTGGTGAGAACGTGGTATAATTGTAGCGCACCACGATTGTTTTGAACATGTTCAAAGTTGGCCACGCTCATCACGATCATGAAGATCTCACCAAGACCGTACTACGACCTTACTGCGATCTGCACGATTGCTTTATGATCGTCAAAATTTTCATTTTTTTAACAGATCGTAGTGCGATCGTGGCCTAGTGGGACTGCGGTATTAGGCAAATAAGGGATTTGTAAAAGCAATTGAAAGTTATTACTTACGCTGACGACTGCGGTGAGTCAATCCTTTCAAATGAATGATGTATGTCATGCTTGTCTGTCATGTAACAAGTTGAACACATATTGTATTGTCCACAATCACAACATTTCCATCGAGCTCCACGGATATCTTTCTCTTTACAGCTATCACAAATCACACCAGTGTGGGTGACTCCTAATGAACAAGTTTAATTTCAAAATACATTAATCGAAATTTGACATACAAATATAGAAATGGTATGAGTGCCAATAAGACAACTCTCCATCCAAGTCACAATTTGTAAAAGTAAACCATTATAGGTCAAAGTACGATCTTCTACACTGAAATATACATTGAAAAGTAGCTATTATTCGATTTGAGATGCATTAAATCCCAGAAAACGTTATTGCAAGTTTGATTAAATCTAAATTGTAAGCACATGCATTTTTTTTCCTATCAGAAACCTAAAGGATAACAGAATGATCGATTAAAAATGTTACAATTGCTATCTTATTCCATCCCCTTCTTATATTTAGATTTCGGAAACGGTAACAACATTTTTAAGCTTTTTATTGTTTGATTAATTTAATGTTAGCTTCTACAAAGACCCACAGGCAAAATAAATAACAAAAGTACATAAAATCTGTAAAAGCTACGAAGCAAACTAATTAGAAAGATACCAGAGGGACAGTCAAACTCACAGATTGAAAACAAACAGACAACGCCATGGCCAAAAACAAACAGACAAACATACAAATAATAGTACAGAAGACAAAACATAGAAAACTAAAGACTAAGCAACACGAACCCCACCGAAAACTAAAGGTGATTGCAGGTTCACGAACACGAACCCAACCCCACACCCACTGCGAGTGATTGCAGGTGCTCCGGAAGGGTAAGCAGATCCTGCTACACATGTGGCACCCGTCGTGTTGCTTATGTTATTACAAATCCGGTAAAAAGTCTAATTCGGTAGGTCGCAATCGCGGAAACTACCAAGTATGAATGATTTCAATGTTAATTGTATTCTCATTTCGTAACTTTTTACACACTTTGATAGGAAAACAGTCAAACGTCTGCTACTTAAAATCATAATTTTTCAGATTTCCAAGCAATCACTATTTTAAATTAGTCTTTTTCTTTTTTTCTTATTAGACTGAAACATTATAAACATTATACATGAACTTGGATCATAGTAAAATTGAAAATCCTTTACAATTGCAATTTACTACAAAATTAGTCAATACAAAGCCTTAAAACTCCATACACAACATTTTTGTGGTGAACAGCAAATATAACATTCACATAAGAAAACGTTACCTGCAGGTGCTGAATCAAAGACTCTCAGATCATATTTTCCATGTAGACCAGCACGGTACCTCAACTCTCGCCCAGAATCCCAAATGACCGTGACTTTCTGGTCATCCGATCCTTCCTTAGGCACATACACAATAGTGCCAAGAAAACCTTCACCATTATCTTGCCTTTGATTATTCCAATCAGGTCCACGTACGACCCGAAAACCCGTTTTTGTCCGCTGAAAGTGTGAGTGATATATCAATAATATATAGGCACTGGCTACGGTTACATGGAAATGTAACAATAATAAAAATATTATTGTTACATTGAAGACTAATTGCCGGAATGCAAAGTTGGGTGAGGAACCGATTAATTACAAATGTAACAATAATTACTGAGGCTACGGTTACATTACGTTATTGTTAGATGAAAAACAGCAATGTACGCTAGATTGATTAAACTTAAATCTTCTATAGTTGTATTGCTTCATTCTTGCATATGTACTAAACAATACTTGTAATTTAATACTGATAAATAATAAAATATTATTATTCAACAAATGGTGTACAACTTGAATAGTTTTACTACGTATTAATGGTTTTGATGTTCTTAAAGATACTACTCAAGATTAGGAGTGTGACTGTCAAAGGCGAAAAATATAGTTCGATGGTTTCACTTTTTAAAGTATTTAACTCCACACCTACTCTTATTACTGTCATCATACTTTGGACCAATTTTGTTTATGGTGAAAAAAATAAAAACTTGGGATGCGTTTTAAACGAAACTGAAACAATATCAAGACATACATTTCATACAGCTTTATAACTTGACGCAAATTGATAATCAAAAGCAAAGTTTGCTAACTGTAACTTAAATACTAAGAAATTCTGTATGTACACGTATCCGTGGAGGACGTAATTTCGTTCATCAAAAATGTGTCGGACTTTTAAAAACAACTTACTGGATTTGTAGAAATTGTCATTGTAAATAAAAAATTACAGTAAATAAATTGTGTTATAAATGTATGTAATAAATGTCCTCAACTTTTATTATTTAGTACATATTACTAGTCCCATCGTACATTGCTTTTTTCATGTAACAATAACGAAATGTAACCGTAGCCTCAATAATTATTGTTACATTCGTAATTAAACCGGTCCTTACCCAACCATGCATTCCGGCATTTAGTCTCCAATGTAACAATAATATTTTTATTATTGTTACATTTCCATGTAACCGTAGCCAGTGCCTAATATATATGTACCGGTATTTATATTGATGTTAATTTATCCTAGTCTCGTTTTTCTGTAGATATCACTTCTAGCTAGGAATGACTGTAATATCTTGTTTCTGTCTATGAAGAAATATGCGTGTGATTTAAAAGTGTGAACACCTTTTGTTTTATATTATTTCGAAAAGACAAAAAAAAATTATTGCAGTCAGTTTTCATAATTTCATTCTTTATTCCAATCCTGAAGTTAAAATCATGAAAACGCGTTGATGACGTCATGGTAACATGATTAACTTATGTCTATGGGCTGATAACAAAAAAGAATCTCAGATTTTCAGAAGATGTTTTTCATCCAAAATTATATGATTTGTCAGTATCACGTAAATCAGGACGTTGCTGTTACGTTTTTTCTCTCAGACATTTTATATCCATTAATGTTGTAAAAGCTTCGGTCATCCGAATCAAATATAATTAGATGATCGTCCAATAATCTGAAGCTGCGACATAGGAAGAAACATTTTATAGAATACTCAATGATTCAATCTGTATGTAGATTTTGACTTCACAATCGAAAGTATAATATTCCTTTCATTTCTGGTAAAAAGAGTGTAACTTTTATTTCCTATAAGAATAAAAATGTATTTCTGGAAAGATTATACAAATGTATAAATTCAAAGAAAATAGCAAGCCATTCGTGTAAAACTGAGAATGGAAATTGTAAATGTGTCAAAGAGACAACAACCCGACCAAAGAACAGAAAACAGCCGAAGTCCACCAATGGGTCTTCAACACAGCGAGGAAATCTCGCACCCAGAGGCGGGCTTCAACTTGGCTCTCAACAGAAATATGTACTAGTTCAGTGAACATGGACGTCATATTAAACTCCAAAACGTATTGACGAACTGAAGTTAAAAATCATACACAAGATTTAGACTAACAAAGGCCAGAAACTCATGACTTTGCACAGGACCAAACATGCAGCGGGGTTAAATTTAACATGTTTTATGAGATCTGAACTCATGTAAATTCTTCATACCGGCAGAAATGTCTCATGGTATTCATTTTCACGAAACAAACATAATATAATGATACTTTCGTTTTAGGATATGCTTTAATGCTGATATATGATAATTAAATTACTCGCCGAAAATTCGCTAAAATGGAACTACTTATGATATGAAATATCTTAATAGTTTATATATAGAAATATACATACCATTTTTGCACCCAAAGTGGTCACATTTCATTTCTTTTAATATATTTCTTTCAGATTTTTTACTTTGTCTTCATATGGTTAACGGTTTATAAAACATCCGGGTTGACATGACGGTATATATAGAGAGAGATGTATAAATACAACGTTCAATAAATAAGCATTATGGGTAAAACAGGTATTTAAATCTTTAAATGTTCTTCCGCGAAGCCAGAAGTGTTTTTATTTTATTATTGATCAGATCTACACATCGACGTATTCTGTTTATAGTGAACCTGCGAGTCCGTCATTTACTTTATTAACATTCGCAGTCTTTTTATGCGCATCGGATAACAATTTGGCAGTACTTATAAGTATTCATTATAACTTTTCGATCGTCATGCATGTACATACACTCAATGTATTCATAGTATCAAAGATGGTAATACTGTCGAATCTATCAAGTCCCTGTCAACGATACACCTAGTAATAAAATATCAATAATTATTATATGTTACAGAAACATATGGTATAATAAAAAGTAAAATCACAAAAATACTGAACTCAGAGGAGAATCCAATCGGAAAGTCCATAATCACATGGCAAAATCAAATGACAAAACACATCAAAAACGAATACACAAGAACTGTCATATTTTTATAATATGTGTAATGCAACATGTCATTGTTCTGAAAAAATAGATAAATTGTAACTCTCATCTAAATGTTTTTAGGACGAAGGTTTAAATTTGGCGCGCTCCCGCTTGGTCTTGCAGACCCCAAATACCCAGCCTCGTTTCAGTTTGGACCATGCTTTCTCAGTAACTTGCTCATGGCTGCACGCTTTCTTTTTTGCTAGCTTTCTCAAAACGCGATGGCCGAGGGACACGATGCTAAAAGGTTAAGAGACATTATCGAGAGTTTGAGATGCGGTAAACAGAAGAAATTGTATTCGAACGAATCTGATGATGACTTCCAAGAATCATTCGAGGAACTTGACCAGGCGAACGGTGGAACGGCGAATCCGAAATTGGACACTGCACATGTTAATTCTGAAATGGAAATAAGTGAACTCGAAACACTATTGAAAGAACTCCAAGTTGAGAGTAAGAAGGCTCATTTACGCCAGCAAATCGAGAAGGAGAAAGAAAGTTTGCGAACAATACACAGGTCTGCTTTGACACTCTCCGAGGGACTGCAACCATCATCCTTACAACAGCCTTCTGCAACAGGTGAGCATATAAACTTTTCGCAACCTAACAAGGAACAAAGTGCACTTCAAATCCTATCTTTCATATGGCCAGAACCCCAAACTTTTACTCTCGGAGGCGAGATCGAGTTCCGCGTCGGTAAAAAGAAAACCCTAGATAAAGTAACGATCGAAGAATGGGGGTACGCCAACATCAGAATTATGCAGGAATTGCTCAAGCAAAAGCGTTTTAGTAACGTTCAGGGTTATCTTAACTATACGGCTGATATTTATCGTTTAGCGGACAGGGATGTTTGGTATTCCGTGTTATTATATCAGAATTATGCAGGAATTGCTCAAGCAAAATCGTCTTAGTAACGTTCAGGGTTATCTTAACTATACGACTGACATTTATCGTTTAACGGAAAGGGATGTTTGGTATTCCGTGTTATTATATGATAAAGAATATCGCCAAAAAACAGGCCGATGAATTATTCGAATTGGGAATTTATCGCCAGGATTTACGCGATTTCCAGTTGGTGTCTAAACGTGACAACCCTACAATTCGAGCATTTTCTGAAGCGTTGGTTGGAGCATCTAAAGGTAGGGGAAGGAATTCTAGAGCAGGGATAGACGAGCACCGCAAAGGTCCGTTTTTACCAGATTGGAGAGAAATTTGTCGAAATTTTAATTCCAATTCTTGTTTTCGATCGGATTGCAGAATGATGCATAGCTGTGCGATTTGCTTCTCTAATGCGCATTCGGCGCTTAACGGTCGTTCTCAACCCAAAAATAGGCCAAAAAACTGGGAACTGCCTCAAAATTGGGAATAGTCGTG
This sequence comes from Mytilus edulis, assembly GCF_963676685.1. Taxonomy (NCBI): domain Eukaryota; kingdom Metazoa; phylum Mollusca; class Bivalvia; order Mytilida; family Mytilidae; genus Mytilus; species Mytilus edulis. Next base: position 63,544,714 of record NC_092356.1, read on the forward strand.
AATAGAAAGGCGACCTCTACGATTAATTGTTTGCATTTCGAGGCTTGGGGTCGTTCTTTGCCTATAGACATAGAAGACCGTGAATATATTTTAGATGGAGTAAAAAATGGATTTCATTTGTGTATAAAATTTGGTCCGCATTATCCGGTTAATAGAGAAAACTATTCGTCCGCTTTCAGATACAGGTCAAATGTTGAAAATCAAATTAAGAAAGAGATAGAATTAAGAAATTATATCGTAACAAAATCTATTCCGACAATTGTGAGCTCATTAGGGGCCGTGCTGAAGCTAAATGGAGATATTCGTTTGATACACGACGCGAGTCAACCAATTGGAATTTCCTTAAATTCGTATACTAGTGATACTAATTGTGCTTATATGGATATGCGTCACGCTTTAAAGCTCATCAAACCTAATAGTTTTCTTGCAAAGGTCGATTTAAAAAGTGCTTATAGATCCGTGTGTTGCCATGTTTCAGATCACAATTTAACAGGTTTAAAGTGGATGTTCTTAGGTGATGATAGTCCTACATATATGTTTGATTCTAAGCTTTCTTTTGGGCACTCCCGGAGTCCAAAAATATTTCACAAATTAAGCCAAGCAGTGTGTATAATAATGAAATGTAGATATAATATTACATGAATTGCATATTTGGATGATTTTCTAGTTATTGAAGATACATGTTTAATTGTAATAGAGGGTTACATTTATTGATTCGTACTTTACGAGAATTAGGATATAACATAAACTGGTCTAAGGTTGAAGGACCAGCACAACGCATTACTGTTTTAGGTATAATTATAGACACTCGTGAATTGACTCTTACTATGCCACCGGAGAAACAGTCTGAGTTTTATACTTTATTTTTGTCTTTTCAAAAGCGCAAACGTGCAAGTATTAAACAGATTCAATCTCTTTGTGGTAAACTAAATTGGGCCTGTCAAATGGTAAAGGGAGGAAGAACTTTTCTCCGACGTTTGATGAACTCTATTTCCAGCGCACAAAACCGCAATGACAAAGTTTTGTTGAATTCTGAATGTAAAGCTGACATTTCTTGGTGGATAAACTTTATGAGTGTATTTAATGGAACTGTTAAATTCGTGCATTTTAAGCCTATCACTTCCTTACAAACTGACGCTTCTTCGTTAGGAGGCGGGTGGCTATTATAACGGAGATTACTTTTATGTGAATTGAGCTATTGACTTTCCGGCTTTCCGAAAGGAACATATAAACATAAAAGAAACATTGGCTGTTGTTTTATCAGTGCTTCGTTGGGGCCACTTGTGGCAAAATAAAACTGTAATTGTGCTAACTGACAATATGACTATAAAATATATTCTAAACAAGGGATCGACAAAAACAATGTGTTAATGAGTTTATAAAGGGACTTGTTTTGGCTGTCCGCGATGTATGACTTTGACATAAAAGGAAAATTTCTAAGTGGACGTTGCAACATTATAGCGGATGCTGCGTCCAGGCTGCATGAGGAAGGCCAACTTTCAAGACTGTATGATATCTTAACAAGTTATAGTTATATTCCTTTTAGTGCAGACGAACTGTTGAGACACGTGTCTAATGAATTTTATATTTTTAGATGGTGCAAGCCGGACATTAGACTTGGAGATAACTGTAGGACGCTTGCATGGCAAGGGGTGGGCTGAATCAACATCAGGAACTTATCGTACGCATTTGAAGACGTACGTTCAGTTTTGTGAAGAGTATGAGTTTAAAGCGGTGCCTTGTGATGAAAAAACAGTTGAGTTTTACGTGGCTTATTTAGTGGATAAAAACATTTTGCTTATAGTTCCATACGTTCTTATATTAACATTATATCTATTTTGCATAAAATGCACAACTTGCAAGATCCTATTTCAAATTCGTGGAATATAAAACACTTGTTAACTGGTGTTAAACGAGAAATAGGTACAAAACAATCTTGTATAGCGCCAGTTACACAGTTTGGGCGGCTTGAATGACCGGTTTTTTTTTGTTTTTGTTCTTACGACCCAATAATTTTCTACTTTTAACCCAGAGTTCAACTTGCGCAGAATAGAAGTCTTGCCTTGCAGCTGGGGTATGCTCTTACGCCTTAAAGTCATCAAAACCCTTCAGTTTCGTTCCAAGCCAATAGAAGTAGTGCTACCTCATTTGTATAGTCACCCACTGTGCCCTGTTACAGCCATGTCTAAGGTACTAGCCTTGGTAGGAGAACCACTTGATCCCCTTTTTAGCTCACCTGGCCCAAAGGGCCAAGTGAACTTTTCTCATCACTTTGCGTCCGGCGTCCGTCGTCGTCCGTCGTCGTTAACTTTTACAAAAATCTTCTCCTCTGAAACTGCTGGGCCAAATTAAACCAAACTTGGCCACAAACATCATTAGGGTATCTAGTTTAAAAATTGTGTCCGGTGACCCAATGAACCAACCAAGATGGCCGCCATAGCTAAAAATAGAACATAGGGGTAAAATGCAGTTTTTGGCTAATAACTCAAAAACCAAAGCATTAAGAGCAAATCTGACGTGGGGTTAAATTGTTCATCAGGTCAAGATCTATCTGCCCTGAAAATTTCAGATGACTCGAACAACCCGTTGTTGGGTTGCTGCCCCTGAATTGGTAATTTTAAGGAAATTTTGCTGTTTTTGGTTATTATCTTGAATAATATTATAGATAGAGATAAACTGTAAACAGCAATAATGTTCAGCAAAATAAGATTTACAAATAAGTCAACACGACTAAAATGGTCAGTTGACCCCTTTAAGAGTTATTGCCCTTTATAGTCGATTTTTAACCATTTTTCGTAAATCTTGGTAATCTTTTCCAAAATTTTCTCCTCTGAAACTACTGGGCCAAATTAAACCAAACTTGGCCACAATCATCATTAGGGTTACTAGTTTGAAAATTGTGTCCGGTGACCCGGCCAACCAACCAAGATGGCCGCCATGGCTAAAAATAGAACATAGGGGTAAAATGCAGTTTTTGGCTTATAACTCAAAAACCAAAGCATTTAGAGCAAATCTGACGTGGGGTTAAATTGTTTATCAGGTCAATATCTATATGCCCTGAAAATTTCAGATAAATCGAACAACCCGTTGTTGGGTTGCTGCCCCTGATTTGGTAATTTTAAGGAAATTTTGCTGTTTTTGGTTATTATCTTGAATAATATTATAGATAGAGATAAACAGTGAACAGCAATAATGTTCAGCAAAGTAAGATTTACAAATAAGTCAACACGACCAATATGGTCAGTTGACCCGTTTAGCAGTTATTGCCCTTTATAGTCAATTTTTTACATTTTTCATAAATTTTTGTAGATTTTTAGAAAATATTTTCCACTGTAATTACCGGGCCAAGTTCATTATAGATGGAGATAATTGTAGCAACAAGAATGTTCAGTAAAGTAAGATCTACAAACACATCACCATCATCAAAACACAATTTTGTTATGAATTTAATATCTTTGTCCATCGTTTAATATGCACATTTATAGACCAAGGTGAGCGACACAGGCTCTTGAGAGCCTCTAGTTCGGTTATCAGATACTTCATGTTTGACATACACAGTTTTCCTGAATGCCTTTCGTTTGATATTACAACTAATGAAGTTGGACCATCTTAGTTATGGAAGCCATTCTTTTCGCCGAGGCGCGACGACATGGAGTAGCAAAGTGGGCCTTTCAGACGATGACATAAAATTGTTAGGTTATTGGTCAAGTGATTGTTTTTCTCGATACATAGATTGTGAAATGGATAAACGGCTGAAAGCTTCTTTACCTTCAGTACCCTTTTACCACGTTAATTTCCCCCTCTTTGTGTTTGGGACTTTATATTACTTCAATGCTTGTCATAAGATTGGGGGCACGTATGTAAATGGGTTTTTTTTAGCTGGGGGGTACCAAGCTATTAAATATTGCCATATTGTCTTATGTTTTTGTTTTTATACCAAGTAAGGTAAAGTTCAATTTATTTGTAAATTTGTTTTTAGCACGAAGGTTTAAATTTGGCGCGCTCCCGCTTGGTCTTGCAGACCCCAAATACCCAGCCTCGTTTCAGTCTGGACCATGCTTTCTCAGTAACTTGCTCATGGCTGCACGCTTTCTGTTTTGCTAGCTTTCCCATCCACCCTCCCAGTAGCATTACTAAGGGTGTTGTGTACATGCATAGCCAATTATTAACTGTATTTTGTAGCATATATTATGATTATGCTATGGACTTTATATTACTTCAATGCTTGTCATAAGATTTGGGGCATGTATGTAATTGGGTTTTTTTAGCTTGGGGGTACCAAGCTATTAAATATTGCCATGATGACGTTACGCACAGTGTTCGGTTTAGTAATGGTAACGTTAGTCGACGTAATTTTCATTTATTTCAACCGACTTATGTGCAAAACGTTCAAGCTTTGCACTATTTTTAATAAATATGGCTTTTTGATGTTTGACTACTTATTTAAAAAAATCATAGACTGTGAACATGACTGATTATACATTTTTGATGAACAATCTTTCCATTCTCGATTTATTTATGTCCTCATAATCTTAACTTATTGAAATAATTTTAGGTCTTTCTATCCGTACTACCAACAGTTACATTCCAAATATGAGTCTTTCGAGAAGATTAAAATGAAATTTCTCGTTCGGGTCAATGGCAGCAACAGCTACTATATGTATCCTCTGTTTGCTTGATATATAATTTCAATTTCATTCTCAGCTTTTGGAAAGAAAACGGCAGTTTGAAATTGCTCATTTTAAGAAGTGATCTACAGTCCTTGAATTAGGATCAGTATTTTTTACATGCGTCAGTTTGTCGGATGCGCGGAAATAACTGTTAGTGTATGCAACAAACATTCGTACTAGCAGAAACAAATCTTTTACTAAAGGTCCCAAAGTCGAAAGGTTCGGTATTATAGAAAACTTATCATTTACCAAAAACTTCGACGCCTTTAAAAACAGCACATGGTTTACAAAACACTGATGGAAGTCAAATCTTTTGTTGATTTATTACATTTTAGAATAAATATTTGAAAACTCTCTCCAAAAAATATATCATTCAACAGAACGTGTCAAATGCTTAAGACTCAAAAATGCTTAACTTTTAGTCAATGGAAAATTAAATATATATACGTTGCAAAAAACGTTCACTTTGGACGTGGTAACATTTTGGGGAGACATGGACAACTTGATGGAAATTGATGAAAAATTTAACGTTTGCTTAACATTGAAGGCTTAAACCAATCTTTAAAAAAATTACATTTCAGTACATTGTAGTAACATTTGTTTTCATAGTTCATTTGTCTGTCACAAATTTAAAATACCCTAAATTAGCATGGCACTGAAAAATCTTAAACAATGGCTCTATGGTAACATTTAAGGGAGACACGGAAAAACCGGAAAAAAAATAAAATGAGAGAAGCTATGTTAGAAATAAATATGTGTTCGTAAAATTCAATAAAATTACATTTGCATGTAGAGGTGGCGAACCTTTTCTATGACTTATGTGAAAATATTGTAATATCGAAGTGCTTGCTTTCATTTTTGTATACTCGAATTTTCAAATCTTACAGCTGTATGGAATTTCGAAAATGGCCACTAGAATGCGAACTGACATGATATTTATCGTAACCGTTTCACACCATGCATATGATCATATTGTATCCCACCTGTTTGAATTTCATCGTAATCCATTCAGTAGTTTTTGATTTTTTTTTTCGTTTATATTTGTATGGTAAGTTATTGTTGTTACGTCTTACACGGCAAAAATGGCATTATGAACACGGGACTTATTGCTTAATTATGTAATAATACATAAAATTAAATATTTTAAAATTAGGTTTTATTTAATATCGATTAAACTGATGAACCAAGACAAGTAATTATTTGATAATACGCATAATTGATTTGTTTCTGTTCTACTTATGTATCAAGAAATGGTCAAATGAAACATAGACCGGATACCGTGCGTAACGTCCATATTGTCTTATGTTTTTGTTTTTATACCAAGTAAACAAATTGGTGTTAAAGTTCACAATGTATGGTCATCAACTCGGAAATAAAAGTTTACCCACAAACGTCTCAATACAATCCAGGAATTTTTAATGCCAAAATACACCAAAAATGGTTCTTCCATGCACTTCTCTTGAAAATTGAATCGTAACCAAACGCGGGTTTGGCACGACACTGCGAACAATGCCAGTTAAACAACCTCACTTATTATGAAAGCTTTTGAGCATAGTATATATATATATATATATATATATATATATATATGTACTTAACAGAATAGCGTTCAAATGGTTACACAAAGCTCTCCCTATCAAATAAAGTATTGAAAGTATTTCATGTACACTATCAAAATGATGTAGAGTTTATCTCTGCTATTAAGTTATCTCCATTAAGCAAAAACCTCTCTCTGTCAGGCCCTCTATCCCACTGTAGTGATACATATGCATTTGAACCACAAAACATTCACATTTCACATAAAATAAGTGTTTTGTCTGTTCCCAGAGTGCCTTTTGCATAGGGTTTTTACTGTAGTGTTCGCAAAGTGTTATCGATGGACGAAAGAAATATATCACAACTTCAATTTGTCAAGGTACGAAAGGGAACACATCGGAGTTGTTCCGATTATAGAATCTTTTAACGGGAAACTAGTTATCTATTCTATCGAACTAGAGATAAAGGATACAACAGATACAGTTAAGTCTGCCTCCTATCTTGACTAACATCTAGAAATTGACAATAACGGTTGGCTGAAAACAAAACTTTTCGACAAAAGGGATGATTTCTGCATCCCAAAAGTTAATTTCCATTTCTATGTAGCAACTAGCATGCATACGAAGTACAGTGGAGATCAGTTCTAACCTCTCATAAATTCTGTCAGAATCTGTCAGGAGAACTGTTCTAGAACAGTATGTAGAACTGTCAGCCTGACACCTTTTAGTCAGTTCTAGGTTAGAACTGTTCTAGCTAGAACTGATTTGGTCAGTTCTACCTAGAACTGATTTGGACAGTTCTAGCTAGAACTGATCCTGACAGTTCTACCCTAGAACTGATCCTGACAGTTCTAGCTAGAACTGACCAGATATTTGGTCAGTTCTACTTCTAGAACAGTTCTACGGTTAGAATTGATTTCTAAATTCTACGGCCAGAATTAATTCATAAATTCTACGGCTAAAATTGATTTATAAATTCTACGGCTAGAATTGATTTATAAGTTTTAAGAAATATTTGTCTTAATATAAAGGCTTCGGCAAAATAGCGATTAATATTATATAGAGTTTTGCTATTTTGCCGGTTTTATTTCAGATTTATAATCGGCAAGAGAACATGATTAACCTCGCCATATTCTGCATGTATGTGCCTGTTCCAAGTCAGGAGCCTGTTATTCAGTGATTTTCTTTTGTTGATGTGTTGTTTTTCTTTCTTTTTTTGAACATAAATTAAGCCGTTAATATTGGGGGGGGGGGGGGGGGGGGGGGGCATTATTATTTCATTTATTTTACATTTGTCATTCGGGGAGTCAGGATGACTCGTTTTACATAACAAAATTATCTGACCTTAATGTAATACGTTATTCCGGCCCAAACCACCAGGGACGGATCCACCAGTTTAAAAAAAAAGGGGGGGGGGGTGCAACTAAAATTTATTGTCCTCATTCAAATGCATTGATCTTCCATAAAAAGGGTGCTGTACAGTAATTCAGTTATAGTTTTAGGTCAAGAGGGACTGTAATATATACAAGTTATAGCAATATTGGAAAACAATGACCTAAAAATTTTGTACGCATGAATTTATAGTGCCAGCATGTACTCTTTTTATTCAAAGTATTGAATCGTAAACAAATATCAGTAGTTTTCATACTTCAGACTGAGTCGTGTGATAAAATCTTTTGACCGCATCAATCTAAACTGACCTTATTTGTTCTTTCGTTCTGCAAATCTATATAGCTGTACAGTAATTCAGTTATAATTTTAGGTCAAGAGGGACTGTAATATATACAAGTTATAGCAATATTGGAAAAGAATGACCTCAAAATTTTGTTCGCATGAATTTATAGCGCCAGCATATCCTCTTTTTATTCAAAGTATTGAATCGTAAACAAATATCAGTAGTTTTCATACTTCAGACTTAGTCGTGTAATAAAATCTTTTGACCGCATCAATCTAAACTGACCTTATTTGCTCTTTCTTTCTGCAGATCTATATAGCTGTACAGCAATTCAGTTATAATTTTAGGTCAAGAGGGACTGTAATATATACAAGTTATAGCAATATTGGAAAACAATGACCTCAAAATTTTGTACGCATGAATTTATAGTGCCAGCATGTCCTCTTTTTATTCAAAGTATTGAATCAAAAACAAATATCAGTAGTTTTTATACTTCAGACTGAGTCGTGTAATAAAATCTTTTGACCGCATCAATCTAAACTGACCTTATTTGCTCTTTCGTTCTGCAAATCTATATAGCTGTACAGTAATTCAGTTATAATTTTAGGTAAAGAGGGACTGTAATATATACAAGTTATAGCAATATTGGAAAACAATGACCTCAAAATTTTGTACGCATGAATTTATAGTGCCAGCATGTCCTCTTTTTATTCAAAGTATTGAATCGTAAACAAATATCAGTAGTTTTCATACTTCAGACTGAGTCGTGTAATAAAATCTTTTGACCGCATCAATCTTAACTGACCATATTTGCTCTTTCTTTCTGCAAATCTATACAGCTGTACAGCAATTCAGTTATAATTTTAGGTCAAGAGGGACTGTAATATACAAGTTACAGCAATATTGGAAAACAATGACCTCAAAATTTTGTTCACATGAATTTATAGTGCCAGCATGTCCTCTTTTTATTCAAAGTATTGAATCGTAAACAAATACCAGTAGTTTTCATACTTCAGACTGAGTCGTGTAATAAAATCTTTTTACCGCATCAATCTAAACTGAACTTATTTGCTCTTTCTTTTTGCAAATCTATATAGCTGTACAGTAATTCAGTTATAATTTTAGGTCAAGAGGGACTGTAATATATACAAGCTATAGCAATATTGGATAACAATGACCTCAAAATTTTGTTCGCATGAATTTATAGTGCCAGCATGTCCTCTTTTTATTCAAAGTATTGAATCGTAAACAAATACCAGTAGTTTTCATACTTCAGACTGAGTCGTGTAATAAAATCTTTTTACCGCATCAATCTAAACTGAACTTATTTGCTCTTTCTTTTTGCAAATCTATATAGCTGTACAGTAATTCAGTTATAATTTTAGGTCAAGAGGGACTGTTATATATACAAGCTATAGCAATATTGGATAACAATGACCTCAAAATTTTGTTCGCATGAATTTATAGTGCCAGCATGTCTTCTTTTTATTCAAAGTATTGAATTGTAAACAAATATCAGTAGTTTTCATACTTCAGACTGAGTTGTATAATACAATCTTTTGACCGCATCAACCAAAACTGACCATATTTGCTTTTTTTTATGTGAGTCTATATAGTTGAACATGTACACAGTACTTCAGTTATATTTTTTTTACTGTAGTATATATAAATAACTGCAATATTGGAAATTGAACAAACATGACTAACTTATGTCTATGGGCGCTGATAACACAATAACGACAGCTAGAAGACCCGTTACATCCAAACTTAAATTATTAAATAATGAACCGTCACAAAAAATGACTTTTTATTTAGTCAGTAGTTCATGATGGGTTTTTTTTAAACAGAACTATTTAACGGCATCATCCAACACTCACATCACTGATTCATATACTTTATTTTAAAATGAAAAGTACATATATGAGAGATCATATGAGAAGTTCTCTTCTTGGAAAGGTATACCGACTATACTGTTAATATTTGAAGAAGGAAAATGATTGGTTTTGTTTGTAGCCTTACGTCCAGTGGCAAATATTTCATTCATGTTCTAATCAGATCGAGTATATTTTTCTGACGTTCCAGACTCCCAGATATTATCCATTATCGTTATGGATAAGTTTGGCAACGAGATAATGCAAATCTGAGACCTCAGTGCAAATGTACATAGTTTTCTTGCGTTTAATAACAACACTGTGTTCATTACTATGATATCCCATAATTCATCCACTGTACAATTTTCGTTTGAGCATTTGTCAAAACAGAATCTTAAATCATGAATGTAAATCCAAGGCAAACAAGGTAAATTAAGATTAAATTTACTTGAATTAAATGCAGAGTTATATTTACGAAGAGACTGTTAAAAACGGGGAACGAAGAAACGTAAACAATGATGTTTCATTTGCAATCTCATAAAAATATTTCTCCGATGAGTTGGATAACCTCCTATCCACTTCGATATTTGTACATGTAAATTTTGATCAGTAAAAAATATAGAAACATCTGCTATTATATATAGTAAAGTAATTGGAACTGATTTTTTCTTCTAAATTCTAAATTGCCCTTTCTGTAGTGACGTCATTTAGAACTGTTCTACAGTCCTGACTGATTTAGTCAGTTCTGCTGACAGTTCTACGGTTAAAACTGATTTGGTCAGTTCTACCTAGAACAGTTTTAGACAGTTCTACCCTAGAACTGATCCTGACAGTTCTACCTAGAACTGATTTAGTCAGTTCTACCTAGAACTGATCCTGACAGTTCTACCTAGAACAGTTCTAGGGTAGAACTGTTCTAGCTAGAACTGTTCTAGGACAGGTTAGAACAGTTCTATGACAGAATATTCTGACAGTTCTAATGAGAGGTTAGAAGTGATCTCCACTGTATATATCTTCCAAATAATACGATATTCCCGGGCTTGCCTTTCCTAACATGATTTCCTTGATAGAGGGTTGCTGTTTACAAGGAAGCTATTAATTCAAGAGAGTTTCAAATGGTGAGGTTGAAGTCAGCCCTTCGTAAATTTTCCAGACGCCTTCACGAGTTATGGAATATCCGTTTCACAGATGATATAGGATATGTTCCTTATGTCATAATTAAACTCCCGTCCCCTTTTCGTGATTGTAACCTACCGAATAAGACTATTTACAAGATTTTTAATAACATGAACAACACAACGGGTGCCACATGTGAAGCAGTATCTGCTTACTCTTCTATATCACCTAAGATCACTCCCAGTGGGTGTGGGGTTGTGTTCGTGTTGCTAAGACTTTAGTTTTGTATGTTGTGTCTTGTGTACTTTTATTTGTCTGTTTGTCTTTTTTCTTTGAGCAGTGGCGTTGTCAGTTTATTTTCGATCTATGAGTTTGAATGTTGGTATATTTCGCCACTTCTTAAAAAAATATAAAAAGTATAATGTGTAATTGACTTCATCATTAGCTTTCAACAATAATAAATGAAGCAATAATCGATTCCGTTTTTGTTGACTTAAGAAGCCACACTCATTCGTTTGTAGGGTAGAATATAATTAGGTCGTGTATTGCAAATACGGACCATCAAATTAAAAGTGGATTAAAATACTGATCCTTTGATATACTGGAGTTTAGTATGACGTCCATTATCACTGAACTAGTGTATATATTTGTTTAGGGGCCAGCTGAAGGCACATCCGGGTGCGGGATTTTCTCGCCGCATTGAAGACCTATTGGTGAACTTCTGCTGTTGTCTGTTCTATGGTCGGGTTGTTGTCTCTTTGTCACATTTCCCATTTCCATTTTGAATTTTATGATATGTTTCTCGTGATAAAAAGGTTAGATGTCCTATTTGCATTTCTACGCGTTTCATTTTAAAAATGTACGCACGGTCAACGTTTTTAGGTGTCACACCACCAATTACTCCCTCAAATTTAGAACGTATGTAAAAGTAGGCCTACTCGGACAAAAAATAGTGCATTTGATGTCATTGTTTACTTAAACTAACCAACAAATTGGCAGAAATGAAACTTTTGGTGAAAGAGAAATATATTAAGACCATTTTGAGCTAAAATTTACTTGTTTATGAGTTTGCATTCAAAATTGATAATTAATGCAATCCATAGTATACTAATTTAAGATTTCCAGAAAACCAGGTGTTATTTTTAGTGGTACCTCTATTCGGAAGACCCTTTCTTTTTTATATGATTTTAAACATCTATTGAAAATTAGCATGTAGAAAGTTGATACATGTACGATTCAGGAAATACCTGGTTTCTACGTAGTTAAACTTAATGTAAAATATGTAGAAAGCTGTGAAAATTGTAAAATTTGGTTGAACAGATAGGGACTTTTAATTGGTGGTATGACACCTTTACACCCTATGAAATTACTAAAAGAAGCATTCAATACTTAAAATTTCATTTTTTCCTCATGATCATGAAAACACGATTTCTATCACGTTTTTCTTTTATTTGCCTGTGCTTTTTATTGTGGAAACGTGTGTCATCCTGTATGTTACAGGTCATGAAATTTATTTTGAAATGACGAATGAAGCGAGATTGCTGTTAGCCAATCAAAATAATAATGAAACATACATCTAATTTAATTATATTTGAATGCAGAATACATGTTGTTGGTTTTGTTTTTGTCTTGTAATATACATCACCTGTAAATATTCATATGTTTAAGAAATGTTGATACGGATATCTCTCCTGAAATGAAATATCATCGCGCAATTTTTTTCTACATTATATGTTATTCAGGTCTCAGACAGGGTATATACTGTGACATTCCCGGCTTAGAGTTTATATCCCCTGAGCCGAAGGCGAAGGGGATATAAGCCCTAAGCCGGGAATGTCACAGTATATACCCTTTCTGAGACCTGAATTACACATATATTACGGATTACCCCTGACTTAATGTTATTTTCCAGTGCAGGTATTTGTTGACAACACATATATATTGAAAAACCCAACCTAATATGTTCGGCATACGTGAAGGATTTTCTAATTTGCTGTGAACATAATTTTATCGTGTATGTAATAATTTATAATAACACTTTTAACATCAAATTAAAGTATTAAAATTGTTAATTGCGTAATTTGGTATCAACAATGTATTATTGACTGAAGCACGTCATTATTTTCCCTCTGTGAACCTCTGACAGTCTGATAGCTTATGACTACGTCACATAGTAACCGGTGTTATGATGACGTTTTTGAGGTTCCAATTGGGGATAAAAACGTCGTATATACCCCGGCAGTTTCCTGAATATATACTGACATCTCTATGTTGTTATCCAATCAGAAACCTCGACACATTTGTAATCCGTAATATAATCTTAAATATCTTTGAAAACATGTATCGGAACACTTTACACAATTGCATTATACTTTGATTTAACAATTTCGATATAGTTTGTGTTAAAGATACGTGTGTCCCTAAATGGTCCGTTAAAGGATTTCTAGACACTCTAAATTAGACAACTACAATGTAAACATTGAAACACAATTATCACAAACATGTCGAAGGATTAATCCCTACGCACTGTCAGATATACAATTCCGTTTAAAGTTCCAGCTGCAACTCCTGCAAACATATGCACATACCGCACTACCAATGGTGGTTCACCAAATGATATCCAAAGCCCCTCAACAACACTTCCACCGAACTGAATTACATTGACCACTATATAAAGTGACAGTCTCAAGGCAAGCCTCTTAGTGTTGACGGCCGATGCCTGTTTGAGAGTTGTACTTATTATAGTAGTCTGCCTCAGGACATTTATCCACATGGTAAGGTAGATAACTGCGATGATGACAACAGACAGTAAGATGACAAGGAAGTAAATTATAAAGTGCCAGGTTAGAAAGCCTCGTTCTTCTCTGAGACCACAGCTGAAAAAAAAATTTTGCATTTGGTAAAAACAATGATAATAAAAAAAAATTAAAACAGCATCTAAAATCAACGAAATGACTGTTGCGTTATTTAATAAGCAATCTGATGTGAATCGTAAAAAAAATAGATTCAAAAATGTAACACCCGCTGTATAGTTATAAAACTTAGCAATAAGTATGTTAAGCCACAAGAAATGATTTACCAAACGGTGTCCCATTATGATAAATGATAAATACCATACACGTTGGATACGAAGTGATGATTTGTGTATGATTCCTACTCACAGAGTCTCTGAATCTTTTTCTTTTTTTATGATATGTTAATTTTAACCTGCATTATATTTTACCTAGCATCTTTTTACAAAATAGAACATTTGTATACTTTTAAATGTATTGCTAAGGACACATAATGTGTATGCTCGTTGTATGACATGTTGATTACAATAATGCATTCCAAAAATATTTGACCCATTTATTTTTACTGAATATATGAAAATATTTATAATAAAATCAGCTAATCAAAGACGGAAAGGATATTTAATAAAAAATAAAACATGGCGAATGATGATAGTTTAAGAATGATTTGCTATTCATTAAGACTGCGGATACATTATTTCTAACAAAACGGTATCTCTTATTACTAGTTTAAACATAATATGTAATTGTTCAAAATGATAAATGGATCAGACACAAGTTTTACAACTTAGTAACGTCTTCTTTTATTATTCCATTTAACATTGTTTGTTACAACACTTACAGTGGAACTTTTTGAATTGTAACCTAAATAACTAGAACGAAAAAATAGGCAAAAAATACTAGAGGGTCATTCAAAGTCATAAATCGAAAATAAATTGACAACGCCATGGTTAAAAAGTAAAAGACAAATAGACAAACAGACAAACCATAGTCACCAAAACACACAACATAGAAAACTAAAGACTTAGCAACACGAACTCTACCAAAAGAGTGACGGAAGATACCAGAGGGACAGTAAAACTCATAAATCGAAAATAGACTGACAACGCCTGGCTAAAAATGAAAGAAGACAAACAGACAAACAATAGAATACATGACACAACATAGAAAACTAAAGAATAAGCAACACGAACCCCACAAAAAAACTAGAGGTGATCTCAGGTGATCTGGAAGGGTAAGCAGATCCTGCTTCACATGTGCCACCCGTCGTGTTGCTTATGTGATAACAAATCCGGTAAATAGTCTAATTCGGTAGGTCACATTCATGAAAGGGAATGGGATTGTAGTTACGACGTAAGGAACATATTCGATATCATTTGTGAAACGGTTATTCCATAACGGTCAACCAACTCGTGATTGCGATTGTAAAATTTACGAAGGGATGATTTCAACTTCACCATATGGAACTCTTGGTTTAATAGTTTCCTTGTGAACAGCAACCCTTTATCAAGAAAATCATGATAGGAAATGCAAGCACGGGAATATCGTATCAATTGGGAGATATATACCCCGTATGCAGGTGCTGCTGGAATGTTGCTACTTAGAAATGGAAAATTCACAATTGGAAAACTGAAATCATCTCTTTTGTCGTTAAGTTTTGTTTTCAACCGACCCTCATTGTCAATTTCTAGATGTAGGTCAAGATATGAGGCCGACTTAACTGTATCTGTAGTATCCTAGTAATTAGTTCGATGGGATAGATGCGTTCCACATAGTCACCAAATTTTGAATTATTTAGTAAAAGAACATCACCTATATAGCGGAAAGTAGAGTTAAAGGATATCGCTAACTTCTTATCTTTCTCCCTAAGAAGATCCTGTATGAAGTCAGCCTCATAATGATAAAGAAACAAGTCGGCAAGTAGAGGGGCACAATTTGTTCCCATTGGAATGCCGCCAGTCTGTTGAAAAACACGTCCTCCGAACGTAACAAATATGTTGTCAATCAAGAAATCAAACATCTTGGTAATGTCAGTTTCAGAGAATTTTTTGTTTGAATCAGAGTGATCTTTTACAAAGTAGGATTTATCCCTCCCTAAAACAAGATACTTGTAACTACGTTGGCCATTCTTTTTTTATGAAACAAAGCAATACCAACTCTTTCAATTGGTCTTTTAGTTTAGAATGTGGAATACTTGTGTTGAGTGTGGAAAAGTCAAATGTTTTAATACTATTACAAGATGAAAGAGAGTTATATTGTATGTACTCTAAAAGATCTTTAGAATTTTTTAGTATCTACATCTGATTCACGCCACCTCTAGAATATGCAGTTTCACAATAACTTTACGTATTTACGAGATATAAAAAAAAGTCACCACAAGACAAAATAAAAGACAAGAGAACACAACACAGAATTAACGATTAAAAATGAAAACACCATCAAAATCAGGATTACTTCATGGAAATACTGTTATATGACAAAAACAATGGCTTAAATATATATTTCCAGTATGAGAGAAATACAGTGTCATTACAATATTCAGAACACATAAAACATAATCCTTCATCATTATCTATTAAGAAAAGATTTATCTTAGTTTTATAGATAAAAACATAAGTAGTATTCGGCTGTTCAAAGTCATAAATCGATTAAGCGAAAACAAATCCGAGTTTAAACGAAAACACAGAGAAGCACATTAACTTTAGGAGGACATTATTAACATACATAAAAACGAACTATTTGAAAACAACTGCCATATACCTGACTTCCTGTAAAACATGTTATGATAAATTAATGAGTAAACACTCGTTTTTCTGTGAAGCATCCCTTCTATGTTACACAACTACTAATATCGCAAAGATTGCACCATTATGTGACAGAAATACAATACAATACAAAAAACAGAGGAACACTTAGAACAGAAAAATTCATGAATAAATAATATAAAAGTACATAACAACCTGTAAATAACACAATAAAAACGGTCATCTCCCACGAATTTACGACAGTACACCTGGACACCACAAACAAAGTATAAAAAGCGTATGAGACGAAAGTATAAGTTTCATATTTTTTGGTAAAGTTTATATTATCACAAAAACATTTCTTAAAATAAAATAGAATTAAATTATTATAGATACGAATAAAAATGTAAAATTGTGATTGAGTTTGTAGTTTGTTTGTTTTTTCTAGCCATGACAGGAATACCAAAATGGAATGGTGTTATTATTATATTTTCTAACCATGCAGGTTTATCTTCTCAATCACAACAAAACAAATGTGAGTATACAGTTGCCTTAAACATAGATCAATAGATCATATGAAAGACATAACTGATATATAAGCGGGACCATGTCAGAACAAAAGTGGGTTGTGATGTTACACTATTGTTTTAGATAAGGGTGAAGGTTGGTACCTATCAAAACGTTTAAACCGACTGCATTTGTTCGCACTGGTCCTAATTCAGGAATCTGAAAGTAGTTGTCTTTTGTTGATATGGTTCATAAGTGTTTCCCGTTTTAAGTTTTTTATATAGATTATACCGTTGGTTTTCCGGTTTGAATGGTTTCACACTAGTCATTTTGGGTGTTCCCTATAGGTTGCTGTTCGGCTTTGTGTTGAAGACCGTACTTTGACCTATAATGGTTTACTTTTACAAGTTGTGACTTGGATGAGGAGTTGTCTCATTGGCACTCATACCACATCTTCTTACATATACTTAAATAATGGCAACATTGACAAAGGAAATTCACAACTGAAATTATTTATGTGTCGAAAATATTTGTGCTCGCTCCTTGTTCAAGATTAGATGCAAGTCAAGATATGTAGCATACTTAACTTGTCTCTAGTATCTGTTATTTTAGATTCGATGTGATAGATGCATTGAATAAGGTAATCATATTGAAAAACACCATCTTTATAACGGAACATGAATCTAAAGTATAATCCTTTTTATTCTCATCGCGACGCAATATCATTATATTATCGAGTGAATACATAGGCACGGGACACAGGGTCCTAATGTTTATTCATTTTAATTCTTGGTTTTCTCGTAATTTATAATAGAATTCTAAGGATTTACAATGACAATTTTGACCCGTTAACCTTTTCTTTTGTGTTGACAAAGAAAAGGAAAAAAATATTAGTGTTTTTTTTTTCAAATTATCAATTCTATATTAATATATTGATATTCACACAGTAATTAAATATATGCATGAGTGTCAAGTTACTTACTATGTTGTATTTTGTACTACTTGGCCAAATAATGCTGCAGTTACAAGTATCACAAAAGGGATTCCAAACGAAGGACAGATCAACTTCATATCAAACCTGCCGAGTGATATATGCCGACTTTTAGATATCAGATTGAATACATATACGGTCATGATCACGCTGAAGATGAGCTGACAGAACCCAAACTCTAATATCAATACACCGTGAACTTTACACGACAATCTGGAAACACTAGAATTGTATGTCTCTTTCTGTATACTGGCATGCACAATAAATGCAACAAGAGCACCATAGAACAGTAAATCACATATCACCGTGTACATGGTAAATCTATCGAACGGCTTCCATTTGAAAAAGTTATCATTGTTCTTTCTTAATAGTAAAACAATAATTACAATAGAAAACACAATACTACAAATTGCTACTGCACTACTTGAAATTCCAATTATTCGCGGTACACTAAATGGTACAGCTATATCACTAGAATTGTAGTTGAAAAAAGTTGTGTTCATTTTAGTCTTGTTTTTGCCTTCTTCAATAATTATACGCGAAGTGTTCCTTTCCATCTTTCTAGGTATACTCGCTAACACAAAATTTGAATATATACTTCAGAAATTCAATAAACACTTCTTAACATAATTATTGCGACTTAGTTTATCCAATACAAAGCATGGATATGAGTTAAAATGGTATTCAAATTTGCCATAGTAATCATAGTCTTATATATACATTGTACAAGATATAAATTAGGTTTGTTCAATAAATATAAATTATTAAACATAGTAATTAATTATCACCGTCTCGGGGAACAGAAAGACAAGCAGCAAACCGACAATTTATAGATAATAGCTACCTATGATAGTGACAAAGACTTGTTATAATGTTATCGTTTATTAGATATTTCAATGAGATTAGCACAATGTATACCACATAGATATTACCAAACTACTTTTATTAATACTATTTAATTAACGATGATTTCATGGAAATCAATTAATACGAAGCCTTAAATATTAAGTATCCCTTTTTCAGGGATTGGAAAATGTGAATAACATCACTCTGTAATACATAAAATGAAACATCATTTCCGTTCTTAACTGTGCTTATTATAGATTAAATGTTCTTTACGTTCAATGTAGTTAAAAGAAACAATGTTTGTATTCTTATTGTGAAATCAAATTTTTCTTAGAATTTCAGAATTAATGTGGAAAGTGTTTTTCGAAAAGTGATTATAATTTAAATTTTAACTTAAATCCCACGATAGATATGATACAGAATTTACTGATAGAATATAATTAACCATGAAGTTTTAATTCAGATGCCACAAATAGACAATATTGCATAAAAGTATAAACGATATACTTATCTTTAAGCCGTGGATCCTGAAAATTTCTAAACAGCTTATCAAAATCACCATCATAAAAGAATTTTGTAATGATTCCAAATTTTTCATCTTTAGAATACACTACAATCAATATGCTTGATTGATCGACTGACTTTGTATAAAGTAAGAAAATAATTTACTGAACATCGGGGATTTCAAAATGGTTGTAAAAGAAGAAGATGTGGTATGATTGCCAATGAGACAACTCTCCACAAGAGATCAAAATGACACAGAAATTAACAACTATAGGTCACCGTACAGCTTTCAACAATGAGCAAAGCCCATATCGCATAGTCGTAATGGCAAATCAAAAGCTCGAACACATCTAACGACTGGAAAACCACTCATATTCCTGACTTTTAACAGGCATTTCCTCATGTAGAAAATGGTGGATCAAACCTTGTATTATAGCTATCGCAATCTCTTTAATTAAAAAAAAAATAAACATAATAGGTTACAAAGTCAAACATTTGAAGTACAACAGTCAAAAATGTGTTTTAGTCTTAATCACTATAAAAACAAACAACTATGGCAAGAACGAAAAATAAAATGGCATGCACTTCATGGACTTGGACACAAATACTCATATAGGTAAAACAAATCACGTATTTCTCATTTCTATAGTTTTTACTTGAAGTAGATTGTTTGTATTTGATCTATGGGTTTGAATTTCCCTCTGGTATCATTTTCCTCTCTTGTGTATAAGAGGCACATCCCTGTAAATAAAGTCCTTATAGTATGAACACAAGATTGTACTGTATTAACTGGGGTATGTTAATGCACTAATAGGGAGTAGAGTTTGTGTTTCTGCTGGAAAATAGGTGTTTGAAAAAGTTAAAATCATCACGTTTTCCAGTTTGAAGTCGTCCTTAATTGCCAATGCAAAGTAAACACTTAAGATATAACGCAACTTCATTCGGAAGTATGATTAATCTGTAGTTGGTTGGAATATATGACATGTAAGCACTCATTTAAATGTGGGTTATTGGCCAATAGTAGTAAGCAATGCAAAAAAATCACATAAATACCGAACTTCGAGGAAAATTCAAAACGGAAAGTTCCTAATCAAATCGCAAACTCAAATGATAAATAACATCCTACGAATGGAAAACAACTGTCATATTCCTGACTTGGTACAGGCCTTTTCAATTGTAGAAAATGGTGAATTGAACCTGTTTGTTAGCGCTAATCTCACACTTGTATAACAGTATCATCAATTCCATTATATTTACATCGATGCATTAACAAAACAGAGATAGTAGGTACAATTGTCAACATATGGGTACAGCAGTCATCACTGTGTCACACTCTCAATTAGAACAAAAACAAACAATTATCTAACAAAGCACAAAAAGCATCTATCAAATTTAAAAACCACATTCATTGCTTACTTAAATACGATTTAAAATCAACCCATAAAGGATTGGAATAGTTGTAGTCCTTTGACTGCATTCAGTTCAAGTGTAGAGTCGCGTGTTTGATTTAACCACATGAATACCGACTGTCTGTAAATGAATGAATTATATGATGTGATGTCGATCAAATGTCTACCATTTAGTTGATGTCATGTTTTATTAATTTGTTGGAAAATCAGTTTTTTCATGACCTAAAATCTAGGATTTTGTATCAACGTTTCTTAACTTTGTAAAAATGGCCTGTTTAATAAGGCGACGTATTCAATCTTTTAATTGATCATGGGTTAAAATAGTATAAAGCAGGGAAAATCCGTAAGGCGAATCGCGGCGAATTTATTGATGATATTTAAACCTTTATATATTTACCTGTCTGTTTGTTTTGTTCACACATCGTTGTCTATAAATGTAATTATTTTAGACTGTCATACAAGTGAGAAATAAATAACTAACTATAAAACCAGATTAAAACCACAATTTTCTACATAGAAAAATGTCTGTACAAAGTCAGAAATATGATAGTTGTTTTTCATTTGTTTTATGTGCATGAACTTTTGATTTTGCTATTTGCTTAGCGACTTTCCGTATGTGCATGACCTTTTGATTTTGCTATTTGCTTAGCGACTTTCCATATCTTAAATTTCCTCGGAGTTGGTTTTTTTTTTTGTAATTTTGCTTATTACCAAATTGAACTACCTTTGTCATCACTTTTTGAAGCAATTGGTTTTGATTTGTCATTTTTTTTATTCCTTCCTTAGGAAATTATGTCAAATATATAAAATTTCTACAAAGAAAAGGCTTAAATATCTATAATACCGAATTTTAGAAAATGAGATGTAAAAATTTGATACTATACTATTTCTTATAAAACATAACTTGAAAAAGGTAGATGTCTTGGTGAAAGTATGATTATTCTCATTTTCAATGTCTGCGTCTTTTATTTCAAGGTTTATGCAATAATTTTCTAATTAAGCCTTGAAATATAATCATATGTTCTTTGTAATTTCATATGTCGTTGATACCAATAGTATATTTTTCGCATTGCTAGAATTATCTGAGGCTTTGTAAATATTAAGGTGCGTTTGTTGCTTTTATGTTTAATACCACGCGTAGGTTGGAAATTTTTTTAAATGCTCTCAACTGATTATAATAAGAAAATATATAGAATTACAATACGTTAATCAGATAGTGATAAGATTTTGAATTAATTTTGGTATATGGAATTTGAAAAAATAATCAAACGAATTTTTACATCTTTTAAAATCATCATTTAATCCACGAATACGTAACATTTTTATAATTTGTTTGTTATGTAATCTGCTATTTTGATAGATATTTATGAATGTAATATAGAAACAGAGAAATCTGTGCAACCTCATGGGTACTAGAAATTGTTCATGAAATTTAATTTCGAAATCTTTAATTCATAAAATTGAATATTGTTTTCTTCTTATGTAAAAAATTATGCAAAGTATTAAATAACAGCAAATTATTATAAATATATACTGTATACACAAATAGAAAAGATTTAGAAGTTACCATAGAGTCAATCAACCATCATTTTTATGTTTTGGAGTTAAGTATGGCCTCCATTATCACTGTACTAGTAAACATTTGTCTTGAACGGCTTGTTGGAGCACAACATCGGACGCGGGATTTTATTGCTGTGTTGAAGACCAATCGGTGGATTTCGGCAGGGTTGGGTAATTGTCTCTTTGACACATTAATCATTTCCAATCGCAATTTTATAAGTCTAAGAAAGATATCAAAATATCATGGAACCATAGAAAATGCATTGAAACAAGAAAAAATAATTGCCGAAAAAGAAAAACAAAACGTGTAAAATATATTTTCATTACATAGCATATGTTCACACTTCGCAAATGAGTATCCAGCAACACTTAATTCTACTTTCAGTTCTAGTAATTATAAAAAAAAACAACAGCCAATGACATTTCAATCATTAAATAAAATTTCTTTTTTAGGTCATGCATTTGTAGAATGTGGTAAGTACACAGTGTTATGACTACTCGCCACCTCGCTTTGTCCACTAATAGTTTGCATTTTGTGGTAGAAGAAGAAGCGTGTGTACACTATTTTGACAAACAGGAAGGTAACAAAACGTTAAAAGAAAAATCAAAATATTTGCAATAAACATCTAGAAATGTTCTTAATGTGCTGGACCATTCATTTGTAAATGTATAACATTATAAATGCAAATAAACTCATCATAGATACCAGGAATAAATTTAGTATATACGCCAGACGCGTGTTTCGTCTACAAAAGACTCTTCAGTGACGCTCGAATCCAAAAAAGTTAAAAAGGCCAAATAAAGTACGAAGTTGAAGAGCATTGAATACCAAAATTCCTAAAAGTTTTGCCAAATACAGCTAAGGTAATCTATGCCTGAGGTAGAAAAGCTTTAGTATTTCAAAAAATTCAAAATTTTGTAAACAGTAAATTTATAAATATAGCCATATCAATGAAAATTCATGTCAGCACAAAAAGTGCTGACTACTGGGCTTGTGATACCCTCGGGGAACTAATCTCCACCAGCAGTGGCGTCGACCAATAAATGATGAATAGAGTAATTGGAGGATTATGATCTCACTAAACATGTTTAACCTCGCCGCATGTTTGCGCCAGTCTAAAGTCAGGAGCCTCTGGTTGTTGTTAGTCTTGTATGTTTTATAATTTTATTTTATTTATATGTTTTTGAAGTTAAGTATGATGTCCAGTTTCACTGAATTAGTACATTTGTGTTGACGAGCCAGCTAAAGTCCGCCTACGGGTGCGGGATTATCTCTCGGCGTTGAAGACCCTTTAATGGCCTGCGATGAGTTTTTTTAACTCTTTAATCGGCTTGTCTCTTTGACACATTTCTCCTTTCCATTTGTAATTTCTTCCTTTCTCATGCGTTTTTTATAGAAAAAAAATGAAAGAGGATTTACCAATCTTCATCTTTATTAGGCTTAACTTAAAATATTGTTTGTTTGCAGTTTACCGACCGACCCTTGAAAATCCTCCCGACTGTGAAAATTTTATTGCTTTAAATTTGAAGAATTTTTTTTTAATACTTCTATTGACGCGATCCGGAACTTTGGGTCCTTTCCGGAAATGGTTTAAAGTCTGGGTCAATTACGCATTTCAAGTTCGGTTTTTAGCTTCTCGTCAAGCCTGCATGTGACCATTTAATGATAAAGCACATGGAAATTGTTTACAGGTATCCATGAAGTCACGGGGGAGTACTTTACGCTGTCGTCTCGTGTCAATTTTAAGACAAATAACAAACAAAAAAGTTTAGTAGTAAACTGTTTATACAGATTCAGGCACATGTAATGATGTGTGATGATATCATTGACGATGATGCAGCAGATATTCATAACTATTAACACGATAACCATTCTGTCTCAAACAAATCGGGTACAGAATCTGTGGAGCCTGACTTTATGAAACCACTTTCAGTGGTTAAATAATTCGACAGCAGCTTGAAGTATGGCATATTTTCTACAAATCGTTGTGAAGACGACAAAGATGAAACCACTCCTCCGTGACTTAAATCTTCATGGATAATATCTGCAAACACGCCTGTACGGCGGAAGGGCTCATTTGAAATGTTAAGGTTCATGTGGACCCTATGGCAAAAATGGCCGTATTTTCACCTCAAAATTTACTCTGAGTACAGGCAAACCTGTGCATCTGGAAAAGTTTTAAGGCATAGCATGCCCTAGATAAATAGAATTCAAATGCATTGTATGATTTAGAAAATTCATAACTTAACTGGATTTTGCCGTACACTTTTTTTCGTCCCTGCAAAAGATGATAAAATTAACAAACAGTTGAGTTTACCTTGATATGGTCCACTCAGGTACACAGTTTAAATAACAATTATTGTCAGGTATCTATTGTCATGGATCTTATGTCCATGTCAAGCAATACAGATCACTTCAATAATTACCTGTGGGGAAGTTCTCAAACCTGTTTCCCAACTTAGTTTATTTTGGCATCTTCTCGAGGAATGAAAAAAGTGCACGGCAAAATCCTAGTAAGTTTTTATTTTTCTAAAACATAAAACATATTTGAAATTTATTTATCTAGGGCATGCTATGCCTGAATTTTTTTTACAGATGCACAGATGTCTGTACTCAGAGTAAATTTTGAGGTGAAAATACGGCCATTTTTGCCAAAGGGTCCACATGAACCTTAATGGATATAGATCATGCCAAATCAATAAGAAGCAACCCTAACTACACAAAGATGTAGAGAAAATGAATGATTAGCTTGAAAAATAAATATACTCTCTCTATATTAAATCTATCTTCGATTGTAATGAGTATGCTCCTTTAGGATAAGGGGGCTGCCCCACTCATTGCAATTATTCTCTTTCTTACAATATTACCCAAACTGTGTGGCCTGTGTGAATTCAATTAAAACATGTCCTTAGGAGCTATGCTGCCAAATTTTTTTATGCATTAAAAACATTTCAGTACAGACCATTTACTTTTAATGGGGTGCTATGGATTTCACCCCAAACTTTAGATTTCTTTGGTTTTCATTAAAGCCTGGCAAAAATATAACCTTATCACATATAATTAAATATTGTTAGAAATATGAAAACAGTCGAATGTCTTAATACTTTTTTTTCAAGTTGCCTTTTTTCAATTGAGAAAGATTCAATGGTTATTTTATTTTATTAAAAATACACTCTTTAATGAGGGGGAGGACAGGGGGTACCCTTCTCCCTTCTCCCACCCCTCTTCTCCTTATTTTATTTTTTTTTAATTTACCGGAAAAAAGAGATATTTTATTTTTTCATATTTTATTTTTTTCTCCAACTTTTTCTCCTTTCTCCCAGCCTTCCTCTCCTTTCTCCTTTCTCCTACCCCTTTCTCCCTTATCCCTGTCCTCCCCCTCTTTAATACATTGTCTTATTAATCTTTAATATCTACATTTTTCTGATGAAAATACTCTACTCATGAAAACATTCTAGTCAAAAATCATACATGTCTGAATATATTTCTTTAAAACAGTTCTAGTCATAATGACATTCCTTGTTTATAAGTGTTCCAGTATTTAATAATTATACCATATTTTATGTCATAAATTGGATAATGACACTATGTTAAAGTTTCAGTTTTGGTTAAAAAGTTTTTTATCTGAAAATGCCTGTTCATTTGATGTTGGTTTTCAGCATGTCCAGTGTTTGTTGTTTTAAAATGTTTTTTTTTTTCTTTACAAGAAACTTGGTTTAGTGTAACTGCTTGTTTAAACTGTATTTTGGCTGATAAAATAAAATATTTTTCCTACCTACCGACCCTTCAGTCTGAAGGTACAGTCGGAAAACTGCAAACAAACATATTTTTAAGGTTGGCCTTACTTATCCCTAAATAAATTGTAAAATACAGACAACTCAGTGCACGACCCCAACATAGTAATGAGGTTTAGCCCTACATGTATTCTAATTTCGTTATTTTCTTAAAAAGAATTAACTCGAAGAAACAAAGAAAACCAATGGAATTGCATTACCTGTAAATGAGCGCGATTGCAATCTTCGACACATTGAGCATCTCCTGCTATGTCAGTCAAAATATCGCATGTTCGGGAAAAGAACACAATCGTGAAAACTACAGATCAGACAACTTTTATGGTATCAACGCAATAATACAGCGAAAATATGTTGCTCCAAGAGTTTATTAATAGTAAGTCACATCTGCTACTGTAATAAACCCTCGTTCATTTATTGGTACGATGTTTAAAAGTGTCCAAAATAAAAATGTTCTGTTGTTTATCAGTTTGCAAGACAGTTTACTGGTACATAAATGAAAATCATGATTGATTGATTGATTGATTGATAATACCACTTTCAGCACTTTTGTGCTATTTCGTGGTTTTCTGTTTTTATTCGTGGATGGAGTCGAATTGTGTAAAAACTTATACTCCTATGCTCTTGGTAATAAAACTTTACACAGCACCCGGAGTACAAAATTAGTGCTCGAAACACAAAAAAACAGTGTTTTGATTGGTTGATTCTTGCTCGAATCTTTTATGATCGCAAGGCCTGGTCAATTAAGATTGAAGTCGAACTCACTTTGAGGATAACAAGACGCAACCACGCTCTTATACTATATGTTGACTTTCTGACAGATTTCGGTTTGTCATGGACGACAATGGATGGGTGCTGAACGCCAATTTTTTCACATTGAGCAATTATGTCTGTTTTGGTTGCTCTAACAATGTTGCAAATACAACGGATATATCAACGTCATGCCTACAAATGGATAGTTAAACTAGATTTAAAACCAGATACTACCAGCCATTTTTCTTCGAGAAATAACTAAACCGAGTCAGTTCGTTTCGGTTGGTATTGTCTAACGTTTCATTTTTTCAGAATAAATGGACCTCACCCTTTGTAAAATTAACTTGTTTATTAATATATGCATTAAACACAATAATAAGGGCTTTGAGTGTTGTTTTTATTGGTTTTAATATTGATTTTGTTAGTGAATTATAATCAAACTAAATATAATGTTTATATACATATGCGCATTCATGGCTCTACAATCTGTCGAAACCTCTATCATGGCATTGTACAAGGTCATATTTATCTCTGATTATAACTGACGTCTATACACTAATTCATAAAACGTTGGATGTGTACTGATTAATATTTTAATTTCTGTCTTATAAGCATGATTTATTATATTTGTTTGTTGTAATTGGCTATGTTTTTTTTTTGTTGGGATGTATAAGTACCCTGCAACGTCCACCTTATGCTTTGTTAGCTAATTATCTGTTTTATATCGATCTGATGAGTTACGTCCAATTCTACTGTTTAACATAGTTTGTTCTAATGTTTTGTTTTATCACTGTCTTAAGGCAGGATATGTAAGCACTCCTGTATGCTAGTTTTATCCAGCCACATTTTGTATTTGCGCTCTTTATTAATTTTGAGCATCTGTTAGTACATTATTCCTAACATTTTCATATAATTCAATTTGGGATGTAACACGTCTTCCATTTTGCTATGGGAATTTTGTTTATCAGCTCATAGACACAATTTGCCATGTGACCTTGACGTCATCAAGTTTTTTCATGATTTAATTCTAGCCTTCAACATGGAATTTAGAATTAAATCATCAGAAATCAAATGCGTAATTTACATTTTTCAACTATTCTTTTTATATATAATTTTTATTGCAAACAATCTTCCAAATACTTATGTGTTGAATTATTTAATAATGTTTATTAACGCATAGCTTTATCTATTAATTCATTCTTAATTCAATGTACTTATTTGATACATAAAAGTATAATTCCAACATATCGTGGCACTGTTTCTGCGTCATAAGTTGTAAGCATTATATAAATATTATATACTATATGTACTACTTAATAGCGTTTTGGCTTGACATATTATCACTTGTTGAGCCTTAAATGTGAAACTGCCATTATATCAAGCTGAATATTTTCCCTTTCCGAAAGTTTTGTCCAAATTAACAATATGTCTTTTTGCTTTCCTCTTGATTTCGTCTGGTACATTGTCACTGCAGTTATACTTCAGCCATTTATATTTTCCTTGTGGTATGTTATATCTTCTCCCAGAAATTTGTAATCGTTCAATTTCAAAATCTAAGTCTTTTTCATGCATTTGCCAATAGAGGGATAAGTGTACGGGATCGATCCTGTTGTCATTTTTGTTCCTTGGTCGAATATTCCGTAATGCATCTTTCTCATATTGTGTAATAACGTTAATATTTGTACTCGGACTGTATTTGTTAACCATGTCAGCTAAAAATATTGTTTCTAGTGCGTTCTGAAGACGCTTTGCTTCTTCGTGTATATCTTTATCTGGAAGATACTGATAAGCCCTTAGATATCCATATGATTGCCCTTTCGGAAGAAAATTATTTCCTTCTGTAGACAGTTGATCACTTAATTCTTGCAGTCGTGCTTTGATCGATTCTATCTTCAGTTGATTAATAAATGGGGACATTATTTCTTGATCGTATCTGCAATTCTGTATCGCTTTTATTTCATCGTCATCCGTAAGGTCTTGAAACCTTGTATCGTTTCCATATTTGTCTTCAATGTCTTTCAAGACAGATTGCACTATTCCATCAACCCTTATTCTCTTTCTTTGTGAAGCAGCATCGTCTATGTGGTAATTTACCTCATCTTGCACTCTCTTTTCATATTCAGCCAACAATGCTTTTTCGTTTAGGATTCTAAAATAGTGCAAAATAAATTAGGTTAAAAAGAATTGGAACTGTATCGGGCAAATTTCATCTTAATTTAAATTAGTTGCTCATTTCGTGTCTTTTTTAGTCATGAAGTACATATAACGGCGCATCAGGCTCACATAATACAGTTTTTTTTTAATTTGTCACTAAAGGTAACCCGGACCGTTTAAGCTCAAAATATTACTTTTAAACATGTATGTAAGAGAGACCATTTTTCGATGAAATGATACGGGAAATGGAGGTGTTGACATATTTTTATCGGAATTTAAAAAAAAATTGATTTTGACACTTTGTCCAAAACTGTAATATAAAAAGTTGCAATATAGCTTCAAAGATAAGCAAATAAAAAATGTTGGTCACCGATAAGGAATAAAAATAATTTAGCTTTAAAACCAAAATTTTTGGCGGGAAAATTGTGAAATTGGGTGAAATGTCATTTTGAGCCTTCACAGATACACATAAAATCGATAAAAAAAAATAATGACAAAAATACAATAATTTCACATTTTTAATCAATCAAAATATTTAAAAAAATATTAGTTAATTAACGACACAAACTTTTCGTGTGTATGGTATGTCATGCGTGAAATTATGCGCAGTCGAAAAGTTCCGATTCCCCTTAAAAACCACCACGATTACTCTTAGTTTGCCATTGGTCATGAATAAATTCAACACATAATTTGAAATGCAAAAGAAATAGTATCTACAATATAAACACTGAACCAGTTGTTTCTGTTGTTTGTTTCTGCATAAGTAATGCAAAATATGGCAGCAATGAAACAAACAACCCTTCGTTTAGCGGAAACACAAAAGAACATGCTGAAGACATTGTTAGTTGTTGCATGTAGATATAAAATCATCGCGACGGGTGGTACATGTGGAGCAGGATCTGCTTACCCTTCCGGAGCACATGAGATCACTCACAGTTTTTGGTGGGGTTCGTGTTGCTCAGTCTGAAGTTTTCTATGTTATTTCTTGTTTAATATATTTTGTCTGTTTGTCTTTTTCATTTTTAGCCATGGCGTTGCCAGTATATTTTCGATTTATAAGTTTGACTGTTCCCATGGTCTCTTTCGCCCCTCTTTTGAGTAAAGGTTTATACATAAACAAAATATTTGATGACATCAAATTAAATTTACATGTTTTTCTTCATATCTATTCAAACTAATCTAGTCACTCAATATGGTGATTACAAATTCAAACATCATTTAAGGAATATTTGGGCACATTATATTATCCTTAAAATTGCTGCTTTTGTTTGCAAACATGCGTAAAAAACTGTTTTTCATGGACATATAGATGTCAATTTAAAACAAATGCTTACTTTATACAATAAAACATTTGCGGATTGAATATTGTGATATTTATTTGAAATAATTAAGTTTGAAAATTTGCATTCGATTTGATAATAAGACATCTTGTGAATGGTCATAAATCTCTCCCGAGACATCAGTTATTCTTAATGCACAGTAAACTTTGATGGTGGCAAATCGGCGGGAGTGATATTAGGCTATGCAAACAAGCAAAATAGTATTACAAGAAATAAAACATCTCAACCTTTTCTGATTAAGGTAAACTGTTGGTATTAAGGCAGTGACGTCATTACTAGCATATTCGATCATCTCAGCAGTCAATGGTCTTCTAGCCCATAACTCTCCATCTTCTTTTTTCAATTTCACCTGAAATATATAAAGATAAGCTAAAAAAAATAACAATCAATGTATTTATTTAAAAAAAAAAACATATGAAAAAAAAATCTTAATACAATACTAATGTTATCATTATGCCGAAACATGAGTTTTTATGGTCATTCAGATAAGGAAATGAATGAAAGCATTGATTGGACAATACTTATGATGATGAAATTGATCAGGTAGTACAACCGTGCCACATTCTATATGTGCCTGTATGTAGTTTATTTGTTGTCGTTTGTTCATGTCTGTTTACAAATTGTTTTGTTAATATAACAAAAGACCGTTTGGTATCTCAATTAAATTGTTTAACATTGTTTGCGTCATAGACTTCTATAAGCCAACTTAGTTATCGCATTTTCAATTATACCACACCTTATGTGTATGTCAAGTCCATACTAAAACGACAAACTTAAGGCACCACTTAATTAGCATGACAAATTTGTTGAATTAAAAATTGAATTAGTTTTTGTGGATAAGGAATCTCTGTATTCAATGGCAATATTTTACCAACAAATAACGTAATTCATATACAAAATTTGTGTATTTCTATTGCGCTCAGCAATCTTCAACAGCGTATCTAAATACTAATTTTAATGTATATAACATTACTTTGCTCCTTATTTTTAAAAGTTATTCATGCTCGTAGGGATAAAGTATAGAATTAGCTCAGTGAAAGCTTACAGTAATTCTTTTTATTCTGCCTTTTAATTTTGCCGAAAATGCATGTCTTTTTCACACTAAGTATGCTAGGCGTAACCATGTATGTGTAGTTTACATAATAACTTCAATATATTTGCATTTGGTACGCTACATTTATTCTTATGATGATATTTCATTTTGGTTATCTTAAGAGACGAGTATTTAATATTTTGTTTATCAAAATATGCAGGTTCAAATAACTGTAAAACGGTTAACTAAATGAAGAATTATTATCATAATTTTACATCAGAATATTTTGACATTCTTTATATTTAAAAAAAATGAAGATGTGGTATGATTGCCAATAAGACAACTCTCCATAAGAGACC
The DNA here is from genome assembly GCF_963676685.1 of Mytilus edulis. Classification (NCBI taxonomy): domain Eukaryota; kingdom Metazoa; phylum Mollusca; class Bivalvia; order Mytilida; family Mytilidae; genus Mytilus; species Mytilus edulis. Next base: position 63,576,365 of record NC_092356.1, read on the forward strand.
AAATGACGCAGAAATTAACAACTATGGGTCACTGTACGGCCTTCAACAATGAGCTAAGCCCCTACCGGGTAGTCAGCTATAAAGGCCCCGAAATGACAAATGTAAAACAATTCAAACGAGAAAACTAACGGCCTAATTTATGTACAAATCATGAACGGAAAATAAATACGTAACACATCAACAAACGACAACCACTTAATAACAGGCCCCTGACCTGGGACAGGTATATACATACAGAATGTGGCGGGGTTAAACATGTTAGCGGGATCGCAGCGTCTGTACTGCAAATATTCGCTTATATTGTACATTTTTTATTACTATAATTCAAATAAGTTAATTCAACAGATACAGTTAAGTCTGCCTCATATTTTTTCTTACATCTAGAAATTGACAATGAGGGTCGGCTGAAAACAACACTTTACGACTAAAGAGATGATTTCAGCTTTCCAATTGTGAACTTTCCAATTCTAAGTAGCAACATTCCAGCAGCATCTACGGGGTATATATCTCCCAATTGATACGATATTCCCGTGCTTGTATTTCTTATCATGATTTTCTTGATAGAGGGTTGCTATTAAACCAAGATTTCCAAATGGTGAAGTTGAAATCATCCCTTCGTAAATTTTACGGACGCCATCACGAGTTGGTTGACCGGTATGGAATAACCGTTTCACAGATGATATCGGATATGTTCCGTACGTCGTGACTACAATCCCCTTCCCTTTCATGCGTGTGACCTACCGAGTAAGACAATTTACCGGATTTGTTATACATGATCAACGCGACGGGTGCCCCATGTGGAGCAGGATCTGATTACCCTTCAGGAGCACCTGAGATTACCCCCATTTTTTGGTGGGGTTCGTTTTGTTATTCTTTAGTTTATTATTTTTGTTTTTCCTTCTTATTTAGATAAGCTATTATTTCATAACAATAGAACAGTATTCTTATTCAGAAAATGGAGTGATGAACAAAACAACATTGAACATCAAATGCATGGCAGGATTTTGTTGATCATAAGAAGGCTTGCATACAAAATATTCATTTGAAAACTTGGTGTATAATGAAGAAGCTGAAAGAATACTGATTTAAAAAACAATTTAATAACATATGTTTAAGTTACAATGATTTTAAAAGGAAAATTACGAAGCCAGTTATTTACCGGTGCTCAAAGCTCTTACATCGAAAAGGAACAGACAAATAATGCTGACAATGAGAATAAATGAGAAAATCTCATGAACACCAAAAGCGGCAAGACCGGATGCATCGAGTAGGTAAGGGTATCCTGCTACGAATGCATCGTGTTATTTGTGGAGAAGCGAATTCAATCGTTCTTCTTATAACTATGTGTAAGTACTTTTAAGAAAAAAGAACACCCCAGTCAATTAATATATTTATCGATTGATGGAAAGAGTGACAAGTACGGCCGTAATATATTAAAGCTATGTAATGCCATGCGATGGGGAAGAGGATTTATTACTCCTGAGTTTGAAGTAAGCAATCGTAATGTTGAAATCCTCTGGTGCGATATATTCAATTTTTTTTAAATGATACAGAAATAAACATGTACGTCTCTATGCAAAATTTGATGTAAAATGTAACATTCATACTTAACGACATTTATTTTTGTATAAAGACGTTCTACCTCCATGAGCATGAAAATGTCATGGTGGGACACATACAATTATGTATTCAGATATTGCAGGTCGAGTAAAGCAACTTTTAAAAATAGCATAAATATGTTTTATATACTTTTTATTTATTTTTTGTAGTATCAGACGTATCAATGAAATTAAAAAAAAAACATTGTTTTCCCTTTTGAATAGACATCTCTCGTAAACCTCAGATATTGTCCGTAAAGGCGAAAGCTGAACTATCACTTGGTAATGAATCCACACCTTCATTCTGCTTGATTATTCCTTTTGCATTCATGTCACTGACTAGCTGCTAAATCCATCAATTTATTTGAATTTCACTTCAAACGATTTGCTCTTCAAATAAACCGCTTAGTGAACACTTTAAATCCTATCATTTCTGTTTCATTATTATCAATCATAATGACTTCATCATATATTTTAAGTAACTGCAAGTGATCGTAGATCAATACTATTTGTCTTTTGTATTTATGTTAGTTATTTGGATGCGTGTTTTATGTGTCCGAGGACAAGTTTTGCCTTTTTCATATTATAATTCAGTATCCTTCGAGACATTATGATTATTATATATTTTTGTCCATCAAAATTCAGAAATTATCTTGATTTTTATGATATGTAATATTAGATATAGTTTATACACATGATTAGGTGGATTATTGTTAGTTATTTTGCCGGTATATTGTGTAAATTCTACCTTTGCATTTTTGGTTTTTTTTCCATCTTAATTATTTATTCAACCATACAAACCTTTAATAAGTCTTTCTGATCAAGTGGTTTTGCTTTGTCACTGTACATTTGACATACATCGCTTAGTTTCATTGCAGTAGGTATCCTCCGGCCTTTAGTTTCCTCAATAATGATATTTGCCACCTAAAAATATCAATCAACTACTTATATTTTTTTAATTCAAGGAAATATTACACTAACTGTATTTTGTAAAACCTTCAAGACTTTTTGATTCCCAATACTCTTACTTTATTTGCTCATTTTCCTTAGATGGTTGAATGAGGATATATTTACATGTTACCAAATCATGGATCGCTTCTTGTTGACTCAAAATGTGTTGCTTTATTTATCTATCATGTATTCAATGTAAACAGGTATTTAGAATCCAGAATCCAGAAAACAGGGTAAATTTTATACTGAAAGTTTATCGATGCACGTATGATGATGCTAGGAATTATTTAGTCATCACGGAATATGATTGGAATATTATATTTGGCGTTTTTACATTCATGTCAGATATCGTGAACGTTTTATATTCAAGGAAAAGTCATTAATATTAACAAGTGCTTCATCTTGTGCCTCGTAACGGCAGAACGATGTTGTTAATTCTGGTATTGGTGGTCTAACTTTTTGTTTTCGTAATTCCGGTCGTGTAAAACAAAATACTTACAAATCTGTATAGTTCGCTTTTCCATTAAGATGATTAAAAACATGTAAAATGTCAAATAAAGGGTCGAATCGTAAAGGTTGTAAAACAATATGAAGTATACACGTAATATGTCCGGTTGTAGATTATAAATTCTTCTAACTAACTCAGCGTCTGGTAGTTCAAGAACCTAGCTTATGTACGTCTTGATATAGAATTGAGAATGGAAATATGGAATGTATCAAAGAGACAACAACCCGACCATAGAAAAAAACAACAGCGGAAGGTCACCAACAGGTCTTCATTGTAACGAGACATTCCCGCACCCGGAGGTGTCCTTCAGCTGGCCCCTAAACAAATATATACTAGTTCAGTGATAATGAACGTTGATATGCATGTTACTACTGAACTGTAAATAGTTCTCTATACATTATGCATAGTTTTATACTTGCCTGTGTGTCGAACACATTTTTCAGTTGAATTCCAAACTGATGGTATAATGCAGCACTGTCACCTGCGCAGGCGTGTATAACCTAAACATAGAGATGTCACTATGATATAAGAATTGTGAAGTTTAACATTTAAACAGATAATATGGTGATAATGCTGAAATAAGATATAAAAATGTAGACATTTAGATTGTTACTAATTTCTGTTTAAATAAAAACAAAATTTCCTACGCAAAACTACAGTCATTTGGATTTACAATTTAAATAAACTTTTAAATTTGTAAATACAAGTTTGAAACAAACCAAAGAAAGAACAATCAATATGTGATGGATGATTATACTGATTCGACTCAGAACCTGCAAAGTGCTGTGATTTCTTACCTAGATCTTTTCATGATCCTCTTTTGTGTTTGGGGGGGGGGTCTTCTCAATGGATAACTATATGGTATCTCAAGAAATTATAATACAGTAAAAAGAGTCCAATTATTGTTGATTGTTTCTTTTGCAGATTTTCAAATTTGGATTTACGTTTCATAATGAATAAAATATCAAACATGAAAAAGTGGGACAATTCATGGCATCCTTTTGGTCGTCTTTTTTTTTCATTGAACACGAAAATTAAAGGTGCAAGAAATCACTAACTTCGTATCAACTCCTTGTACAGTGTGCTATATAACAACCATTTTAACTGTTCATAATGCGTAGTAGCAAAGTTTAAATAGTGTTATGAGCTGATCAATTTAGTGAATCATAGTCGACATTAATAGTTATAAGGTTAATTACAGATAATAATAATTAATAGTAATGCAAACACATTGTTATAAAAAAACATATAGTATAAAAATAAATAGATACGTTTTGAATATTCTTATACCTTTACTGGCTTGTCAGATTGTAAAATATCTTCGAGCTTCCCTTTTCTGAATAAATCTTTGTTTGTTGCAATATCAAAAAGATAAACATTGTCGTCCACAGTTCCGATCTGTAACAAAGTTAATGGACCCTCTTTTCCTAAGTTGATACCCTCAGCGTCCAACGCTATGACGTCACACTCAGATAAGTGTTCTACTATACGCAAACATCTATCCGTTTCTGTAATTATCTCTACCTTCGGGTTAGAGGCCATGACTCAATTCTAAAAGAAAGTATGAAACATAACCATCATAGTTACCAAGCTAAATAGTTCTTACGACAGATGCGCTTTGCGTTTACAATGTGACACTCGAGTCAGAAAAAGAGAGCACGAATACGAAGATTTGCAATCTATAATTTTGGTCAAATACAGCTTATGTTACTTGTTCCTGTGGTATAAAATCAATAGTTTTGTTAACAGTTGGTTTATAGTTATGACCATATCAGTTATAGTTTATGTCAGCACAAACGGGGGAGCTTAAAGACAATGAAGTATTATATTGTCAGACCACAAATTCCCACAATTACACCTTCATGGATAGATACCACAAATTCCCACAATTACACCTTCATGGATAGATGTAAATCGCTGTAACCATAAAATAGCAATTAACCAACCGGAATAACACTATCGTCTGATAGCCACACATTATAGAAGATCACAAATGTTCTTTTTGATTAACGTTAATTTGTATTCACTGTCGTATTCAAAGAAAGATACGAAGGCGGACAAGTTCGAAACTGTTTTTTGTTATAAATTGTACGCTTTGATTATAGATTTATAGATAAGTATTCATATAAGTATTTCTTCATAAGGGTTACTTTTATGAATTTGTTAAGTTTGGTTTGACGGAGGTGTTATCAAATATTACAACTTATTGATTTTACGTGTTTAGTAGTTCATCAACTGCTAAACCGCCTTACTTAACAGACGCTTTAATCCTAACACGATATTTACATAGTAAAATTTACAGTTACCATATGGACCTTCATTTAGTGAAATACATATGGATCAATATATCTAATAGTTATGAGTAGAATAAGAATCTTGTACTCATTTTCGAAATTATTATTATGCCACAGTTCTCGGATTCTATCTACCTACTGGAAATATATTTGAGTTCTCAATAAATATAGAATAAGAAGATGTATATGATAGTAACTTAGCAATTAACAATTATTGAATCTCATCCATATATAAGTTTTCCGAATTCTTTTTAATATTTGTGTATGTTGAAATAAATATGTATTTAAAGTTAATAAAAGTAGTATTAAATCACGGTCTGACATTTTGACATTAAGGTAAATCTGGTGTATTATCAATCTTCTTTTACCATTATATCGTATCGTGTTATTTATATTGAATACACTGTATTTTTCATGTACATATAAATGCTAAAAACGAATCTCACCTTTTCGGATAATTCCAACTATTATACCAACTCTCTCGGGTAAGACTCATTCAAATCTCAAGTTTAAAAAAAATATAATATCTTGTCTTACAGGCGTCACCGATGAAAGGATAGAAAAAGTAAATACAACATTTTGACTTTTTGGAAATCAGGTTTTGTAAATCCTAAATATTGATCTGCACAATTCAATCCCATTCAAACTGTGATGTAATGTCGATAATTTATTCAACTGTTTAAACATTTCTATAAATAGCACATGTCTAATTTATTTATGTAGGATAAGTTGTGAAGTTAAGCGTAGCTGTTCGTGTGATGATGTATCAAATGAATAGTAAAGTCTATATTAATAATTAATGGTTCTACTTTTGTAATTTTTAGTATTAAAGACATATTTTTGTCGAGCAAGTTTACAGATTCACAACCATTTAATTTTTCTTTAACTCTACAAATGTACTTTTATTTCCGCTGACATCACTATAGGTGAAGATAAATACCTTGTGTATTTGTTTATAACCGTCTCCAAGTGGGTGGAATAAAAAATCGAATGATGCATAGATTTAAGATTTTTCTGAAAGAGAAGCGATGAAAACCAAAGGCCTTTCAAATATTTTAAGTACATCTGTTGATCGGTTGGTAGTATTCGAGACCTAGTTAATGACGTTTAAGCCTAACGACTAAAGGATTTGCACTCGGTAGTTGACTTATGTCCATGATAAAAAAACATGATCCGTGAGTTAAAACAAATATTTAAAAACAGCTCTAAGTGAAATATAATTTGATAAATATATCAGCGATACTTGTAAATTCTAACAAATTTGCTTTTGACTGAGAATCTGGTAAGTTTACATAATCATCAATCATCATATATAGTTGTTAATTTCTGCATCATTTGTCCCTTGTGAAAAGTAGTCAATCATACAATATCTTTTTTGTATATATTGATATAAGTTTCAGAAGGTCAAATCGGAATCAGATTTTTTAACGATTATGTTTACGACGATTAAAACATATCCGTCCTCATTTGTGAAATAGATATTACATAACTACCAATCGATTAGTGATTCAGCCAGTATAACTTTCAAAGGAGTGATTTCAAATTAACCACTTCAAACACTTTGTCTTTTAGCTTCCTCAATGCAGCAATCCAATATCACTGCAATTTGTATAGGAGACGCAATTCCTAGAATATCGTATCATCTTGAAGATATATACTCCATGTGCATGTGCTGCTGGAATGTTGCTACATAGAAATGGAAAGTTCGAAATTTCAATCAACTCTGTTTTCGTAAAGTTTTGATCCCAACGTACCCTTATTGTCGAGTTATAGATGTAAGTCAAGATATGACACGGATACACTGTGTTTCCATTATCTCAATTTCAAGCTGGATTGACTAAGTACGTTCAACATTGTCACCGCATTTTGTATAATTTAATGAATGACATAATCTATTTACGGAAAGGTGGAGTTAAATGATAACGTTAACGTCTTTTTGTTCTTCTTACGAAGCTTCTGTATACAATTAGTCATGTATGAATATAGAAGCAAGTCTGCGAGGGGAGCAGAATTGGTTTCCGGTTGATTGCAAATTGTTTGTTGACAAAAATACTCGTTGAATACATATCATAGATTTATATGTTTAGTTTAATTGGTTGAATTATAAGTTACCATGACATTTAGATAATGTCAACTCAAATATTTCGTGTTATAATTTGGCTTTTGTGTGATTTAAAATCTTTGTTGTAGGTGATCTATAGTTGTCAATTTCTGTATCATTTGTCCCTTGTGAAGAGTAGTCAATCATACAATATCATTTTTGTATAATTGATATAAGTTACAGAAGGTCAAATCAGAATCAGATTTTGTAACGATTATCTTTTCAGATAAAAACAATTTTCTATGATAAGATTGTGGGAGAGTAAGAGTGCAAAAGTCGAAACTGTCCATCGAATAATAATTGATCATTACCAGGACGTACTCTATCTTAAACATACACGGAATATTTTACACTAAAAAAATACTTAATTCTTCTATTTTATATGCTTTATTTAGTGACTCTGATTGATTCTCAATTTATATCTGCGACAGAGCGTTTGACAACACTTTTTCCTCGATACCTCTCAACCAAAAAATTATATATAGCGAAATTTCATTATTCTATAGAGTTATCTTCGAAGATCGTTCTTTCCAACAGAAAATAACACAAAGTCAGATTTTGAGGATCCATTTACTAAACTCTTACAGGTATTCAGAACGGATTAGTAAATTCGACTTTACCAGTAAAAACGTACTTAAAATAGTATTTCACATCTTTAATTTTACTGTAACAAAATCATCAATCCTTTAAACTAACTTTAAGTTATTAATAAATGTTATCTTATTGATTTTGCAATAAGATCTTTATATATTGTTTACATTTGCACTAGTAACGATGTCGCCATTTAAAAATTAAAACATAACTTAATTTGTATTCTTTTGGAAATGTTTTTTTTTTATATTTAAAACAAAAACCAAGTTTAATTTATGAATAGCATTATCTATACATAATATGATACATATTTATCATAAGGTCAAATCCTAACTATCCTTCTACCTGTCGATACTTTAACTTCGGCATTGGACAAGTCCTGTCTTCTTTAACTGTCCATGGCGTTAAAAGCTAAATGGCTGATATGTGTTTAATTGATTTTAGTCACTTTGAAATCGTACTTTTGTGTTTGTTTGATGATGACGCAGTTTGTAATGCATATCTGATTTTCAATGTTTACTTATTTTGTGTTACATCTTGTCTTTCTATTTTAACTATGTACCATCTAATATGCCGATAAATGAGGGCCCTCATGGGGTTTTTGATTATGTGATTACTTGGCCGTTTTTTTAATGATTATTTGATCATTAAGCCAAATATTTCATGATTATTTGATTACCTAGGACTGTATTTTTAGTTTATGATTATTTGATTACTAAAGATAAGCAAATATTTAATGATTATGTGATTATATTGGCAAATAAATGGTGATTATGTGATTACTAGGACCCCCCATGAGGGGCCTCATAAATGTTCACTTAGGTATTCGTATTGTGAACAACAAATTCATTATATTTTACAAAAGGTAACTTCCGTACTCCTAAATTCACAATCATGATATTAAGATTTTCCTGTGTACTTTGTTTTATTTAATGCCTTTTTGTACTAGGTTATTGTTGTCTTTTCGACACTTCATCTTTTTGTATAAATATGGTATCAATATTGTGTCATAGATCAAACTTATTCGTTTTATGTTTAAATGTCTTTTTTATTGATATTTTTTAGTGTGTCTTTTTATGTTGTAATATAACACTACCGTTTCAGGTTTATGTGAAGCTTGGCACCTGTTAAAACCTTTGCACCCGCTGCATTTTAACGCCAATGTCCGTATCTAGGAACCCGTTGTTCAGTGGTTGTTGTTTGTTAGAGATAATAATAACTGTTACTCATTTCTTATTTACTTATATAGATTAGACAATTGATGTTCCTGTTAGAATTATTTTTCTACCTTCAATGTGTGGTCCTTTATAGATTGCTTTTCGTTGTGAACTAAGGCTATGTGTTGAAGGATTTCTTTGATCTATAATTGTTAACTTTTTATACATTGTGACTTGGATGGAAAGGATTCTCAATGGCTCTCATACCACAATTTATGCATATTTTAATGCATTTGTTTTTAGGCTTGTTTAAGGCATATTACGTATATACATACGTTTATAATCACCCTTCTTTCAATTAAAACAATCTGTTTGCGAAAAGTTATATAGACATTGCTACTGTCTTTTTGCATATGATCAACAAAGACAGCGCATCCATATGATACACTTTTTTTTTATCTTTCTTTAGTTTCACCAACTGTCATTTATAACCAGAGATCTTGAAAAACTATCAGACAAATAAAACAGCGTTATAATAAACACATATTGACTGGGTTTTTTTATATGAGAAGATGTGGCATGAGTACCAATTAGACAACTCTTCGTTCAAGTCGCAATTGGTAAAAGTAAACCATAATAGGTCAAAATACGGTCTTCAACACCGAGCCTTGGCTCACACCGAACAGCAAGCTATAAAAGACATAAAAAATTACTATTGTAAAACCATTCAAACGGGAAAACCAACGGTCCAATTTATATAAAAACAATAGAAATGAGACATAGTTATGAACCACATAAACAAACGACAACTACTGAAATTACTGACTTAGGAAAGGTACATGAATGTATATATAATAGAAAGTAATAACTGCGCGAAGTTGTTTTGATTTCTTTGAAAATAATTGTTTTCAGTAAACGCTGAATGGCTGTTTATGAGAAAAGTAGCAGTAAATGATAAACGGTCTGCTCTGAAATGATCAGAAAATCCATATATAAAGATGTATTATCAATATTCCTTTTTCTATTTAATAAGATGCAAAATACGTACGATAATTCCAAATGCGGGTCATAATCTTATAAATTTATAATATATTTCTTTATCATAAAGATTGTTTATTTCTTTTTACAAGCTCATATATCTTTAAATTGATTCAAATATACCTATCAACAGCTGATATTAACATGGAGCTCCATACAATATATCACAGTTATTAGTCTGAAACTGATTACTGTACAAAATAAACAAACAAATGATTACCTTAAATAGATATTCCGAAAAGACAGCAACTAAACAACACAAATAACTATAGGACATCTAGAGTGCAACATGGCAATATATTAATGTTAACATCGCACGAAATCAAACAATATGAAACTGATAACAGATATATTTCAATAAATACGGAAACATTGTTTTACATTTTTTTTTTCGTACGATTCACGTTTTTTTCAGAATTTTAGTTATTGTAGGAATTACTTAAACTTTGACTGTTGTTTAAATTATAATTATTATGTTATCTAACTTTTTATCTATTTCCTTAAAAGTACGATACGATTTTGCCTAATATTCGATTTTAAATTTTTGCACTGCTATTTGCTACATACGTTTTTTTTTATATTAACACAAATATAATTACATAATGATGAATATTAATTATCACTTAGATAAACATATCATGTGATTCCGCATTAATTGTAAGTTGTGTAGCTCCCCTATCTTTACGTTTTGTCGTAGTTATCAAGGTGTCGTTTTGCTTTCCTTTTTATTCGGTCTGGTACATTATCAGTGCAATTATATTGTAGCCATTTGAATTTTCCTTGAAGCATATTATAGTTTCTCCCAGTGATTTGTAATTGTTCAATTTCAAAATCTATGTCTTTTTCTATCTTTTGCCAATAAAGGGATAAGAGTACGGGGTTGATAGTGGAGTCACGTTGGCTTCTTGGTCGAATACTCCGCAATGCATCTTTCTCGTAGGGTGAAATTACACTGATCTTTGTAGTTGAACTGCATTTGTTTTTCATGTCAGCTAAAAATATTGTATCCAATGCTTGTTGGAGACGTTTTGCTTCTGTCTGTATATCTCTTTCGGAAATATACTGATAAGCCCTGAGGAATCCATATGATTTTGCCTTCGGAATGAAATTATTGCCTTCTGTAGACAATTGATCACTTAGTTCCTTGAGTCGGGCTTTGATTTCTTCTGTCTTCAATTTTTTTATAAATGGGGACATAACTTCTGGGTCATATCTTAAATGGTGCATCGCATTTATTTCATCCTCATCTGTTATGTCTTTGAACCTTGTATCTTTCCCATATTTTTTTTCCATATCTGTTAAGATTGATTCCACTATTTCGTCAACTCTTGTTTTCTTTCTTTGTGACGTCGCTTCATCAATGTAGTAGTTTATTTCATCTTCAACTCTTGTCTTAAATTCAGGAATTAAGTTTCTCTCTTCCAGGATTCTGTAAGAACATATCAATGTTGCAGTGAAATACAAAGATGTGTCTCGTCTTTTTATGTCGCTTTTGGTTATAAAGATTTTCACGTATTAAACAATGTAACTGTTTATAATAAATTTTAAACAAAATGCGCCTCGGACGCACCAAATACATAGATATAAGAAGATTTGGTATGAGTGCCAATGAGACAACTCTCCATCCAAGTCATAATTTGTAAAAGTACCCCAAAATATGAACTAGTGTAAAACCATTTATACCGGATAACAAACTGCCTTTATTTATCTATATCAAAAAGGGAAATGAGAAATACTTATGAACCTTACCAACAAACGATAAACACTAATTGGTTGGCATTATAAAACTCGATTTTATTCCTCAGTAAAACCCATGGCAGAACGTGTTATGAGTGAAAACGTATAAATACTAATCTCACTGTTGAAGTAGTAAACTTGTAATTATAAGAAGCGAATGTTTCTTGTCAACATTTTATTGCCCGAAGCACATTTTATATAAAACGCAGAATTCTTGTATACATTTGAAGTTATTGATTCACAAAATCAGTCTTTGATTTACATATTTTTTTGAGAGTGGTCATAAATCTAATTGCAACATATTTTACAATTTATTGCATTTAATGAAATCATATTTCTACAATCAATTATCCAATTTTAACGTAAGCATTGTTGTTTTGCAATGACCATTGAAAAACAAAATATTATTAATAAAAATACACAAAAGCAATGTTTTACCTTTTCTGATTATGATAAACTGTAGGTATTAAGGCTGTGACGTCATTACTAGCGTATTCAATCATCTCATCTGTTAATGGTCTCCTAGCCCATAACTCCCCATCTTCTTTCGTCCATTTAATCTAAAAATATATAAAACCACAAAACCGTATTTGAAAACCTTATTTCATTTATTATCTAAATTATGTAAGCTGAATGGACATATATTTAATATAATGGCATATTTCTTACCAATTGTATCACTTTAAGAAATAAAATAACAAATATACCGAACTAAAGGAAATTTCAAAAAGGAAAATCCCTATACCAATGGCAAAATCAAACGCTTAAACACTCTAAACAAATGGAAATAAACTGCCATATTCATTACTAGTTACAGGCATTTCGTTATGTACAAAATTGGATTAAACCTGGTTTCATAGCTACTGAAAAATCGAACTTGTACGGTATGGAAGTCAGCATTGAGTTATTATCTCAATGGCTTAAAAAAACCTAATATGCCAAAACAAAATAGCAAAAAAGGCTTGTAGACGCTCATAACAAAAAAACAACTATAAGCAAAAACTAACGACAATAATACAAAAATGAAAATTGCACTGTAACACAATAGCTAGATGTATGAACACCCAGACTCGTGAAAAGTATATTACCAATTGAACTAAATAGATAAGCTTACCATTTCCGGAGCACCTAATATCACCCCAAGTTTTTGTTGAGGTTTGTGTTGCTTAGTCTTTAGTTTTGAATGTTGTGTCTTCTGTACTATTATTTGTCTGTTTGTCTTTTTATATTTTAGCCATGGCGTTGTCAGTTTATTTTCAATCTATGGGTTTGACTGTCCCTCTGGTATCTTTCGTCCTTCTTTTAGAAATATACAAGACATAATATACAAAGACAAATGTGTGCACCTGTCCTAAGTCAGAAATCTGATACAGTAGTTGTCGTTTGTTTATGTAATTTATACGTGTTTCTTAATTTTCTTTTTTTTATATAAATTAGACCGTTGGTTTTCCTGTTTGAATGGTTTTACACTAGTAATTTTGGGGCCCTTTATGGCTTCTTGTTCGGTGTGGGCCAAGGCTCCGTGTTGAAACCTTTAATGGTTTACTTTTTTAAATTGTTATTTGGATGAAGAGTTGTCTCATTGGCACTCACACCACATCTTCCTATATCTATATCTATATAAAGGGAACACAGTTACACGTAATTTTCTGTGCATGTTGGCTTTTGATTTTGTTGCACATCAGTATTTTTGTTATATAGTTGTTTTCCTACTACAGATGATGTGTTTCTCTCGATTTTAGTTTGTTACATGATTTTGATGTCTCTCAATCGATTGATGTCTTTTAAGCAGCGGTAGTCTACAGTTGCCTGTATGCATATGCTTAACAAGTCAGTACATATAATATACTTCACTACCATTATATATTATTTGTGAAGTTGATACCGATCTTTTTTTATTATCTTAAATACATATTTTTTTTTTCATTAGTTGTATTTGGCTTTGATATAGCTGTTGTAGACACTCTACATTCTCAGATCTGTACCTGCTGTCTTTTTTGTTGAATAAGGAATTGATTATTAACATAGCAAGTCCAGTCTTTGTTTTTCTTTTTGGTTTTTTATTTGGTTCTGATGTGGGTTTTCTTCCTTGTGTAAGATCTGATGAGTTATTCCCTTTTCAAGTGATTCTATAGTTTGTTCTTTTGTTGTGCTGTTACATCATTGTCCCAGGTTAGGGGAGGGTTTTATGTGTCTGTCCCAAGTCGGGAGCATGTACCTCAGAGGTCCTATGATTGCTTAGAACCTCTATATATGAACTTCGGTAGTTGTTTCATTGGAAATCATACAACATCTCCTTACATGAGATCTTGTAAGATCCAATTAATTCATTTAGAAAAGAGGAGACGTTCTTTGACCTTAACATGATTCATCAACTTTTGCACTGAAACTCATGATATTAAACAAAATATATGAACGACATAATTGATGAACAAACAGGTAATGTGTATACCATATGCATTTATATTGAATTTTATTAGAAGTTTAAAATCATTTTAAGTAAAATTCTTCTTAGTTTTGTAATCTTTCGTATGTTTTGTCTTCATTTTAATATTGTTTCCTTCTTTATTAAGTTTACAAACCTTAACTTTGTCTTTCTGCTCTAGTGGTTGCGCGTTATCACTGTACATTTGACACACATCGCTTAATTTCATAGAAGGAGGTAATCTCCGCCCTTTGTTTTCCAAAATGACCAAATGAGCCACCTTAAATATCAAAAATCAGTCAATCAATTATTAAATTAAGCTTACACAGAACGATTTGCTTTTGTTGATTTCTTTCTTGTGTTCAGTGATACATTTTTATACACTACTTAATTAAGTTGATACACCGAAACCGTTAATTAATACCGTATGTTAACAGCATTGTCGATAAACTTTCTATATTGATGGTAGGAACTGAAAGACATGTGATGCTGATATTAAATATCGAAATGTTCGTATATAGTTAAAGGTTTATATTAAATAATGTTTACACGCTTTTTATCCACATTCATTTAACCGCGTCGTAGGTCTTGTCTCCAGACTGGAGGTCAGGCATTTGAACACAAGTCATCTCAACTAAAGTCTTTAGGGTAGGTATCAATTGTTGCCTCCGAATGTGTACTTTTATTTATGACTAAAGATATATTTATTGCACTTTTCCTTGCTGTAAATAGGGTTCACTATAAAGCGTTACAACAAATCTATTCTGCAAATTTTTTTTGTTATACATGCCTGTGTGTCAAATACATTTTTCAGCCTCACTCCAAACTGGTGGTATAATGCAGCACTGTCACCTGAACATGAGTGTATAACCTAAAAGCAGACGAGTTGACACATTAAATGTGTGAATGGTTCATTTAAAAACTCGTTCATGTATAGATTATGCTCTATCAAGATATAAAAGAGAGACATAAGTTACTATAGGGACATTCAACCTCGGTAGTCGATGATAAACTGACCAACGCCATGGTAAACAAAGAAAAAACGGCCAAAAGACATACTCATACTATTTTGCTCTTTTAACTTCATGTTTATTAATTCATTCATTAGAGGTTTATTTTATAAAGGAGCTCCATTGAACGAATAAATGACGCTAATACTAGTCTATGAATTTGCAGTTCGTTGTATAGATGCCCTTTCACTTCTAGTGACGATCTTATAACAGCATATATCCCATTGAAACATGACTGAATTATTGAATGTTCAGGCCTTTCAGATGAAGATGATGTTGAAATGTAAATGACTGATTTAGATCCATATTATTTTACAAGTGAATTACACGAATCATTATCATCATTAATAATAGTTATCAGATGTACTCAACAATTATCCATACATACTTTCATTAGAAAGAAAACAAACCAGAAATACGATTTTGAATGTTCTTTTACCTTTACAAGATTCTCAGATTGTAAGATGTCTTTGAGCTTCCCATTCCTAAATAAATCTTTATTTGAAGCAATATCAAAAAGATAAACTTTGTCGTCCACAGTGCCGATCTGTAACAGAGTTAGAGGGCCCTCCTTCCCTAAGTTAATACCCTCAGCATCCATGGCTATAAAGTCACACTTCCATAATTGATCAACGATACGCAAGCATCTCTCTGTTTCTTTAATTATCTCTACATTTTTGCTTGAGGCCATGATTAAATTCTACAAATACAACAAGGTATAAGTATACTGTCAATTTTACAATACTTAAAATTGTGAATCGTAGTAAACCCTGAAAAAACAAATTGTGTCGCGCAACACCAAATCGAGTGAAGGCGATACTATCGTGTGTGAAAAAAAACAACCTCTGACTATTGTATATCTGCTTTGTTCCAGCTTTGATTATGTCGCTCTATCACTTTGATGGCTTCAAAAATATGTATGTCAGGATATTAAGAAGAGCTATGGAAACCAGTTTAACGCTACGTCTTCCTTTTCATGCCTATTAATCATATTCGTCTATAGTCCTTTCTTGGAAGCCTAACAGTGATTTGCTTTTCTTTTTTTCCTATATTTATGTTTTTTTTTATAGTAGTTTGTGGTAGCACACTCCGTCAGTATGTCAGGATAATTTGGAAATGTATAATATAGGCCAAAAATGACAAGAAAAGACTAGAGGTAATTTCAAAAGATTGCAATATGATACAAATGATCATGTTACAGAATGAAAACATATTTTATCTTCACCGAAATCCCCAAATTCCCTGTATGTTATGAGTATCCAACAAGAATTTTGTATAGAACATTTTGCGTTTCAGGTAAATCCATTTTTAAAATATACATCGGTTTAGCAAAGTTATGAGGAAGAACGACTGACACTGAAAAAACAGACAATCGTTGTCACGCATTGTTTGTCCAGTTCGATGTGTCTGTCTTTCAACTCACTGGTGAAATATTTTGTAGTCTCATATTGTTCAAGTGTGAAGTCGACTGCCGTATAATGGAGAGCTAACAGAATATACCTAATTGTCTCAGTATTCAGTTGCATTCTGTTTAAAATTCATGCAATTCCATTTTTAAATGAAGTTTCCGAAAGATAAAAAAATAATTTGGTTAAACCAATGCTATTTTTTGAATGTTGATACCTGTGAAAAATGTTATTCGAAATAGATATTGACCGTTTACACTTTA
This sequence comes from Mytilus edulis, assembly GCF_963676685.1. Lineage (NCBI taxonomy): Eukaryota > Metazoa > Mollusca > Bivalvia > Mytilida > Mytilidae > Mytilus > Mytilus edulis. The sequence goes on from NC_092356.1 coordinate 63,593,444, forward strand.
CCGCCCTGAATATGATATTTAGGAAAATTGAAGTTTATTTCATAAGTATAATTCAAGACATATACCACTTGATTCGAACAAAAATGTGTATATTTAAATACCGGATGCATATTTGGAAATATATATGTCAACCTGACAAATACACAGATGATCCAGCTTTATTGACTATTAGATCTTTTTTCTTCAACTATGTTGCAAGTGTCAAGTTATGTCCAAAAACGTTTGCAAGTAAGAAAGCGGATATATAAGATGTTTTGGATATTTAGAATCCAAAATTTTATTGAATGATACTGGTTAGAAGTTCGTTGTTGTCATCCCATTTTATTCAAAGAAATTTCAAATGCGTGATTTCATTAAATTTCTGTAACAAGTTCTATATTAAGGATTATTCAAGGTTAGTGTTTATGTTTGTTTGGGGAAGGTTGATATATATGTCGAAGTTGTGTCGTAGGTCTCCTCTTATATTTGAATTGTTTCACTCAGGTTTAGTTTGTAACCCGGATTTGATTTTTTCTCAATCGATTTTTGAGTTTTGAACAGCGGTATACTACTGTTGCCTTTATTGAATCTTGTATATACTTTTTATGTAATATTGAGGATGATATGTAGAAACTTTTATCTCGTGGTGTAACAAGATATTTGTTTTAAGAATTTCAAAATGGACGACGAACGGCAAATGTTCGACCTGAGATCACAATGGTCCTATGAGGTCAGGTAAATTTGTAAAAAGAAAGCACGTCAATGCATATGGTAACAATAGAAATGGTAATACGAAATAATTGTAATATAACCTTTTTTCATCAATATTGTGAATGCAGTATTTTCTGTAATATATTTAAATACAAAAAACAAAACTCACCTTTTCATGTTAATCCAGCTAAGACTAAATTTTTCAGACAACAAAATGTTCAAGTACAGATCGATATTGGCAAATATTCAAATCACAGTTTTAAAATAAATGGTATTTCGTAATAATGTTATCGTTGAAGATATGCTTGTAAATTTTTTATTTTTAATTCTATATATAATACTGTTTGGTGACCATATCATAAGCATTGCCCCAATTAATTGAGATGTATTTTGTTTTGTTTAATTGTCATCTATTCATTCAAGTATAAAAACCTTTTTTATTAATAGGATATTTCACACCGAATATAGAAAATCATTTTGATTCAAACAGTATGAATAAAATCGATGGGAATTTTCGCATATTCTATATCTGTTATTTTAAATATTTTGAAAGTTCATGTATAGACTATTCCCTATTAATGTACCAGTAAAAAACAAAATCAATTATGTCTTGATATTAATGTGCTGTTTATATGCAAATATTATCATTTCGTCTAACGAAATTATGATTAAAACACACACTACCTTGTATTACATATAATGTAACTGAATAAATATATTGATTAAAGTTATGTGCACCGCTATGTATACGTAATAACGTGTCTTTGTATATAAGTAATAAAAGGTTTGAATGTTTATATTAGGTTAACTGTTTCTCATTGTTTTAGTTTATTTTAAGATATTTCAATACGAGGTTCGCTTTCGATGCAACATATTTCTTAATTGTTTAATTGAATTCTTAAACGCAATATTATATGTTATCTAAAATGTGTATTTGGGTGCACAATGAAAATTAATTCGTTTATCGTTCTAATAGATATGTTTGTGTTACCTGCAGCGACCTAGAAAGGCAGTAATTGTATAACTACACTATGACTTTAAGAAAACAAAGTAGCCTCGTCGTCTGGCTAACTGTTCATATATGCAGGTGGTTGATTTGGAAAAAAAGAAGATGAGGTATTATTTTAGAGTTTATTTTGAAAAATGTTAGTTTGTTTTAAATTATGAATTTAAAAACAAAACTACACTAAAAAGGTATCAAACGAATAAAAATGATACTGCACTGAACCCTTATAATTTTAGGTATTAGATTTTTTTCGACACATATTTATAGATTATCGTTCATCTTCCTACGAGATTGATTTTCTCGCTTGAGCCGGGACGGCGAAAGTGAGAAAGTCAATCGAGTTGAGATGACCAATGATAATCTGTTTATCGCTATTTTACCTATGGCGACGTTGTCAATTTCATGTCAATTTTATTAGCAACGCCACGTGCCTCCTTAGTTTCTAACGATAATTTTCCATCTCAAGCCAGTAGTATGATATAAAAAAATTAAAACAAAAGAAGATCAAAGGAAAACTGCACAAAATAGCGATAAATATATATATATATATATTTAGATTTATATGACTCAAATATGTGGCAGTGTTCAAATCATTAGAGCCAATGGCAAATTTGATGTCACAAACGCAATAAAAATCATAATTCTTTGTTTATTTTTGTTTTCTCAAAACCTATGGAAGATTTTGAAATTACGTAATTTTCAATAAAAATCTATAGCGTTCAATAAAATATATACCATGTTACCGCTAACGATATTTTCTTTCCTTTGTTTATGTCTATTTGCTAGTAAACCGACCTTATCCTATCTTTATGACTGTCACGTGAATAACTGTTAAATATATAGAGCAGAACATTCATGCATCATTGATACAAAATATATTTTAAGATATTAATACATTTAGGACATATTGAAAAGTATAATAACAAAAATACAAGTGAGGGATTTAGATAGCTATAAAAGCTAGTTTAATCCATCATTTTCAGCATAAGAAAATGCCTGAACCCAGACAGAAATATCACAGTGTTTATTTTATCGTTGATATGTTTGAGCTTTTGATTTTGCTATTGTATTACGAACTTTCCGTTTAGAATTTTCCTCGGATTTCGGTATTTTTGTTATTTTTCTTTCTTCTCATACAAAACCTGATACCATATATGTCAGACCTAACATTGTCAAAGCCCGAGACATAATATAGAATTAAGAACAAATGGAATACCATATGAAAACGTCACGGTTACATAACAAAATTATGTATATGGGCTGATAAACAAAACACCGTCAGCAAATCAGAAGACGCGTTACATCCAGAAGTGAATTATTTATTGATCCTTTTAATAAGGATAATGAAATTTAAACTTCAGGGTAGAAAAACTTAAGTGTACTGAATACAGTAAATATTAAAAAAAAAAAACTATATTCAATGAAAATACTTCTAGTATGTTGATAACATCGGGGACCAAACTACCACCAACAGTAGCACCGACCAAGTGATTTTAATAGAGAGTCGAAAGATATTAAAGGGATATTAAAATTCATCAGTCGAAAATAAATCATTATACGAGGACGCTGACAATCTTCCTCTTGTACCAGACGTTAATGCTACATGACAGTACAAGAGATTTCAAACGTCAAATCCACTACAGTGGCATAATCGTTGTCCAAACATAGAAAACGGAAATTAAGGTTCGATCAATAAAATCAAACAGATACTAATTGTTTTCATTTTTAAGTCGAACATTATCGAAAGCACTTAGTATTTTAGCTCAGATTCTGAATTAGAAAATGTATAAAAAGTTCATTTATTACCTTAGCGTCTGTGTTAACAAGGTTACTCATTCAGTATATTTTTACGTTTTGATACAGTCACCCTAATTGTAGTCCTGATAGTTATAAGTGTCGATTAGAGTGTCAGCTATGAACCAAATAAACAAACGACAACGACTGAACAACAAGCAGCGGGTTTACATTTTTTGCAACTGTACGTGAAACAACAATACTGACGTCAGTTGAATATTTTCAAAAGTATCATGCTTATGAATAATCTCATCATAGAAACCAGGATTAAAATTTTGTATTTGTGTCCGATGCGCGTTTCCTCTACACAAGATTCATCAGTCGGCAGAAACAAAAAAATTAAAAAGGCCAAATAAAATACGAAGTTGAAGAGCATTAAGGAACAATATTCCTAAAAGTTTATTATTAATATAGCTATTAAGTAATCTATTACTGAGGTTGAAAGGCTTTAGTATTTCAAAAATAACAGCTTATCTATAAGTATGACCATATCAATGATAAATCATGTTAACACTGAAGTGCTGACTACTGGGCTGATGATACCCTCGGGGAATAAAACTCCACCAGCAGTTTTGTGTTTTTTAAATTTCTGTGACACAATTTTGGTAATTATTTAAAATTAAGGAGTTTATCTCCCTCACGCAAAGGTCTGATTCCATGCTCGGCTTTTACTTTACGCTTATCTCTTCATCGTTTTAATAAGTTTTTGATTTTGACCTCGAGTATCACTGAGAATACATTGATTGTCAAAATGCGCATCTGGTGAAGAAAATTGGTACCGTTTAGTTCAAAAAATTGAAAACAAAACGTTTAATAATTTTTTGCGTCCGAGGCGCATTTCGGGATTTACCTTCATCAGGAACGCTCAAAGCCAAACATTTGAAATCCGAAGAAAGATAAGTAACGAAAATCGTTGAAGAGCTATATGTCAAAAATACCTAAAATAGTCATAATATCAATATTTTACTACAATGTTTGACGTAAATAAAATAGAATATTGACGATGTTTGTATAAAAATTGATTTAGTTTGGTTTGATAAGTGTAGAGTTCAAGTGTTGACCTGAATTACTTTTGTTTGACAGTACATATACTAGCGGGGAAGAGGGTTGTGCTCTCATTTCGATCGTAGTGTGTGTTTGTAGAATGTATTAGGTTTATTTTGAATGCACCATTTAACTAAGTTACCAATATATATAAGGTTGTAATTATATACACTTCCTTACGAATCGAAAACAAAATGCATTGATGTATATCTTTTATCTATTCATTTAATTATTCGGTTTTTTTTTTTACTTAAATATTCATTTATTCCTTCATTCATTCAGGATCATTTTCAATTATTTGATAATATTGTAGCGTTGTCGTTTTTGTATAGATGGATTCTTGTTTGTCGATGTGTTATTTTGAGGTAGCGTAAATTACGTAAAATCCTTATTCAAATGGCACAAAGAAAACAAACCACAACATAAAGTTTCAATTAAAATCACAATGTAATCTGTTAAATATATAATATCGGTTTAACCCCCCCCCCCCCAAAAAAAACATCAGTTGAACAATAATTCTGAGCTCACTAACACAATATTATCTCAATTCTTCTAACTAACTATCTATCTATTCTCTGATCACTCTCGCATCCCCTTATATACATAATTACAGGCGGTACCCCGACGGTTCCAAAGATGGGGTACCGGGCGGTTCCAAAGATACCGGGCGGTACCTCAACGGTTCTACAGATAGGCTATCGGGCGGTACCCTGCAATCAGGTACACAATCTATAAAACAGAGAATGTTGATGTAATTGTCGATTTCTCTCTCTAACTGTCCAACACTAAAACATGTATACATACTAGTACATGTATATAACTATATCGAAAATAAAGGATTTCTATTGTAGAATTTAACATGACAAACACTACCTTACTTTAATCGGAGTTTATCTTAATTTGCATATTCTGACATTTTGTCAGTTTAGCGATGAAAATGCAAGAATAAGACATAAACAGATTGTTTTGTCCCTACTCTTCATCTTTTTTGTCTAAAACACTACATTATTTTCGCCAAATTTATAGTCCTGACTCAGTGAGTGTGATCGATGGCAACAACTGAACTTGAAAACTGATTAGCTAGCATCGACCCCGTTTACATTTTTTTGTGCAAGGTAATAGCGGGTTCCTAATTAGAAAATGATCTATGTAATACATACCACCTTCACATACAGGTATACCGGAAGTAGATTTCAGGTTTGCAGCAAGTGCCATATTCGTCATCAGAGGAACACAAGAGATCGTATGATTTTCAGATAACTGTGAAATATGAATGATCGCATCAACTGAGACTGTGGTACCACTGTCCTCATCAGTGTTGCTACATACATCTAAGTCAGGTATCAAACGTGATGATCCCCCATCGTTTACAAACAAAGCTAAAGAGCTGGCCATGCAGGTTTTAATAATTTCACAATGAATATGAATGTTGTCTTTAATTCGTGTAACACTTTGCTTTAGCTGTGGGTCTATTATACAAAAGAAAATATAGAGATAATTCATAATATCTTGCGTTAATATAGTTCCAATTCTTATTTTGTTATTTTATTTCAAACCAAAATCGAAGAAGGAATTTTCAAGTTCTCTTCTAATATTCAATCCGAAAGCAAATTATTGATATTACTGGATACGCAAAATACTTCATGAACTTTTTGTCAGAACACCAGTTTCGCCAGCAATTAAAATTATGTGTTTAAATTTCAAAGAAAGCACACAAGTACAAAAGGATAGTTAGAACTGATAGCAATTAATTCCTTATTGATACTTTTAGCTTTTTCTACGTTACTGTAGGTTTATCTATATGTAATACCAAAGCATGTATGCGTTCAAACTAACAAAAGATGTCATGGCATCTTCTTCAGATGAGATTCAGAAAACAAACTGATAATTTTGTGACATTTCAGTATTCATTCCATTCACGATCCTATATTTTTTATCATGATTCTTTTTATTACATCATTACCACTGTGTAGATGTTTTTTTTTTTTATTGTGTTGTTTTCAGAGTCCGGTAAATTTCTTAGCTAATCAATCGTAAAATTTACAAGACATTCTATTGATTAACTGTAGCAGAATTTAATAAATAAAATATGAGGTCATTCCGGTATGTCTTTTTTAACTAACCACAACATTAGACATAAAATTGAGAAAGGAAATGGTGAATATGTCAAAGCGACAACCACCCGACCATAGAGCAGACAACAGCCGAAGGCAACCAATGGGTCTTCAATGTAGCGAGAATTCCCGCACCCGTAGGTGTCCCTCAGCTGGCCCCAAAAAATATGCACAATAGTACAGTGACAATGGACGTCATACCAAACTCCGAATTATACACAAGAAACTAAAATTTAAAATCATACAAGACTAACAAAGGCCAGAGGCTCCTGACTTGGGACAGGCGCAAAATTGCGGCGGGGTTAAACATGTTTATGAGATCTAAACCCTCCCCCTATACCTCTAGCCAATGTAGAAAAGTAAAAGAATAATTTTTACAGCATTTTAACTACAACAATTTTATTATCCATCAAAATATTTAAATGGGATTTAAGAATCGACAAAAATAAAAATCGGAAAACTTTTTGAATACTTGTTGCCCCTAAATGGCATAATGTTCCACCCGCGAAAATAACCCGCTATACAGTAATTACTAATTGTACGCATACCTTTAAAACTGATTTCAAATTCGAATGATGTAACATTTCCATCGTCATATTCTATAGTAATTTCGTAAATACCAATACTGTCACATGTTGCAGTTTCCTTCATGAAACGCAATTGTTGGTCAGGTCTTGAAATATTGAAGTTAACTATCCAATCTTCCTTTTTTTGGGAAACGGTATCGGATGACACATTGATGAAAAAACTTGGAAGTGCACTAAAGTATTGTGATGAAACTTGTTTCACCTGTATACCTGACGGGTTGCTAGTAAACTGCTGTGTATATGGAAAACATATTTGTTCTCCGACCGTTGCAGTAGATATATCATTTTCACACTTATCTAAAACAAGACCATGCTTTATTCAATATTCATATAGTTTATTGTTGGAATATAAATCAAGCTGTATTTTATTATAATTTAAACTATATATTTGGCCATTGACAACTTATTATTGACCATTATACGGTATGGGGTTTGCTCATTAATTTAAATGTCTGACGATGTATAAAAAAGAAGATTAGTATGATTGCCAATGAGACAACTATCCACAAAAGACAAAAAGGACACAGACATTAACAACTATAGGTCACCGTACGGCCTTCAACAATTAAATATTTCATATTTGGTAGCATCACTTTTTTAAAAAGTGAAAAAACCTCTTGCAAAAACCTTTAAACTAGTATGCAGGTAACAACTGTAAAATATCTGTCCCTAATCAATCTATCCTTGTTTTTCAGTGGCAGTTACACTTTTCATCTTCGTATTTGGTCGAAAAATATTTAAAACTACACTATACACTGATGGGTGAATTTGTTCTGATACTGAATATAAATGACACATTTGCCTCTGGTACAAAACAGCAATTAATCAATGCTTCACCTGAAATGCTTTTAATTTCATGATTTTTTGAAGAGTAATAATCATGTTTTATTTTTCTTATACTTTTTGTGTTGGTTATGCATGAGATTCAACAATTTTTTTTTATCTAAATATGAGTTTCTTCCTATTATATATACAAACAGAAAAAAAAACCCACCTTGTAACTATTTTTAAAAGGAGCATAAAGTTAGTTTTCTGTGATAAATGATAAACAAAACTTACCCACAACCAGAGATGTAGTAGGTGGATCATCTGTTGTCTCCTTTTTCGAACCTGTGACGGGAACAAATAATTTAAAATAAATAACATTTGGGAAATTTTAAATAGATCACTAACATATGAAATTAAAAGAAGAATATGTCTAAGGACACGAATACCAAACAATTTTGTTGAAAGAGTCCTGATAAAGCCGCATAAGGAATACCACTTAGGACATAATCATTAGATATAGGAAGATGTGGTGTGAGTGCCAATGAGACAACTCTCCATCCAAGTAACAATTTGTAAAAGTAAACCATTATAGGTTAAAGTACGGTCTTCAACACGGAGCCTTGGCTCACACCGAACAACAAGCTATAAAGGGCCCCAAAATGACTACTGTAAAACCATGCAAACGGGAAAACCAACGGTCTAATCTATATAAACAAAACGAGAAACGAGAAACACGTATATATTACATAAACAAACGACAACTACTGTACATCAGATTCCTGTCTGTATGTCATTTATAGAACATAAGAAAGATACAATCAATTTCCTTAAGTATAACAAAAAAAAAGTGACAGATTAACCACAGGACGGAGGAACGCAATGACTGAAAACTATATGCCTTTCGAATCAGGTGTCGTGAAATAAACCATGTACTAGAAGTTACACAAACCCTATTAAATATTTGGCGAAAAACCCTATATTGAACACTTGAGGATTAAAAAAGGGTGAACTGTTGAAGTCTCCCAATTTGGTTTTAATTTTAATCCGGGTATTTATTTGTACATTTAAAAATTAACAAAGAAGCTATAACACTTTGCAGCTGTCTATTTGTTTGAATACAGTCACGTAATTTTTAAAGTGTTTAAAAAGGATAGCGCAAGACATGCAATATGATCTGATGCTTGGAATATTTACTTTTTTCTTGCCACTTTATACTCCTTCATTCTTAAACGAAATAACAAACAAATAATTTGTATTGACAGGAAGACAACTTATACTAGTGTTAACTTTATTATGATGTGCATACCGTATTCTTTTTGAACAATCCATGCTGCTACACCGGAGGCACACACACATATAAAAACAAAGACAAACCATTTCCTCCAATGGCAGTTCTTAAAAATAAGATATAAGCAGTGAAAATACTAAACGAAAACCAAATCTTAGAATAAATTACAATTGTACTGCATTCAATGAACGTGGTAATAACTTTTTTTATGGGTTGTCTTATCGGTTCAAAATTGAACTTATCGCATAACGAACTTAAAATCATGACGGATGTATTATATCATTATATTTCAATGCTATATCTTACTGTTCTTCGATACTTACTAATTTATTGTCGATACTCATGAAAAGCATAAGTTAACATTATTGTATTTCCTTTTTAATTACTAGTATACCGATGTTTTAGGAAATGATGTACGTCTATCACAAGTTTGAAATCAAGAATCATGTACTCAGTAAAATGAAGTTGACATGATTTTAATAGTTTTCACATTAATCAGTCAGGGGCATTACTTAAACAAGTAACAATTAAAATCACCTATACAAGTAATGTTGAAAACGAGGCTATTTTAAATATTACTTATATAAGTAACTTTTCTAAATATTATTTTTATGGTTGTCCAAAAATACAGATTTTACTAGCTTTAACTAAATTTCACAGTCTTCTGGTTATTTTCCCCATGAAATATAAAATCTAACTCTTCTGAAACACTAATTAACTTTCTGACGCACTTATCTTTCATACCGACGCTTCTGGGTCAAAGATTGGTCTCTTGGGACTATTAAATTATCATTTTCCGCCAAAATCTTGAATGTAGACTGATATAAATAAATAGATACTTGTGAATTAATTAAGACTTGAAGTTATTTATAATTTGTAACCAAAATCAACTACATATGTTCCTTAGATAAGTGTAATTACTATTTTTTTCAAAATGGTATCAAATAACTTATTCAAGTAATATTTTTGTCATTATTTTTAAAGTAACCCTTTATCTCTTTACACCTCTCAAATCTGACAAATTCTTTATTTTATGATATAAAATGATGTAAAAATTCATGAAAACTACATTAAGTCTATGTTTCTATTGAAAATTAAAATAACTCTATTAAGTAATTTTATTATTTTTAAAAACAAAAATTACTTAAATAAGTAACTTAAAAAAATGACTTGTTAAAGTAACGCCCCTGACTGTTAATTAGTTATCAAAAGTACCAGGATTATAATTTTATACGCCAGACGCGCGTTTCGTCTACATAAGGCTCATCAGAGACGCTCAGATCAAAATAGTTAAAAAGCCAAACAAATACAAAGTTGAAGAGCATTGAGGACCCGAAATTTCAAAAAGTTGTGCCAAATACGGCTATGGTAATCTACTCCTGGGGTAAGAAAATCCTTAGTTTTTCGAAAAATTCAAAGTTATGTAAACAGAAAATTTATAAAAATGACCACACAATTGATATTCATGTCAACACCAGGTGCTGACTACTGGGCTGGTGATACCCTCGGGGACGAAACGTCCACCAGCAGTGGCATCGACCCAGTGATGTAAATAGTTATCAAAAATACCAGGATCATAATTGTATACGCCAGACGCGTAATAATCAAATTATTCTTCTTTGTTCGCTTTATGCTAGTTAATTGAAAGGGTGATACTGATTTAATCTATGAAATTGTAACTTAGATGAGAAGTGTTCTGCTTAAACATTTTCCAATGTTTTAATATACCGTACAGTGCACTAATCTTTGAGATGTTTTTTTTTGTTAAGAGTATTGTTCAAGTGATAAAGGGCTTTTACTTCAACTACTTCTGTTAACAACATACAACGAAACATACAACAGTGTGAGCATAATATAAATTGGCAACTTCATTTAGAGAAAATAGCGTTTCTAAATTTCAAATTTACATCTACGTAGGTTGTTTTGTTTATCTATAAATTGAAACTAATAACATACCTTTTTGCTTTTTAAATCCTGAAAAAATATACAAAATATACTATTATTCATTTTTTCCAATAAGTTTTATTCATTTTTGTCTTATTCAAAATGAACGGCGATATTAAAGGATTCTAGGAACAAGTTTTGCTTCAGGTTTCATTATTTAAAATGAAGCTATTTTCTTTACCGGTATATCAACACGGAATTCTTTTGGATAAGACGACTAATATAACACTAAGTTCGAAGTTTCTTTGTTTAAAGATTCTGTGTTCTCTTGCATTCACCACCGTATTCATGGCCATGTATATATAAAAATAATGTGATATGAATGCCAATGAGACAACCACCCCCAAGAGACCAAAATGACATAAAAAGCAACACCTTTGTGTCACCGTTAGTCATTTGAAAAATGATAAAAACACTATAAACTATATTAGCCAGCTTTAATAAGATTCGAAATGATAAACCTTCAAGATACAAACGAGACAACTAACTGCCTGATTTATGTACAAAATAAAGAACGAAACAACAAATAAGATATAACAATAAACGACAACCACTTACGTACATGCTCCGTACTTTGTAAAGCGGTATACTACTGTTACCGTTACATATATAATATGGCATGGTTAAACTAGTTTTGAAGGCGATACCCTCCCCAACCTGATGTGTTTGTTCCTTTATTTGTTTTTAATTTAAGAGATGCCAAACCTGTTAGAATGTTCTAGGCAGATGTATATGTTTTGAAAACTATTGTTGTCTTGCTCGGATAATGTATACTATGAGTTAAAGGAGCTTGCAAGGCCTCAGAGTTATATCTAATATTTCAATACTTGCAATATAAGGAGAGTAGAATGATCTATATTTCAACAATGATGGGGGTTATTCTACAGATAGTACTAATCTTTAAGATCTTTGGATAAAAAGTTATTTTTTTTCATTAAAAACGTAAATAACAGAAACGAACAGAAACTCCCTAATCAAATGTCAAAATCAAAAGCTCAAACACAAAAAACGATTTACTAACAATTGTCATATACCAGACTTTGTACAGGTAAAGACGATGGTGAGTTGAATCTGGTTTTATAGCTAGCTATTCCTCTCACTTGTATGACAGTCGCATAGCACGCCACATTATTGACAACGATATGTGACTTAAACAAACAAACAAATTAATCCGGACAATTGATCAACCAGCTTCAACGGTTTTCATCAATAAGGTTAAAGGTCAACGATCATAAAGTTTTAATCTTTAGAAACTAAACCGGACGAAACTGTACACTTTCCGTCATCATTAAACAATATAGTTTGTAAAATGTATGTAATAACCATGAACTGTAAAACTAACAAAGTATCTACAAATATGAATTCACTGAATAAATTCCTTGGTTATCCAGTGACTAATTCACAGGGATACTCGCCCAACTGCTGTAGGTCGAATAATTTGTTACAACAGCAAAGAAAAGTGCAATAAAGATATTATTTATAAAAAAAAACACAAAAAACACACCAAACAGACATAATAGGTACAAATGTCAAAAAGGGGTACAGCAGTCTACGTTGTGTTATAATCTGAATCATTATTAAACATATAAAGGCACACAGACACATCAAACCAGCAAAAAAGAAAAACAAGTATACACAAATTCACCATAGAATAACAAAATAATGACGGGGTGTATAATTTATGAGCCACGACAAATGGACATTAAAAAAAAATAGACCAAAAGTAAAAGTAAAATTCACAAAAGCAAACACATAAATACATAATAACGTTATTTAGATGATAAACAACGCCATTACATAAAATCCACTTTTGACTGTCCCTCTTGTATCATTCGACCCTCTTTCAAGACCATTGTGTATTATTTCTGGAGTAAGGAATATTTATCAATAAGGTCTTGGTATCTTCGAATGAAATATTTTGAAGAGAAAATGGAGGAGACGTTCTTTAACATAGCTTTGGTTCATAAAATTTATAATCAGACACTGGTAACTTCTTGTAAAGTCTGAGTAGCAGCTGCCAGGTCTTCAATAACGAATAAGCTCGGACATGTTTATCTTATATGCAGGCGACTTTGGTATGTTAATAATATAGTAGAAGAGATTGATAATTTCAAATTTAAAATCGTCATTTGTCACAAATTTGGGTACTGAGATGACCGCTTATGTCAAATTCGAGGTATGAGTCTAAAATGAAGCTGCGGAAGCCGTGTCAATTGTTTCCTTAATTTCTAGTTCTGAGTGATAAATTAATAGAACCCAATCCGAAAAGTTTGAATTAACAATGGACCTGGAGAACATATTCAATATATCTGAATGTGCAATTAAAAAATTTAGCTTCTACTATCTTTTGGTTTTGACCAGTGTCTGAGGAAACTCCGATTTATATCAAGATAATATTAGGTCGATTAAGCGAGACGCACAGTTTGTTCTTATAGAAATGCCGACAATTTGTTGAAAATTCTCAAAGTTCAACAAATATATTGTAAAAAAAATGTCCGTCGCCGCATTTCAGAATAGTATACGCATTTTTGCGCCTGTCCCAAGTCAGGAGCCTCTGGCCTTTATTAGTCTTGTATTATTTTAATTTTAGTTTCTTGTGTACAATTTGGAAATTAGTATGGCGTTCATTATCACTGAACTAGTATATATTTGTTTAGGGGCCAGCTGAAGGACGCATCCGGGTGCGGGAATTTCTCGCTACATTGAAGACCTGTTGGTGACCTTCTGCTGTTGTTTTTTTATTTGGTCGGGTTGTTGTCTCTTTGACACATTCCCCATTTCCATTCTCAATTTTATTTGTTATTATATAGCGAGAAAGATCATTCAACACAGATTTAAGATTTATATTTCTACTTTTCTATCAAAACTGGAAATAGGAAAAAACTTACGATATCAATGTTGACCAAATATAATTATATCAATCTTGTCGGTTTAGACAACTATTTTTTTTTACTAGCTACAAATTGTTTTAAGATATTTAAAAAAAAAAACATTTAAGGAAATTCCAATAGCGAAAAAAAAACCATTTATTTTAAATAAAAAAAATCCTTCAAGTACTCCTTTGCTGGAAGTAATATTTTTTTATCCCAGTCATATGTTTCTATTATAAAAAAAAAGGGGGGTGTTTCTAACTCTCGACCAGACCCCCCCCCCCCCCCCACCCCGTTATCCAGTGGCCGTTCCGGGGTAGTAGTTCCGCGGGTTGGACCAGATTTAAAAGATCAATGTATTTAACTTATTTGAACCCCCGCCCCGTCTTTTAAGTTGGGAACCCCAGCTGGATCAGCCCCTCTTCCGCAAAAGAGAAAGTTACGAAATATTAAATCTGTATCTTTGTATGCTAAGCGTGCCTGGTAGTCGGGTTTCTATTGCAGACACACTTATCCCTTTGTAGGTCCGAATATGAATGTTTATTCATTCTCTAGAAGAGGGGGGCTTTTTTCCCCCATAAAACCGTAAGATAGATAATAATATAGTTATGATTACCTTTATTAAACTGATACAGGTAAGTACTTTGGGTTATAATATTGCCTTTATCTTTTAAATTAGTCTCATCTACCAAATCCAACGCTTGCTAAGAAATGTCGTCCGTCTCATACCCTTCCATATTGACAACTGCATACAAGGAGCATGACGTATTTTTTGTTTTTAATATGAATACACGATACGGTCAACCTTGACCTGCTGATCCATATCAACCCAAGGGTTTATTTGGAATATGAAAAACAACCTTGACATTGGTAAAACATACTCACTTGTCAAAGTGTGAACGAAGTTAACCAAAAAAGGTTACTAGTGGGTTTTCATGTAATATCAAAAAAATCTTATAAATCATGGTTTGATATTGTCAATAATATATATGCTATCGGGTTTTTTTCCATTTGATAATCAATTTAACAATATAGAGTTTAAAATGAGGTGTAAGTTAGTTATACACCTCGGGATACGGCATTTCTGGAGAGGAAACCCCTACGGCAACACAAACAATTATTTTTCGAAACCTTTTTTGAACATGGTATATGTAACAAATGCAGTCCACAACAATTGTGTCGCCAATTCACAAACTGTATAGATACTAGTATTGGATTTTTTACCACCGTCCCTACACCGGTACCTAAGTCATCGAGAAAACACAATAGAACAAATCAAGTACACTACAAATCGTGATTGTAGGTAAAACATCAAGAAGCTGTTGCATCTGTATCACAACGAAGGGCCGATTTGTTAAAATGACAGAAAAGACAATATAACATGTGTTAGTAACACAGGGTGATCTATGACCAACTGATGTAAGATGTTCTCCGGTTATAATATATACACGTATTATCTTATCTTATCTTAGAGACGATAAAACATTAAAAGACCAGGACAAATACAGATATAAATATATTCAGAATGAGAAAATCACGATTTATATTTACTCGATATTATTTGGCTCCTTTACAAGTTACGTGGTACATTGTATGGCACCTTGCATAAAGGATGTTAATAATAAAATAGAATCAATATTAAAAAATCAATAGTCTTGGCCTTGTTATTGTAGGAATACCTGTTCAAGGTATGGAAATAGATGATGTGACGTATTTTCATGTACAATAATTAGCATCAATCTGGCTATTTAAAACATGAATAACCTATCTTATCGAATGAAACAAAGAATAAAACAAATCCTCGGCAAATCGGTTCTACCTCAAATTTGTGACTAACTTTTGAATCCAAGAAATAATCCCTGGCTTGCACATTAACACTAAGTGAACCATCTTCTTCAGATTAATATTATTTTTAAATTCTGATCATAAAACTATTTTAGATGTTGTCCTCGTATGGCGACCACAATCGTTAGAAGCATTTTATTTATTTCATTTTTATTGTAGGACTAAATTATTGCTTAAGCAAACAACCCAAACAAGAGAAAATGATTGTGATACAAGTATTGAATTTTTTTTTCAAGTGGTGACAAAATTATTGTATTGGAAGGTTGACTAAATGAAAATGTGTTTAGTTTTATTGATGCTTGTTCTTTCCGTTTATTTTGTGTGTGTTGTCTTCAGTCATTTAGCTATCATTTAACTGTATTTTAAGAAAGAGGATGGTTGTCCTAAAGAAATATAAGACAATCAGATGTAGCAAAGGGTTTCTTGCTGTTAATTGATAGCCCATTCCCCGAACTTTAAAGATCGGGTACAACTATAGAATGACGTCACAGCAAAGTTTCAAATTCCCATGATACAGTTCAAAGATTTTTTTTTATCTTGAAGACAACACACATTCCATGATGATTTCTTTAAGTTCATAACAAAGGAAATGATGTTTATTTTATCACTTACGATAAATCAAATTAAACTATGTAAATACCATTGCATATTTCAGAATCTAAACAGTAACATAAACATATATTAAACATTTTAATTTATGAATGAGGTTGTCTTAGATTTTGACTGTAAAAAGCTAAATGTCATTTTTTTTTCTTTTCTGGTGAGTCTGTTATAGAAGTACAAAATTGTAATCCTGTTATTTTTGATGATTTGTTTTTGTTTGTCTGTGTCGTTATGTTTTTATTTATTACTGTTTACCATTCTTAATTTTAAAACTATATGGAAAGTAATAAAAGGTGTTATACTATTACTCAATTTGGCAATTTCAAACAGCAACATTGGTTAACTTTTTATTAAAATTATGTTTGACATTTATTGTTTTATAATCTTTTTATTTAGAATAACTATAAAAATTTAAACCACAACAAGTGGTAATGGTATTTTTGAGTTATCCTAAGTCATGTTGGTGTTAATGAAAGTTTTGAAATATGATGAAAATGTTGGCAAACTCCCAAAATTAGTATGTAAAGAATTGATTATATTATTTACATTATAAAAAAGGAACGAATATAGCAGTATGAAATTGCCCAACTCAAATTAATTGAGAATTGTTTAATTGGTTTAATTGTTTGCATCAGATAACAATATTATTTCAACTTTCGTATTCTTAACTTACTTGTGTGTTTTAGATTCATCTATATTCGGTTTTTCACCAAAGGATAATTCAATAACCTAACTTAACTTAATGAATGATTTTGTAGAACTTGGTTCCAAAGGTAAACAAAATATTTTTTAATTTGTTTCATATAAACTTGGAGCTACATGTAGAAACCTCGAACACTCGTTTTAGTTTTGGATTGTTTTAAGTAAGTAAGATTTATTGATATTCCAACGATTAATTTTTATTGTCTCCATTTGCAACCATTTAAACGGAAAACTGTTACGGTAGAAAATACAAATAGCGAATTGAATTGATAGATACACCCAATAAATAAATTGTCTGTCATTAGTGATGTTATCTGTGAAGGCTTACCACTGTCCGTGGTTAGGGGGAGGGTTGGAATCCCGCTAACATGTTAAACCCCGCCACATTATTTATGTATGTGCCTGTCCCAAGTCAGGAGTCTATAATTCAGTGGTTGTCGTTTGTTTATGTGTTACATATTTGTTTTTCGTTCATTTTTTTTTTTTACATAAATAAGGCCGTTAGTTTTCCCTTTTGAATTGTTTTACATTGTCTGATCGGCGCCTTTTATAGCTGATTATGCGGTATGGGCTTTGTTCATTGTTGAAGGCCGTACGGTGACCTTTTGTTGTTAATGTTTGTGTCATTTTGGTCTTTTGGTGGATAGTTGTCTCATTGGCGGTCATACCACATCTTCTTTTTTATATTAGTTTATCGTCGATGTCTGTCGTTCTAATTAAAGTATATCATTTATTATGACTTAGAAATCGTATTTAGTTTGGGTAAATAAACAAGGTCGTTGAATTTGTCAAAAGTATATAGAAAATAACTTATTTCAAAACTGCAATGGTTGGTTGGTTTATAAAATTTAACTTAAAAAAAATACCTCTAAAAAAAATTAACTGTGCTAAATAAAAAAAAACATATTTTTTTGCAAGGATTCCAGAAATCGAAATACTAGTAATTGAAAACGAAAAATAAAATATTTCCAAAATAAAAAAAAAACATTCAAAAGTCATATACAACCACTAGCAGCAACGTCTATGAAAACATGTTTTACATTAAAAAAATATTTCAATTGTGCACCTTAACGTAACCTGTGACTTAGGTATACAAATAACTAAAGGGTCGCTTCTTTGTTTTCCATTCGTTTTATGTGTTTGTTCTTTGATTTTTGCCATTTGATAAAATAATTTTCGTTTAAAATTTCCTTTGATTTGGTTTTTTTTTTTGTGGTAATTTTACTGGTTTTATGACAAATAACTTCGTTTTCCATGGTATACTCAGGAATGTACGGAATTTTACAGTTTAATTCCAACGTCGGTATAAAATTATGTACATATATATATAAGAAGATGGGGTATGAGTGTCAATGAAAACAACTGTCCTATTCAAGTCATAATTTGTAAAAGTAAACCATTATTAGTCAAAGTACAGTCTACAACACGAAGCATCGGTCCACACCGAACAGCAAACTATAAAGAACCCCAAAAAAATGACTAGTGTGAAACGTTTCAAATTGATATCATCAATCCAGTTATACGCTAAAGGTATGTTTATTTATAGAAAGTCCCCCTTCTCCTAATTTCCTTTTTACAAAGCACTTTATTAAAATCGGGCAATTGTAAGCTGTTGAATAAAGTTAATAAAGCACAAAGCTTGTTAAAGTATGTTGTATGCAGTATCTAAAATGGCCTAAATGCAAGACGAAATATATTTACCATAAGTTTCAAACAATCTAGTAGTTTAATTTCTGATTTATAATAATCTTGAAAATTAAACAAAATAATAAATTATTTCAATTATATCTATTTTTATATTTTTGTAAGATTTTTTTCCAAAATGACTTTTACAATTATTTTCCGAGAAAATGTTGAAACAGCAGATTAAGCGATTGCCTGAAATAATAAAGGTCTAGTTTATTTTTCAAAAGAATTAATTTAAACCAAACATATTATATATCGTGATTGTTGATCTTCTCTTTCTTTACTAAACTAAAAATGACGCAATACCGATACTTTACCTTTTGTATTCCTATAATTGTTTATCTTTTAGGAGAAGGTAAATGGGATTCACACACGATGTGTACCTTTACACTTGGCTGCTTTTATGCTTTTCTCTTAACCATTATTTCCTTTATATTACGTGACTAGCCTTTCGCATTTATTCAAGATCCAAATCTGTCGCACATTTTTTTTTATTTTAACACTTTAACAATAGACAATAGACAATACTTTATTAATAAACCTCAGAAACATAGGTGTACAAGAGGACATCATATATACACGTATACACATGTTTATACTCAATACATTCACACTAAACATAATACTGCTACATACATGGGAAAATATAGCAAATGTCAATTTTCAAACTACCATAACTTTCAACTAAAAACCAACATAAATCACAAGTATCGTGAAAGAATTTTTAAAAATATTGCTAAGTTTTTGTAAAGTTCTACATGACAAAATGTTAAAAGCTGTTTCAATTTGTACTCCGTTGGATTTGCAGAATAATATTGTGGAATATATTTATTTCTAAGCATTTTTATGTCCTATTTTTGACATTAAAAAGATAATGAAATTCATCTCCTATTCCATTTCCACAAAGATGACAAATTCGTGCATTTTTTGGAATTCCGGACCATCTTCCCGTTTCTACAGGAATTTTTAAATTTGAACATCTGAGTTTTGCCATATAAATCCTGTCACACAGCTTCAACTTTATCAAATAGGTTTCCAAACGAAATTCCTCTTTATAAAATGAATAATAGTTATCAAAAGTACCAGGATTATAATTTTATACGCCAGACGCGCGTTTCGTCTACATAAGACTCATCAGTGACGCTCAGATCAAAATAGTTAAAAAAAAAAAAAAAGCCAAATAAATACAAAGTTGAAGAGCATTAAATGCACCTCTTGAAGAGTTATTTATTTGCGAAAACCAATGTTGGATGAATTGATCATTAAGTTTTTGTGAAATAATGTTCTTTAATCCCAGTTTATCCAATGGAAGTTGATTTTGCCAAATAAAACTAATTCCATTTTTGTCAAATATGGATTAAACGTACGTAACCCATTTAAATTTTGTGGGGTTTTGAAAATGTAATTTGAGCATTAATTTATACATAATGGAAGATAACTTGTTATTTTCCGATAACAAGTTATTCCAAAACAACACCATTTTACGTTTAATAATGGTTTCCAACACATTTATATTATTTTATCATTTGTCGACAAATCTGTGACCATTTTTACACTGACATTATAATACAAGTCTCTTAACTAAAGAGTGTCTTCAAAATACAATCGGTTTTTTTTTCTTCAGAAAACTATTCAGCTAATTTATTGACTTATTATTCACGGTGGGTATGGTTGTCCTGCGAGAGAACGTTCTGTGTTGGTGATTCGGTCCCGACGGGTGCTGGTGATCAATGAAAAAATGTAAACAACGACGAAAATGATGATTTTTGACGTTTTCACTCATGAAAAATGGAAGACAACAGTTGAGATTTTTCAATTTTGTTTTTTATGGGTTCATATGTAAACCATTAAAAAGTTGACCCTTTAAACTGTTTCAGTAAGCGTTACACAAAAATGCTCATTTTCAGAAAATCTCGAACTGAAAAAATAAAACAAAAATGGTCATAGAGTCCGCTTTCTATACCGCAATCTACACGACAAAACTATTTTGTGAAAAAAAAAACATTGCAATTTATTAAAATTTAGCATTTTCTCAATTTATTCATGTCCTGATACTGTGCTGGTGGGTCCTGTCATTGTGCTGGTGGGTCCTGATACGGTGCTGGTGAGATTGGATAAGAAGTTGGTCATATTTGAAACAAATGTTACAAAATCAATAAAATTGGGCATATAATTGTTGTCAATAGGATCTATGACTCCTATTTTAGCTCTTGTGCATCCATTTGGCTGTTTAATATGTGTTTTCAAATGATCGTAACTTGTATTACATAATTACATAAAAGAGCAACATCTTTCGTCCAATATCAGATAACAATATATAGTATCTTAAATAAGAATAGTTTTATTAAGATATTAAATGCCCCTTACATTGATGCTTCAACAATGATAAAAGCCCATGCCGCATAGTCATGTTTGTTAGCGCTCCGCATACCCCTCCCTACTTCTACCCAACTAACCCTCCTCATTTCCTCCTTCATTGTTACAGTGGTGTACCAACACAACAATTTATTACATAAAATAATAACACAAAGACACACATTATTCAACAAAGAGTGGTAGTTCAAAGCCGCATTTTCAACTAATAGATAAACCATGTTCTCATATACAAAAATCCCAATCGTGTCGAATAAAAAAGTCTCAAAACTTAAGTTCACATTTTAAGGTTTGATGAAGCCGAACTTTAAAAGTGTGCAGTGAATCTTGTGCTTACAACAGTTATTGTCATAATTATGTTTACATAAGACTTATAAAGGAATTAAGAAGGTACCAACAAATATTTTACAGTTCAATTTAATGATCATGAATGGAAGGAAATGGTACGGAATAAAATTGAGAATAGAAATGGGGAATATGTCAAAGAGACAACAACCCAACAAGTCTTCAATGTAGAGAGAAATTCCAGCACTCGGGGGCGTCCTTCAGCTGGCCCCTCAACAAATATATACTAGTTCTGTGATAATGAACGCCATACTAATTTCCAAATTGTACATAAGAAACTAAAATAAAATAATACAAGACTAACAAAGGCCAGAGGCTCCTGACTTGGGACAGGCGCAAAAATGCGGCGGGGTTAAACATGTTTGTGAGATCTCAACCCTCCCCCTATACCTCTAGCCAATGTAGAAAAGTAAACGCATAACAATACGCACATTAAAATTCAGTTCAAGATAAGTCCGAGTCTGGTGTCAGAAGTTTACATAGGACAACAAGAAATTGATAGTATTTTTTGGCGAAAGACTAAACCGCTTCTTTGCATTATATAGTACAGCTCTTCTATAAAAGCATGCAAAACAAAACTTTGATTGACTTGCTTGCTATGTTTGTTTGTATGTTTTCAAACAATAGATAGGCGGAGTTTCAATACATACTGGGATTTGATTGTACAAATACAATCTGACGGGAATTGAAGTTAATGTTTATTGTCCGAACAAATTCAAGTATATAGTAAACAGACTACTTACCTGTCGTTTAAAACATCCAAACAATCATAGAAAGCAATTTAATCAATGGTTTGCTTTGCATATAGAAGAGCTGTAAATTCTTTAAAAAAAAATTCTTGTTGTCGTAGATGGTTGAATCCTCAACAAAATCTCAATAACTTTGTTGGAACGAATAAAGGTTTTAATTCAAATTTTCGTGGACTTTTTAGCTTCCACCCTGATGAGGCATGTTAGCTCGTAAATATACTGTTGCACCAGACGCATGGAAACATTCACATTTCCATATTCTTTTCTGAAATATTTTACCCAGCTCATACTTGACAGGATTGTTATCCTAGTAAAAGGTGTAACCAATGAATTGAACACAAGTTAAAAATTCCACAATACTATATAATTCATTTTATGTGTCAATTTGTTCGAAAAAAGTCGAAAAGAAGAAAGTTTTTTTAATGTCATGATTATCTCTCGCTTTTTAGATCTATGCTTAGCATTTATTTCAGATGACATGGACTCCTCACCCTGGTGACCCTGTTCATAACTTTATCCGTATACATACATGTATATTAATAGATAAAAAAAAAAAAGGCTGCAACTGTATTTAAAATGATTCGTTGTAATTAGAATATTTGTGGTGAATGGAATCTGTGAGGGTCAAAATCTTAAATTGCTTATAAATTTTGCTGGACCCAGTTTCGTTATCTGATCTGAATTTTTCTGAAATGTGCAAGGTAGATAGACATTTTGATTTTTTTTACTCGGTAAGTTTTGCCCTAATTGCTTGAACTTTTGCAATATTAAAGCCGATTTCAATGAGTGTGTAGACAAAGGGAATATCTTTGGTTGTCTTGCTTGCTGAACAGAAAAGTCATTGTTAGGTTATGAAAACTACCCTACTTTAAGAGTAGACCAGTCCGACAAATGACACATCTTTCTGTCTGTAGGACCAGGCTACTTCGAAAGAAGGGTAGTATACCTTTCCTAACAATGACTTCAGGGTTTAGCTAACAAGCAAGCTAACAAAAGATATTACCTTTGTCTATATACTCAATGGAATCGGCTGTAACTAAAACCTCGAATACATTGTAACAGACAGTGGTCGTGGTTGTTGATGAATATTTTTTTCCCCTAGATTCACTCTTGAAAAATCATTTGGTAACATTTGGTCAAGTAATTTCAGAAAAGATCTTTTTGAAATTGCGGACGCCAAGACAATAAATGAACCTCACACGACCCCTCGACACAGGTGAGCTTATATATGATCTTATAACGATTTGGGTTGATAACCAGTTGAAATTAAGCCAGTTTTGTGTGTGTGTGTAGATTTGTATTGTTTTAAACTGTTATGACCTTTTAAAGTTAAATGTAGGTGTTTTATCTAAGAATTTCTTTTTAAAACTTCTATACTTGTTTTATACTCAATTGGTAGTATGAAGCTACGAGATATTTTGATTTTTGAAATTAAAGGCACAAATAACAAAGCAAACGTTAGTTTCAAATACTTTTAAATAGATTTTAAGGATAATGTACCCTTGTTTTGATCCCATACTAAACATAACAAAAATCTCTGTACAAAGGTCTGTGAATTTTCTACAAAATTAGTGATTTTATTTTCACCAAAATACAATAATGAACTATAAATAATAATGCTTTGCAAGAATTTCCCCTTGATATATGTACAAAATTATATCTCTTTAAATCTTTGTCTGTGCTGTTTTGATACAATTGCAGTTTGCACATTTCGTAATTGACAGGCCGCAGAAGGGGTCATAATTCATACACGAAAAGATAAAATATTTATCTAAGTACTTAATTTACATCTCTAAACCCCCACCCCCGGCTTGTTTTTAGGAGGGTGTCTCTAAATAGTCGATTACAGACAGCCGAATACGTATTTTACTTTCCAGGCGTGTTTATGTTAATTGTTAAAGTCAGGAAAACGGATAGATGGAAACAAAAATGTTTGATATATCTGGCTTTAGATTCAGTTTTTTTAAACATAAATCAAGGCTACATTTTAATATAATAATACTAAGAATTCACAATATAAAAAATTGCAGAAAAAAATGGATGAAGTGAAATATCTTAGTAAGGAGTTATTACTACAGAGATGGTGTATTTTACACACAAAACTTAAAAGCTTAGTGATATTACCAATATTAAAATAAAAGTGTATTTTAGTTGGGTATTTTTTCCATTTACTCATTTTCAATTATACCCGCAATTTTTATAGTCATCACTCAATTGTTCTCAAACAAATGTGTTTTAAGCTGCTAAAGACATATGATTTAAACGCTCAGAAAGTCCTTTGTTCATATTTTTGCTCTCCATTTTATGCAAAACCTTTTACATTTTTATTTTATGGGTTATTGTTGAAGATCGTACGATGATGTATGGTTTTTAACACATACTTCCTTTGGTTTCTCATGGGAATTTGTCCATTGACAACAAACACTCCACATCATCTACTTTATATAAGTATTGTATAAATTACAAAGTATTTTGGTGATCTTTCAAAATGATCGTAATCCCGAAAATCGTAAACATATTTTCTTATCTTAAAAGGGGGCAAGAAGGGGTCCATTAACAGGTCAATAAATAAGATAACAGTGAATTCAAAAAAAAATAGGGGTATTTTTTCTCTCATAATAACAGTAAACAGATTCCAGAATTGTCAATTTCAAGAAAGCAGACAACAGTTAATTAGTCAATAACAGTACATCATCAATGCTCTATATATGCCACTTTTAACTAAAATATAAAGGCAAAGAACCAGGACATAGGAGCACAGAACCAGGACAGTTTTTCTAATCACCAGCACAGCGTCAGGACAATTCCGTTTAACGAACTTGTATGACTTTTGCAATATAATAATGTTGTAATATACTTTGCATGGTACTTATGACGCATCAGAGAAAAATTCAGCAACAAAACAGTCGTTTTATTGCCGTTCTGATACAATGTAAACAAACCCACCAGCACAGAATCAGGACCAACCAGCACCTGACAGGACCAAATCACCAGCACAGAACGTTCTCTCGCAGGACAACCATACCCACTGTGATTATTACAAACATTATAATAACATATATAAGATGACATGTGGTGTGATGGCCAATTACAAAAGTATTCACTAGAGTTACACCCCAGCTCTATTATTATACTTCATAGTTTCTATTTTTGAAACACGTGTAAATTGAATAGATCTATTGTTACGAATAACAATGGATTTTGACCACAGGCTGTGACAAGCGGGGTTTCTGGAAACCCCTGCTTCTACATCCCGCAAACAAAGTCCATTGTTTTTCGTAACAATAGAAATTGATTATTCTTATAATAGCATGAACACAAGAAATTACTTACAGTGTTCAGTACAAATTGTTTCAAGATATTTAAAAAAAAAAACTTTTAAGGAAATTCCAATAGCGAAAAAAAAAGCATTTATTTTAAATAAAAAAAATCCTTCAATTACTCCTTTGCTGGAAGTAATATTTTTTTTATCCCAGTCATATGTTTCTATTATAAAAAAAAAGGGGGGGATTCTAACTTTCGACCAAAGATCAATGTATTTGACTTATTTGAATCCCCGCCCCGTCTTTTGAGTTGGCAACCCCAGCTGGATCAGCCCCTCTTCCGCAAAAGAGAAAGTTACGAAATATTAAATCTGTATCTTTGTATGCTGAGCGTGCCTGGTAGTCGGGTTTCTATTGCAGACACACTTATCCCTTTTTAGGTCCGAATATGAATGTTTATTCATTCTCTAGAAGAGGGGGGCTTTTTTTTCCCCATAAAACCGTAAGATAGTAATAATATAGTTATGATTACCTTTATTAAACTGATACAGGTAAGTACTTAGGGTTATAATATTGCCTTTATCTTTTAAATTAGTCTCATCTACCAAATCCAACGCTTGCTAAGAAATGTCGTCCGTCTCATACCCTTCCATAGTGACAACTGCATAAAAGGAGCATAACGTATTTTTTGTTTTTAATATAAGACACGATACGGTCAACCTTCACCTGCTAATCCATATCAACCCAAGGGTTTATTTGGAATATGAAAAACAACCTTGACATTGGTAAAACATACTCACTTGTCAAAGTGTGAACGAATTTAACCAAAAAAGGTTACTAGTGGGTTTTCATGTAATAACAAAACAATCTTATAAATCATGGTTTGATATTGTCAATAAAATATATGCTATCGGGTTTTTTTCCATTTGATAATCAATTTAACAATATAGAGTTTAAAATGAGGTGTAAGTTAGTTATACACCTCGGGATACGGCATGTCTGGATAAGAAACCCCTACGGACCCCGGCCGACGGGGTTTCTTATCCAGACATACCTTTCCCTCGGTGTATAACTATTACTGAAAATCAAGTCTGTGTAAGTACTCATATATTTATCCAAGTTAACAAAACAACATACCTGTAATACCTGTTCTTTAAATTTTAATGTGAAATAGCGTAGCCCAGGAATATAATTACGTAATTGGTAAACCCAGCGTGGTTATAAACAACAGTCAATTGGATTGTATAAAGACGGTGTTTCTCATGTATGAAGGCGAGAAAGGTCAAACCTCTTCCAAACTATACAATTTGGAATTATGTCATTTGGAATGGTGGTACAATGGAAACTATTTGTTATTTTTTTTGTCGAATTAATATTGCAGTTTGATCAGAGTTAAAGGATATAACACATGTTCTTTTTTTTCAAAAATAGAGTTCATACTTGTCATGTTTTAAAAGCATTTACTGAAGTATATATAGAAAATGAAACAAAAAGTAACAAGAACATGCAGCATAGTTTCATAAATAAATCAACTTGTTAATGGACGTCAATAAGAACTAAAATGATTAAGAACATTGCAATAAAAAACCACACAATTCATTTTTTGTACTTTGAATATTTTTCTATGCCATCCTTTTGAACTATAACTAGTTTAAAGCGATGTGGTGGTTTGAATAATGGCTGTGATAATAAAATTATGACACTTCTAGCCAGGTACACAATGATAAAGACATAAAAAAAAAGATAATATCTTATGTTTAATTAATTGTGAACCAAAAACCATTATAGAAAAAAAAAAGTAAAAATTGCAAAATACCGAACTCCGAGGAAAATTCATAACATAAGTCCCTAATCAAAAGGTAAAATAAAAAGCTAAATCAAACCAATGGGAAACAACTCTCGTATTCCTTACTTGGTACAGGCATTTCCCTATGTCGACAATGGTGGATAACACCTGGTTTCACAACTAGCGTAACCTCTCACTTGTATGACAGTTGCATACAATTCCATTTATATTGAAGTGAACAAAACAAAAAAAAAGTAAAATCATAAAAATACTGAACTTAGAGGAAAATCAATTCGGAAAGTCCATAATCACATGGCAAAAATCAAACAGCAAAACGCTTCAAAAACGAATGAACAAGAACTGCCATTTTCCTGACTTGGTACAGGCATTTTCAAATGTAGAAAATGGTGTATTAAACCTGGTTCTATAGCGCTAACCCTCTCACTTTAATGACAGTCTCATCAAATTTCGTTGTATTTACATTGATGCGTTAAATAAACAGACACAATAAATAAAATAGTCAAAATATGGATACGTACATCAGTCATCATCGTATAACAATTTTCGAAGGAACAATTTAACAGAATACAAAAACATCTACTATCTACGAACACATTGATTGATTTGAGTATCTGACATCAGAAAATTATTATACGTCACATAAATTTGTCGTTCAATGTGCATACCAACAATTTTAAAATTTACATAAGCAATGTTGGCATACAGGGTTAAAAAATCAAAAGTATGTAAGAGTAAATTTCAGAAATAGACCGAGATTTAAACTAGTCCAAAAGTGATATATAGAATTTATAAGAATCCAAAAATAGTTAATTCCACTACGCGATTGAATGATTTTGACGTTTGTGGTTCAACGTTTATAGTAATTCATAATAGAAATATATCATAATGACATATAATAGAACGTTATAAGAACAAAAGAAGTACACAAATTCGCATACACAAAACAAACCACCCAAAAATGAAAGCCAATACAAACACATTGACGAGATGTATAAGTACCGACCCACGTCAAACGGATATCACATAAAGCCATTCAACAGTTAAAGTAATATTAATAATAGAACAAAGATAAATGAAAGT
The DNA here is from genome assembly GCF_963676685.1 of Mytilus edulis. Lineage (NCBI taxonomy): Eukaryota > Metazoa > Mollusca > Bivalvia > Mytilida > Mytilidae > Mytilus > Mytilus edulis. Next base: position 63,622,002 of record NC_092356.1, read on the forward strand.
ACAATAAAACATGTTGTTAAGATGATAAACAACACCAGTACGCAGAATCTATACATCAAGACCATCGTGTATTATTTGAGAAGTTGATACGGAATATTTATCAACAAGGTCTTGGTACCTTCCGATGAACTTTTAAAAAAAAAGGACCAGACGTTCTTTGACAAACACCTGGTTCATCAACTTTCTACTCAGACACTGACACAAACATACTCAATAGGCAAACATGTCAACAATAGGGATACAGTAGTCAATATTGTGGTACAATCTCAATCACCATCAAAACAAAGATTGTAGAACAATATCACAATGACGGGTTGTATTATTATAGAGTCACATCAAATGGATATCACCTAAAACCTTACTAAACAGTAAAAGTAATGTTCATAAATATAAATAAAAGAATAATTTTACACGTTATTAAGATGATAAACAACGGCAGTACCTATAAAAGAGGGACGAAAGATACCAAAGGGACAGTCAAACTCATAAATCCAAAACAAACTGACAACGCCATGGCTAAAAATGAAAAAGACAAACAGAAAAACAACAGTACACATGACACAACATAGAAAACTAAAGAATAAACAACACGAACCCCACCAAAAACTTGGGGTGATCTCAGGTGCTCCGGAAGGGTAAGCAGATCCTGCTCCACATCTGGCACCTGTCGTGTTGCTTATGTAATATCAAATCCGGTAAATAGTCTAATTCGGTCGGTCACATTCATGAAGGGGAAGGGGGTTGTAGTTACGACGTAAGGAACATATCCGATATCATTTGTGAAACGGTTATTCCATAACGGTCAACCAACTCGTGATGGCGTCCGTAAAATTTACGAAGGGATGATTTCAACTTCACCATTTGGAACTCTTGGTTTAATAGCTTCCTTGTGAGCAGCAACACTCTATCAAGAAAATCATGATAGGAAATGCAAGCACAAGAATATCGTATCAATTGGGAGAGATAAACCCCGTATGCAGGTGCTGCTGGAATGTTGCTACTTAGAAATGGAAAGTTCACAATTGGAAAGCTGAAATCATCTCTTTTGTCGTAAAGTTTTGTTTTCAAACGACCCTCATTGTCAATTTCTAGATGTAAGTCAAGATATGAAGCCGTCTTAACTGTATCTGTAGTATCCTTTATCTCTAGTTCGATGGGATAGATGCGTTCCACATAGTCACCAAATTTTGAATTGTTTAGTGAAAGAACATCATCTATATAGCGGAAATATACAACTCGTCTAAACATCAACCCAACAATGTAAGATCTGTAAATTTGCTTTCGCAAATTTATGGTTCTTCCCTCGCCGGGATTCGAACCCATGCTACTGTGATATCGTGACACCAAATCGCCTGCACTGCAGCCGTCCCGCTAGACCACACGACCACCTGGGCTCTCAAAAAAAGAGCTTTCGGTGGGCATGTGTTACCTTTCCACGTCAGTTTTAATCTAGCGGCGTACTACAGTACTGCGCGAAAGCAAATTTACAGATCTTACATTGTTGGGTTGATGTTTAGACGAGTTGTATATACATTATGTACACAGCCATGTATCACCATCATTGATGGCGATCCGATGGATACATCTGTTGTAGGGTTGTCACTGACTCAGACGTACTTAGAAATATAACATATATACTTCAAGACTGTCGTTTATTACTCGTGAAGTTCATACGGAATATTTATCAACAAGGTCTCTGTCCCTTCTGATGATCTTATATCATAAAAAGGACGAGACGTCCTTGGCAAACCTTTGGTTCATAAACTTCCTGCTCACTGATGACGTTTTACAAAATTTGAATAGGAGCTACAAGTTCTTGAATACTGAATACGTTCGGAAATGTATTTCTCTAATTTTTGTGCTATTTTCTCATTTTCTGACCGATGTGAGAAAAATAATTCTCCCAACTAGAGAAAAATCTGTTCTCGGCAAACAATTGGTTGAAATTTAGTTGTGACGTTAAATTTTTTTGTTTTCTTCTGAATTATTTTATTGTGACGTCATGAAACTAGAGGCTCTAAAGAGCATGTGTCGCTCACCTGTATAATGATGCTTTGTAAATCGTGTAAAATAAGGTTTAAATCATAATTTATAGTATAAGATATTATCATTAAATACTATTATAATTTCTAAGATAAAAGCAAAATTTTCCATAAAATTACTAACTGAGGGACAGTAACCCAACAACAGGTTGTCGGATTCGTCTGAACATTTCAGGGCAGATAAAAATTTTGCCACCACTCAGATTTGCTGTAATTGCTTCAGTTTCAGAGACATAAACAAAAACTGCATTTTACCCTATGTACTATTTTTAGCCATGTCTGCCATCTTGGTTCGCGGCCAGGGTCATCGGACACCTTTTTTAAACAAGATATTCTTAAGATAATTGTGGACGAGTTTGATTTCATTTTGTCTTAGTAGTTTTAGAAGAGAAGATTTTTGTAAAAGATTACAAAAGGTTACGAAAAATTGGTAAAATTGACTAAAAGGGCAATAACTCCTGAAGGGTTGACTGACCATTTTGGTCAGTTGACTTATTTGTAGATCTTACTTTGCCTTACATTATTGCTGTTTACAGTTTATCTCTATCTATAATAATATTCAAAAATAACCAAAAACGGCAAAATTCCCTTAAAATTTCTAATTAAGAGAAAGCAACCAAACAACCGGTTGTCCGATTCATCTTAAAATTTTAGGGCGGATAGATCTTGACTTGATTAACAATTCTATTCCATGTTAGATTTGTTCGAAATGCTTAAGTTATAAGCCAAAATCTATATTTTACTCATATGTTCTATCTTAAGCCATGGCGGCCAACTTGGTTGGCAGACTAGGCCAACGGACACATTTTTAAAAATACATATCCTATTGATGATTGGGGACATGTTTGGTTAAATTTGCCTTGGTAGTTTCAGAAAAGAATATTTTTTTTATAAGATTACAAAATTTACGATAAATTGTTAAACATTGACTATGAAGGGCAATAACTTCTGAAGGGGTCAATTGACCATTTTGATCATGTTTACTTATTTGTAGATGTTACTTTGCTTAACATTATTGCTGTTCACAGCTTACCTCTATCTATAATAAAATTCAAGATAATACCAAAAATTCCTTTAAATTACCAATTAAGGGTCAGCAACCCAACAACTTGTTCGTCAATTCATCTAAAAATTACACAGCTGATAGATCTTGACCTGATTAACAATTTTACATCATGTCAGATTTGCTCTAAATGCTTTGGTTTCAGAGATATAAGCCAAAATCTACATTTTACCCCTATGTTATGTTTTTAGCCATGGCGGCCATCTTGGTTGGTTGGTCGGGTCACTGGACACATTTTTTAAAACTTCAAACCCCAATAATGATTGTGGCCAAGTTTGGTTTAATTTGGCCGAGTTGTTTTAGAGGAGAATTTGTGTACAGGTTAACGACAACCGACGACTACAGAAGACAGACGACGACGGTGGACGGACGACGACGGACGCTGGACGCCAAGTGATGAAAAATCTCATTTGGCCCTTCGATTCAGGTGAGCTAAAAATGAGACAATGTCTGATGATGTCACATCAAAAGTACACAACATTCCTCAAATCTGTGAAAAAGAAGTATAAAAATCATAAGAGAAACAGATTCTACCACTGTAACTCGTGTATTACGACATTTATCCACTCTCAACAGTTAAATTTTGATCATTTTAAAAGCTCTGTAAGCCTCACGCTTTAAATATTAAAATTCAACTGTCTCGAGTGGAGTAATATCGTAATACACTTGTTGCAGTTGTGGAATCCCTATATCTCATATGAAGGTGAAAGTTGGTATATTACTTCTAAGGTTGTTTTTTTTTGGGGGGGGGGGGGGATTCTTAAAAATCCAAATCGTCCCATTTGTCATCAAAAGTACTTCAGTTCTCTGTATCTGTATCTGTATAATACTGGAAATGACCTCAAAATAATGAGTAAAACTTATCCAGGAAATGTGTGTGCGCCCCTGATGTATCTAGTCGCGCGATATAACTGACTTAATACTTTCCACAGTTTTTCAGTTCACGGCAGCATTTGGTAGTGAGTTCCAATCATTGATAGTTTGTGGAAAAAAAGAACGTTTATAAATGTCAGTATTTGCTAATAAAAGTTGTATTTGTTTGACGTTAGAAGTTCTGGATGGTCTAGTATTAAATTCTGTATGATGTTCAGTGGGGATGGCTACCAGGTCGTTCACTATTTTATACAGTAGTACCAGTCGTTGTTCTCGTCTTCGTTCCACAAGAGGTTTCCATCCAAGGTCCTTCATTATGGAGGTGACACTACTGGTGCGTCTATAGTCTTTGAAAACAAATCTAGCAGTTCTTCTTTGTGTGTTCTCTATGCGGTTTATGTCTTTTTGTAGGTATGGGTCCCATACAGTGCCTGAGTAATTTAAGACTGATCGAACTAGTGTGGTGTAGGCTGTTTCCCTAAAATGTTTGTTGCAGTGTTTAAGGTTTCGTCTGATTGATCCCAGTGTAGAATTTGCTTTGTTGCAGTATTTATTAATGTGTATTGATGACCATTTCAAATTATCGCTAATAATTACACCTTAGTCTCGATTTTCATTGACCTGCTCTACTATGTAGTTACTTAGTGTATAACTGTATGTGAGCGGGGACCTGCTACGGTGATTTAACATGACATAGCATTTACTGGCATTAAAACGCATACCCCAGTCCTTTGCCCAGTTGTCAAGTGAATCTTGATCTTTCTGTATTTGGAGTTGGTCATGTGGTGTCTCGATTGGACAGGAGGTAGTCGTCGGAAAACAGACGTTTTTGTGATTTTACACATAGCGGCAAGTCATTAATATGACATAGAAAAAAAAGGGACGGAGGACAGTTCCTTGGGGCACCCTTGAGTCGACGGAACAAGATTAAGAAAATTCTCCTTCGACGATAACTCGCTTGTGGCGTTGCATTAGGAATGATTTAATCCATGCATTCGTATTGCCATCAATTCCATAGTTCTTTAATTTGTGTAGGAGTTAACGATGAAGCACAGTGTCAAATGCCTTACTAAAGTCCAGTATGGTTAAATCAATTTGCTTCTTGGCATCAAAGGATTTCATGATGTCATGCATAGTAATTAGAAGTTGACTTTCGCAGGAATGGCCACTACGGAAACCATGTTGAAGTGAGGTAAGTATATTGTGTGCTTCCAGGTGTTTCAGGATATGCATGCAAACTATGTGTTCAATGAGTTTGCAGCAAACACAGGTAAGTGATACAGGTCGGTAATTTGCCGCTGTAATGTATGTCTATCTCCTTTTTGAATTTTGGACTGATGGTTCTCCAGTCAGATGGAAGAGTACCCGAGTCTAGACTAACCTGGAATATGTGACTCATTACTGGTGTTAATTCAATTGAGCACAGTTTTAATACTTTTTTTGCGATGCCGTCTGATCCACTAGATTTGCTGATGTTTAAGTTTCTCAATAGTTTTTCTACTCTTTGTACTTCGATGTTGATGTTTTTCATGCTTGGGTATTTTGATTCATGGGTCTGTGGTAGTTGATCTGATGCGTTTTCCTTGGTGAAGACCGACTTAAATTGGTCGTTTCGTAATTCTGCCTTGAATTTGCTGTCCTTATGTAAAATTCCATTTTTTTAAATTCCAGCTATACCTATATTGTCATTACGTTTGGACTTTATGTATCGCCAAAAAGGTTTACTTTTACCTTCTGCCAAAGCTGCATCTAGTATTGTGTTAACATACTGCCAGTGAGCTTGTCGTACAGCTTTTTGTGTAGCTCTTTTATGTTGTTTGAATTTTGTCCAGTCTTCTGGCTTTCTTGTGTGTTTAGCTTTCTGAAAAAGTTTGTGTTTTCTCCTAATTTTCTTTTTTACGATGTTTGATAGCCAAGGCAGACTATGTCTCTTATTTGGTTTTTTTCTTGGTACATTAAGGTTGAGTGTTGTTTCTATACCGTTTTTAAGGTTGATCCACTTATCTTCAACAGAGGTGTTACTATTGATGATGTCAGCGTCAAATTTTATAATGTCAGCTTTGATCTCCTCCCATTTTGCTTTCTTATAAACATATATTTCTCTTGGTTTTGGTTTATTATACTGCGGTTTTAGGTCAGTATCAAGAACAATCATGTTATGGTCTGATATTCCAGGTAGTGTTTTACATGACTTAATGATGGTTTGTGAAAAATAGGTCACGGATGTTGTTCCAGGCTTGGTTGTAGTTGTAGTTGTTCCATAACAAACTCTTCTATAGTAGTTTTTAGTGATGTTTTACTTGTGCTTTTCCAGTTTTGACTGTGTTGTTGTTCCAGTCAATATGCGGAAGATTAAAGTCTCCTGTAAGTATAATAGGTGTATCTTTTCTGTTTTTACTTACATTTAGTACTGATGTTTTAAGGTTATGCAGTGCGTCTATGCTTGCGTTTGGTGGACGGTAGTAGTAACCAATTATGACTGTTATTGTCTTTGTTTGTATTTTTGCCCGTTGTAGTTCACAATCGTTTTCACTGTTTTCAACTGCGGAAGTATTGAATTTATCATGGACTGTAATGAATACATCTCCCCCGTTTTTATTTCTGCCTTGCGAAAAACATTTTCGTTAAACTCATTGGGAAAGATTTCTGCAGTTCGGTGTTCGTTTGCTAACCAAGATTCGCACCCTATGATGACATCAGGTTTTATGTATTCGACGCTTTCGTTTAGTTCTAATCGTTTATTTCTGATGCTTTGACAGTTTATCATAAGGATTCTGAGGTTTTGTTGTTTATGTTCTAGGCCACTAATTGATTTTGAGGCTCTTGATGGTGATTTTTCAGTTGTGCTACTAAGTATTCTTGGTTTTGGACTACTAAATACTGATGGACTGAATGAAGAGTCAATTGATGGTATTGTTGACATAGAGTCTGTGGACAGTAATGATGATACTGAACTGAGTATGCTAAATTGATTTGATGTTTCTAGTTCATAAGAATGGTATGTGAAGCTCACCATATTTTGGCTACTACATTTACAGCATATCCAAGGCACATTAATATTTTGTATGTTACGTAGAGACAGTCTGAGTGATACCAAATGCTACACTCATCACAACATATTGCATGTTTGTGTTCCCAAGTAACTGACACTTCACAATATCCACATGGATATATGGACGGGCCCGGGTTCAATTGGACATCTCCCGCAAGTAGGATACTTATAAGTGTAAAGTTTGTCCACACAGAAGACGGTGATTTAAGGTGATATGGGAGTCTAAAATAAAAATGATAGAGTTTGTTCATACTTTGGCAAAACGTAGTATCTATTGATATATGTTCAAAAATATAATAAAAATGATAGGTCACCGTGCATTTTCTCAAGCTACAGGACGTGACAAAATGGCACATTTTGTATGGATTATACAGGAAAAAACACCATTTTGTGATTAGAAACTAAACAAAATGATAGAATTGTTAAATACTTAAGGAAAAGATAGCTTTCGGACAATGTTTTGAGAATATCAAAAGAAAAGATATGGTCACCGTACGTTTTTTCCGGCTAAAATACAAAATAGGAAAACTTCCTGTAGAATCCTTCAGAAAATGCAATGTTTTAGAGTTACCTCCCCTTAAAATGCCAATTTAATTTTTGTTTAAAACAACCAAAAATAATCAATATTTGCAAAAATATTTATATTTATAAGTTATATTCTTATAAATTGGTTCTTTTAAATGAAATTCACATTAAATATCTGCATTCCTGCATCAAATTTTGCTAGCTTGATAGAAAATATGGACCTTTGATTCTCTGTTTTTTTACAATCCAAGATGGAGGAAGACACCCATACCACCTTAAGTAACATTTCAATACCATGATTTAAATTGGAGTTTTGTTTGAGGACGTAGCTGATCATAAGTGTTGAAGGAATATCTCATAAATGGATAGGAATGTTGAGAGTTCAATTCATTGATTTTGAAGACTGATAAACATATAGAGACGATTACGATTTTCAAGATTGCTGCCTTCTTTTGTTTTGTTTACGATTACCTGGCAATCAACCCCACTGTGTTTTGACGTTTAAAAGAACATCGTTGAAATTTTCAAACGAATAAATATATATAAATTATAAATATGTAAGGTCTGATGAGTTTTGTGGTTTTGTTACACTTTTTTTCCTTCTTCTACAACCCTTCACCCAAGGAGGTATTACAGTTAAAATGTACATTGCTCAAATGCTCAAAGGTTTAGTTACAACTTGCTTTTTATAGTTGTCAAGGGTTTCTATATACTTGACAAAGTTCATTTTACCATTGATCACAGATAATGTGCTGACTCTATAATATATGAGACATCCCCAGACATAGTTTGAAGAATGTTGGATGATCGCTGTGCAACATATCGTTAACATTCAGATCTCCAAATTTAATTTGACTTCTTGCAAACATTGAGTGTACCATTAGTTTTGCTCACTTGTATCGTCTCATCTTTTTATTTAACCTTTTTCCAATGATTTTGAACAGTCCGATGAAGTTAACTAATCAACTGTTTCTTTTGATTAATAATTGTATGCAGTACACATCGTTTGGTGTATCCAAATGCATGTTATTGTCGTTGCACAGTTTCTCTGTATACTTTTGCAGGTGTTCGTGTCTTAAATTCATTTGTTATATCATTTATAGTTGAACGACTAGAAGTTTTCATAAAACTTGATAGTATTTTCTGTTCATTTGATGATTTCTTTTTCTTCCTCTTGAATCTCGTTTTATATGTTAATAATCATTATCCACGTTTCTAAAGACTGAACATGATAGATTTACCTATGCCGTAGCTTTTTGCAACACTGCTTGCTTAAAAACCGCTATCAATTTAACTTTGAATGACCCTTTCGTGTCGTCTGAAAATTCTTTCTTGTGTTTAGGGAAAACGGTAGTATTACATTTTCGCAGCAATAGGTTGGCCTTTTGTGTACCCAAGACAGGTGAAAGAAGTCAACTTAGGAGCGCTGTGATTGGATGTAAGGGTACAATATATTGTGTTATTTATCTATGAATAACTGCAGTGTGTAAATTTACAATATAAGTTTTAAAACCTATTAAAAAATTTTCTAGAGAATTATTCGAAAAGGCTTCCAAAATTTCATAAATTTGGTACAAAATGACGGTTGGCATAAATAACATAAACAAGCACCGTTTGAAATTGGTCATAATACTATTTGGCTTCAATTTTTAGAATTTAGTAATAAGTACCTACACCACACATAACTGTTTTATCCAGGTTTTTATTATAAAAACTGGTACATTTAGAAAATGTTAGTACTGTCGCCTATGGCAGAATAAATAGTACCGTTTTCTCTTAGCCATTGATGTGTATAACAACAATATATAAACAGTCCTACAATTTCGTATGTTTAAAAATCCGAATTTACAAAGATAATTTCGAGTAATCACCCTTCGAACACTAAAAGTCTTGTAACTAATTTTACATTACACAACAACGATAGCGGGGTCGGGCAACGTAAACCTAATTGAATATCTTACTCAAGTTTACTAATCAATCCTTAAACAAACTTATTTTATAAGATTGCCTATTCACCATTGAAATTAGATTTTTGAATATTATTTTGTTGCTATAAGTAATAGTTTTGTTATAAGTGACTTGTTACAGTTTTACTGAATATTTGTGTTATGCACATTCATGGTATATCAGTCTGTTAATACCTTTATTTTAGCATTGCAGATTTGTCATGTTTTTATTTTTTTACTGTTGATGGTGTCTATATACTTTACATTTATCTCTAAAAGAAGTACAAGAAGTTATATTTATAATACAACTTAAGTAGACATAGAAAAAAGGTATATGATTGAAAAACTTTTTCTATGTTGCAAATGACAACATGATTAAATTATTTATTTCAAATATTGGCTGGTTACAATATCTTTCATGGGTCCAAGCTTCTCCTGATGTCCCCTGTTACATACCACGAATCACTCAGGGTAGGGTAGTAATTAGTTGTAAAACTCATATTACATCAAATTTATATTAAATAATATCACTTACAATAACTATGCATATGTTTTCTAATGATTCAATTCAATGTTTTATTAAAGTCTCATCTCTCAACAAGTACAATCAAGATTATACATTGTAAAATAACAATAAATAAGATGAGAGACATTTTATACAGAATTATAAGAGACTATTAATGATTGTTAAAACAATTCTATAAATTGTCAAATATACTCTTCTATTGAACTCATTGATATGTAATAGGCTTTGTAAATTGAAAACCAACACTTGTTAAAAAAAATTAAGTTGAAGTGAACTTACTCTTCGTTAGAAGTTAAATATCCAAATACCAAGTGTCTTAGTTTTATCTTATAAGTTATTTTTTTTCTTTAAACCTTCATTTATTTTTTTCCAAAATGTTCTGAATGCAAATACATTATAAAGAAGTGATCATAATCTCTTGTGAACAAAAATCAACAACTATTGTTTATAATTTTCCACCTGAATAAACGTTTCATTAAATATGTTGTAGTTAATTCCATCTAAAAATTCTAAATTTGTTTTCTAATAAATGTATGAACAAAAATTGTAATACATCTTTTAGATACAACACATCATAATATACAACAAATATACATAAACATTTTTAAAGTCCACTAGCTGGTTCTAATCGTTTATTAATCAGAGACTTTTGATAGTGATTCTATTTTTTTTGGTAAAACTTTGAATATAAATTGGTTTCTTTTTATATTGACAGTACTTTTTGCAGAATTTTCCAATTTTAAGATTTCTGCCCAGTCTTTTGGTATTGATTTTTAATTCAACTAATTTCAACTGTCCAGTTTGATGTCTTGCGAAATCCAGCCTTTTTTAATCTATGATATCAATTACATAAATAAGCTTTTAATCAAATTAAAAAAAAATATAGCTTTATTTTCAAATTTCATAAATTTATTGTTCGATAATATTTGTTTTTTCTTATATCTGTAAATGTTTCTGTTTTTTTTTTTTTTTTATTTTACCTCCACTAGTTAATTTTCATCATTTAATGATATTTTTATAAAAACCAAGAATGCTTTCAAGGCTTTTGTTTAAACATATTTTATTAAAGCAAAATTGATTAGACACAAGTAAATCATACTTATGAAGACTTCTCCGTGTTACAATATAAAATTACAATTATATTATATTAGCAAACATGGAGGTGAAGTGAGTAGTTGGTCATTTATCGCTCCGGCCAAAATCGACTTTTGATGACTTATGCGAACACCTAGAACTTATTTTTTTGTGAGTTTAATCTATTTATTGTGTCTGGATTTATTCTGTGCTTTGATAATTTTGAAAAATGATGTTTGCGTGGGTAAAAGAAAAAGAAAGACAAAGTCTACCCAAACACCACCCAATATGGCGGCGCCCATGATCATAACAAATCAGGATATGAATAGTTCACCAAATCTTTCTCAGGTATTGGCTAGTGCAAATGACTCTATTTATGGTAACGGTTAACCGAAACCATTTACAAACTGTTAGCAACAATCAATTCCATCATAGTACACCAATGAACATACAACAAGGTCCGCCCATGTTTAAAATGACCCATGTTCTACCAGGTCCTAGTGTTAGTGAAGCTCTACCTATAAATACTCAGCAATTCTCAACCTTAACTTCGCAACAGAGACCCCAGCCTTTTTGTGACAATAATACACTTCAAATGATACTAGAAAATATGAATCATATGAACAGCAAATTAGCAAAACTCGATATGTTGGATGACTTGTGCTCTAGAATGGCATCCATTGAATCTCATTTCAAATTGTTAAAACTTAAATTAAAGATATCAGTTATGATTTGAAACAACAATCAGAAAGAATAACTACTGAAGAGTTCCATTACAATATCGTTGAATCTAGGATATCGGGTATAGAAGCTGATAATGAAAAACTTCAATATGAAATTTTTGATCTGAAAGAAAAGTTACAAGAGATGCAGGCACATTCAATGAAATATAACCTTATATTTAGTGGTATAAAAGAAAGAAGTGAGAGACAGAATGAAAAAGTAGAAGATACTATCAAAGAATTTATCTCTAATGAACTAAAATTTGATAGTGAGGCAATTCAGTTTCAGAACGTGCACAGGCTAAAAAACAGGGGTGATGGTAAACCTAGAAATATCATTGCAAAATTCGTGAAATATTCTGACCATGAGATCATAAGATCAGCAGCTTATGAACACATAAAAAATAAAAAAGAGGTTGCGGTTTATCAACAATACCCAGCTGAAATCAGCAACCGAAGGAAAGAGCTTATCTGAAGAGAGAAAGTCACCAAAATGTGCGCTTGGTGTTAGATAAACTCTATGTTGGAAATCAACTATATAACAACCACGAAGCTCCGAATCCACCAAGGAGTCGACAGGATGCATATGCACAAGGACCTCAACCCGGATTTGTTCCCAGTAGAGAGAGATTTCCCCCGAGGGGTCCACCTCCAGGACATCATACCGGCCCAGTATTTCAGTCAGGATCTACATAAGGACACGACAACAGGAGCGGTACGGACAGTCAGGCTAACAGAGAATTGAGTGACAGTAAAGTGTTAAGTTTGAACGTTTGTGGTTTGAAATCTAAACTACAATGCCCAGAATTTATTGAACTTATAGAATCTAATGACATATTAATCTTCCAGGAATCCAAATTAGATAGACATGACATTTTAGAATTACCTAAGGGTTATTTGTACTTTTCAAAGCATCGTGCTAAATTCAAAAAAAAAATTTGTTGGTATTGTTATTATATACAGGGAAAATTTCGAGAAGTTCCTGAATTTTCCAAAAACTAAATCAGATTATGTACAATGGTTGGTAATTCATTCAAACATGTTAATGATAGACAAAAATGTATTGCTCGGCTGTATTTATATACCTCCCGAAAACACTAAGTATGCTTCGAATGATGTATTTAATGACATTGAAACTGAAATGTCAGACTTGATTGAAAAAACAAATAGCTATGTCTCTCTAGTTGGTGACTTTAACGCAAAAACCAAATTATTAAGTGATATTGTAATACCAGATAGTAAACTGTTTGAAATACTTGATGATATTGTTGATGATGATGTGTTATCTTATGTGTATGACTATGAAAATTTATTACAAAACAATGTTCCAATGAAAAGATACTCTACTGATATATCTGTACCAAACAATTATGGTCATAAACTTATTGATTTTTGTAAAAAAAAAAAATTGTATATAGGAAATGGTCGATTACCGGGTAAAGATTTTTTGATTGGAGAAAAAACATGTAAAAATGTGTCACTGATTGATTATATATTGTTTTCTTCACATGTATTTTCGTTATTTAAATCTTTTTATGTGAGTGAATTTAATCCATTGTTTTCTGATGTACATAGCAGTTTGTGTTTCAAACTTCACGCTACAGTAAACAATTTTACTATAAATTCCTCTATAGATGATAGTAACACACCCACGCACAGACCTAGGTTGATTCCCACAAAACAAAACCAGTTTATAGAGTCTATTAATAATGACGTCACAATGTTCACGACAATCTATTTGATGAACTAGATGAACAAGGTCAGGGTTAACACACAAAAAACACTAAACTTAGTAGTGAACAAAGTTGGCGAACTTTTTAAAAATTCTGCAAAGAAAGTTTTTGGCTCTAATGGCAGAAAAAGAAAAGCAAATACAAATAAAAAGTTTCAAATTTGGTTTGACAACAAGTGTTTTGAAATAAGGAAAATATTCCACAAAGCACGTAATAGATACAGTTTTGTAAAAAACAGAGAAAATAGAGATGCTATGAGAAAGGCAAGCAAACAATACAAAAACCAGATGAATGCTAGCTACAATAAATTCCAACATAGCTGTGAACAAGATCTCAGAAACACATCAAAACGAGACAGCAAAAAATTTTGGAAAATTTTGAATTAAAAAAAGGGAAACAAATAAAAATATTGATATAACAACTGTATGAATATTTCAAGTCTCTAAATAAAAATGAATGTGAAGATGATGATTATGATGATCCTAATGAAAGTGTAAATAATTTAGATAATCAGGTTATTATTGAGTTATTAGATTGTGAAATAACTGGTGAAGAAATAGGTAAAGCTATAAAAAGTCTAAAAAATGATAAAGCACCAGGTGATGATGAAATTGTAAATGAATTTTTGAAAAGTACTGTTGACAAGTTATTGCCTATATATGTCAAAATATTTAATACTGTATTAGATACTGGTATTAATCCTGATGCATGGTTAATTGGTATTATAAAACCTGTATTTAAAAATAAAGGTGATAAAAATGATCTCGATAATTATCGAGCACTTTGCTTGACTTCAAATTTGGGCAAGGTGTTTACATCAATTGTAAACACAAGACTTAATAAAGTATCTGATGAAATTGGGATTATTTCGGACTCGCAGGGTGGATTCCGCCAGGGATACTCTTTCCATGATAACATGTTTGTTTTACATTCTATTATTACATTATATCTATCTGCCGGAAAGAAATTGTTCTGTGCATTTGTGGATTTTAAACGGGCGTTTGATATCGTTTGGAGGGCTGGGCTTTTTCAAAAACTTATAAAAAATAACATCAGAGGGAAAATGTTTACATTGATTCAAAATATGTACACTGATATTAAGTCCTGTGTTAAACTTGACAATTTGAAAACTGCATTTTTTTCATGTGAAACGGGTGTTAGACAAGGAGAAAAATTATCATTTCTTTTTGCACTATACTTGAATGATCTAGAAGACTTTTTAGGACAAAATTTGAGCCATGGTTTAGAATATCTGGATTTAGAATGTATACATAGCATAGGTATTTATTTGAAAATGTTTATATTACTATATGCAGATGATACAGTTATTTTTGCAGATACTGCTGAAGAGTTACAAAATTCTTTAAATGTCTTTGAACAATATTGTAATACTTGGAAACTTACTGTCAATGTCTCAAAGACAAAAAATGTATTATTTTCTAAACGTAACTGTAACAAGAAATTCAAATTTAATCTATGTAATGATGAAATTGAAATCCAAGATACATATACATATCTTGGCTTGTTATTTAATTATAATGGTATTTTTTGTAAAGCCAGAAACAAATTAGTTGATCAAGCTCAAAAAGCTTTATACAGTCTGTACCAAAGAATTAATAATATTAGTATCCCTTTAGATTTACAGATAAAACTATTTGATTCTTTGGTAGCCCCAATTTTGACTTATTCCTCCGAAATCTGGGGATATGAAAATAAGATGAATATTGAGAAGATACATTTACAGTTCTGTAGAAAAAATTCTTGGGGTGAGGTCATCGACCGCAAATTCCATGTTCTATGGTGGACTTGGCCGATTTCCTATCGAAATTAGTATCAAGATGAAAATGATTTGTTTCTGGTATAAGCTTGTAACAAATGTTGATAAACTGTCTGGAAAACTCTACAAGCTTATGTTTAATTCATGTGAAAATGGAAATAATTCTTTTAAGTGGATTAATTATGTAAAATCTATATTTGATGAAACTGGAAACAGTGAAATATGGCAGGTACAAGGAAACGTTAATTTGAATTTTTTAAAAGGAGTAGGTCCAGTAAGACCCCTTTTTGGCCCCAAAATAAAGCAGTTTTACAAAATTGTTAAGATGTAAACTTTAAGTTATTTCTGGGATAGTAGAATGGTTCTGCTCCATAAATATGGGCTGTTTTTGACAATACAAGGCACATATATTGGGTACTAGCACCATTAAGTCATGCTACATTACTGAAATCTTCATAATACCAGCATTTTAGTTAAATTTTAGACGGTTTCCGTGTAAAACGAAAGTGGCCGCATTCGTGTTCATCCAAAATATTGAAATGGAAGTTATATTTGATGATAATACATAACATATATAAAGATTGAGGATGAACACGAATGCGGCCACTTTCATTTTTGACAAAAAACATCTGAAAAGTAAAAAAATTTTGCATATTTGGTGGATTTTTTTATACTTGAGCTTGAATCGGATCGTTTTTAATGACTAAATAAGTTTAAATCTTTCACATAAATTAATTGAATCAAATGAAATAGACACTTAAGTGTTTAAAAAGTGCTCAAAATCTTTCGTCAGATGAAACTGAAATTTGAGGCCAAAATCGGTCCTTACCGGACCTACTCCTTTAACGTTAAACAAACACTCCATGACCAGTTCATACAAAAATGGTTTTCGGATATCGATAACTCATCAAGGGGGAAGTTTTATTCAAAATTTAAGACTGACTTTTGTATGGAACCGTATCTAATTAGACTCAGAAAAGTTCCTAGACTTTTTATTTGCAAACTTCGTACTTGCAATATCAAATTTCCGATCGAAACAGGGAGATGGAATAGAATTCCAGAAATTGAAAGGAAATGTAAGCTTTGTAAAACTGGTCTTGGAGATGAGTATCATTACATATCACTTTGTAACAATGCTGATGTTATTAAAATAAGAAATGCATATATTCCTAAATACTACAGAATCAACCCAAATATCAATAAACTTTATGGAATGCTGAAATATTGCAATTTACATGTATAAACTAACCTTTCTATTTTCATACAAAAGGTTGAAAAACTACTGCTCTCTCTGTAAATCAGCACATATGAATATATTTATATATGTTACACTTTCTGTTACTATCCATTATTATTTGATTGTGTTCATGTGATCACGTGGTTATTTAAGCTTACATATTGCACGGACTTTTTGTGATATGGTCAATAGATTTAGTATACATTTAGCTTTGTAAAAATGTTTCATTGTATGTATTCTACTCATTTCACTTCTATGTTATTTGTAAATGTATGTGTATTTGTCGCTCCTGTTACGCAGGAAATCTGCGTCTGAGTGTATTTTGAATAAAATAATGGTAATGCATATAAAGCAAACGGTTTATAGAATATAATACTAGCTTTTATAGGTAAAATAGTCCTGAAACCACATCAATAAGTTTTCGTCAATACCATAACTTGAAGCTTTCATTTTACATATAAGGCCCTTATGCCAAACTTTGACGAAAGCTTTAGAGAAGTCACAGAATACAAAACAGTTTATTTCTTTTTTTCCAAGGAGTTTAAATATTTCTAAGAGTTGGTGGACAGTTGAATTTTAACGGAGAAATCTGGATTGATACTCATAAATTAATTTATTAGCATGTAAATGATTCTATAAGTGAAACGACAAGCCAGGGCAAGGTTTAAGCGTCGGAAAGGAATTGAATTATGTGCAGCTGCCAAAACGAACCCTAAGCAATTTTGGTCAACCATAAAACCTAAGACTAAATCACGCTGTGTAGTAGACAATGATGTACTGTTTAAACATTTTGAAACTATTCTTGGGGACAGTCCACCAGATATCTGCACCGAAGTATTAGACTTACTAAATAATATACAAATAAGTGAATCCCACGTTGACTTTTTAGATTCTGAAATTACTGATGAAGAAGTTATTAAAGCAATACACAAATTGAAATCCGGAAAAAGTGCGGGTAACGACAACATTATAGGTGAAATGTTCTCAGCGGGTCCACTATTTGTTGCGCCGATCTTAAAAACACTTTTTAATAATGTATTTGAAAATGGGATTTTTCCTGAACTCTGGACAGAAGGACTTGTTGTTGCAGTTCCGAAAAGTGGTGATTTAACGGACCCAAACAACTATAAAACTATTATATTGGTAAGTGTCTTATCTAAACTATTTACGTCTATATTAACAAGTCGCTTACTGGCGTGGTCAGAAGACGAGAAAAAATTAATTGATAACCAATTTGGATTCCGACCAGGCCGTTTAACTATAGATGCAATATTTGTTATCCATGGAATTATTACACATATCCTGCAACGTAAAATAAAACTGTTTTGTACCTTTGTGGATTTCCGTAAAGCATTTGATAAACTAAGCAGACGGATCTTATTATATAAACTTCTACAAAATGGTGTCAGTAGCAAATTCGTTAATATGATCAAATCTATTTATTCGTCTGTCCAGCTACTAGTTAGATCTGGTGGTTTACTTTCGGACGCAATTTACTTGGTGTGAAACAAGGGGACACATTGTCTCCCTTATTATTTTTGTTATTCATCAATGATTTTATAGAAGATATGTCCGTAAATGCTAGTGATGACGTTGCACAACTGAATGGTTTTCTAATATACTTAATTCTTTTCGCTGATGACACTGTATTGTTTAGTAAGTCTCCTGAAATGTTACAAACATTACTAGATAATCTATCAATCTATTGTAAGAAATGTAACATTGAGGTAAATACAGACAAAACCAAATTTGTTGTTTTTAGAAATGGATGGCAGCCAGCTAACTTCAGTTTCGTGTATGAAGGTAAAGAACTACAGATAGTGGACTCTTACGTGTATTTGGGTATGCTACTTCATTACAATGGAAAAAAATTTACATACCCAAAAAAGATTATCTCAACAGGGATCAAGAGCGCTTTCGTCACTTCTGAACTCTTCAAAACATGTGTTTCAAGAAGTCAAGAATGTGTACTGTTCGATAGTATGGTTCCGTATTGAACTATGCATCTGAAATATGGGGTTTTCACCGTGCAAATGATATAGAGCAAATACACAACCGTTTCTGTAGATTTGTTTTAAAACTAGGTAAAAATGTTCCTTTAAGTTTTTTATGTGGTGAACTAGGTCATTTGCCTATGTATGTCTCAAGAAAACAAATTATTTTGAAATATTGGCTTTATATTATTGTAAATAAGCCACCTATTGTTTATGATGTTTACCAACTTTTATTAGAAGATGCAAACAAGGGTAAAAAGAACTGGGCGTCTAGTGTTCGTGATTTATTGTTTAATCTTGGTTTGAACTATGTTTGGACTGCACAGAATTATGTAAATATACAGTTTGATGTTATAAAAACTCGTATAAAGGACCAGTATTTACAAACTTGGTATGCATCAATAAATGATTGTGAAAAACTATGTATTTATAAACACCTCAAAACAGACTTTGTGATAGAGAACTATTTAGATTTTTTTTATTAATAGTAACTTACTTACAAAATTGAGAAGTGGTACTTTGAAACTGAATTTGGAATTAGGGCGATATAAAAATATTCCTAGACATATGCGTCTATGTATATGCTGCAATATGGCTTGTATTGAAAATGAATACCACTTTATACTTGTATGTCCAGCTTACAGAACTGTGAGACAAGAACATTTGCCAAAATATTATTGTTCTTGGCCAAATAATTTTCAACTTTTTCATTTACTTAAAGCAAAATCAATCACAACTAAACTGTGTAACTATCTGAAATATGCTTGGAAAATTATATCATGTATTGTGAATTAATTGTACCTTTATTATATTATGTGTTGTTCTCTGCTATCTGTTGATTTGTCACATTGTATATACTAGTTTATGTATTGCCATAGCATATTATTTATGCTTTCGCAAATAAAATATTTATTCATTCATTCAAGTGCTCAAATACAACCCTTTAAATCAATAACTTTTCCTACACAACTAATTAAGAATATCGGTCTATAATTTGATGGCAAAGATGGATCTCCCTTTTTGAAAATAGGTAATATATTTGCTATCTTCCAGCTAGTTGGGTATATGCCCTCTCTTAAGGATTTATTAAATATAATATTGAGTGGAACTGCTACCTTTTCTGGACACAGCTTTACCATCTTATGACTGATCACATCAGGGTCAGATACCTTTGTTTGAATCTAAAAGCTGACTGATAATATCTTTTATTTCTTTCATATTAACTTGGATATCTGAAAACTTACTATCAGTTTTTGTATCAAATTCGGGTAAATCAACATGTTCTTCCTCTAGTTTTGAAATCATACAAAGATATTTGTTTAGCAAAGTACATTTCTCCTCATCTTCATATACAGTATCATTCAATTCATTATCATTCATAATATTTTGGAGAGGGGGTTTTGTTTCTGAACCTTTTTTTATTTAATTAACGATTTCATTAATTTACATTACGTTTTTGAGTTTGAGGGTTGTTTTGAAATTGCTCTGTCCAAATTTGTTTCAAAATTTTCTTTGGCGATTTTTTCATATTTTTACTTTATTTCTCTGTTTTTTATACTTCATAATATTATTTTCACAATTAGATTTAATCGCCTATTTTATTAATCTGTCTCGGATTCGAATTCCACTTCCTATTTCATTCTTGAACCAGACTGAGTGTTTGTCATTATGTCGTGCAGTTACTATTTTAGTAGGAATGCATTTTAATCGATTTTCAAAATTTCTATTGTAAAACATTCACACATATCATTAATGGTTTTACTATCAGGAAGCATGGTATTCCAGTCTATTTTGTCTTAATTCTCAGCAAATTTGGATTTATCAGCCCGATCGTATTTTCTCTTTTAAAAGATTTAAACTCAAAGTCTTTATGATCTACAAGTACCAATAACATTAAATTTCATTCTTCTTTAAGATCCAAACGACAAAGCATGGTGATTCAACCACAATTCATTGTGCTAGTTTTGATGTTTTCCTTTTAATTAAGAACACGTACATTTGTGGGATAACATCCGCAAAATATACATTTAGTTTGACATAAAAAAAGATCACATCTACATATCAAGGTACATGTGAAAGTATAGTAACAAGTTCAAACAGAGAGGCAATAGATACTCAAGGGACAATCAAACTAAAAAGTCTTAAATAAACTGGCAACGGCATGGCTAAATAAGAAAAAGAACGAACAAAAGTACACAAAACACAATTTAGAGAATTAAGGGTGATCTCAGATACGGATTAAGGGCAAGTAGATCCTGCTCCGCATGTGGAATCCGTTGTGTTACGTTTATATCCGGTTATAAGTCTTATTTGGACAGAATTGTAGTTACAATGTACGACATTCGTAACATGTCCGTTTTTATATGTGAAACTGGTATTTCTTAATGCCCGCGTCACACTGTCCCGATTTTTACGCCGATGACAACACGATTATGGAAATTTTCAAAATCGGGACTGATCGTATCCAGATCGGGTTATTCGTAGTGCCATCTTTAACAATCGTAGAACCACCGGCCACTTTTTCTAGACTTCGGGGACAACTTCGGGAAGGGTTTTGTATTTTTTAACATGTTAAAAAATCCCCGAAGGTGTGTCCGATGTTGAGGGTTCGTATTGAGTTCGTATCACTATCCTCACCATCGTAATGTCACCGGGAATGCATCTTTGAACATCGTATTGCATTCGTGTTTCCATCGTTTCCATCGGTCAGTTTTGACATTTTTTTAGACGATGTCTAGACGAATGAATCACGAAGCTATCCGAAGGTCTTAGGATGGCAACACGACTTCGTGAAGACCTCGTAATCCCGTCGTGTTGCCATCTAATAAAAGTACGAAGGCGACAAGATGGAACTACGACGGCAATAAATTTAAAGTGTCATGCGCGATATGTACTGGTTAGTCTAAGACGACAGTTAAGAAAGACGTTCGCAAAACATGGAGCTTATATCATATGATTCTATGATAACAAGAAAGGCGACAGCGTTGTTTCTATTAATTCAAATGGAACAAGAAGAGCAGCTTTTACAGGCTCAGGATTTACTTTTACAAGTAAAATATTATTTTTTTGTCAATTTTTCATATCAAATAACATAATGAAAATCAGTAACGCGCATCGTACACCAACACTGCAGGTATACGTATATAGGGAGACCAACTTTTTCTTCATTATTCTGATTTTTAGGCAGTTAAGCTGCCTTATGTGAGCACCCTTGATTTGTGTTCTACCCAATACATGCTGAAATACGTGCCATTGTTATTATCTAGCTGGATATTATGTTATTTATAACTTATTGGACAGTTTTTTCATACTTTTCATTCTGGATTACAAAAAATATGACCAGAAAAAACTTAAATGATCGTCGATTTTCCCAAAAGTTTTAAAGTTGCACATATAAAGTAGAACACATTAGGAATCCTAATGTATTTTATTATCCCCTGAGCTTTTGGCTAAGATGTCAAAGAACAAATGTATGAAATATTGAATCGCCGAAAATCTCTAAAGACAAGTAGTTTATATTTCCCAAATTGCAAAAGTCGTAGGAATATTGTTTGTCGTCAATACGTAGTCAACTACGTCATGATCAGCAGTCTATTAAAATAAGTTCAACTGATCACGCTGTTGGCGGCAATTTCGAATTAGATTTAGAAGACGAAATTTTCGTATCTTTTCAATTTGGACGCAGGGGTTCAAATAAGCGGTTTTCCGAGGTCTGCGACCTTCCACTTTTACAATCGGACTTTCTTCTGGGTTACTAGCTACGGCCGACTAGCCCGACGGACCTTGAAAGAAAATAAAAAAAATAACTTTCCAAACATTTTTACCAAAGTTTCGTAATAAACGATCTCAAACTTATTTTCATCATTACTATTCATGACAGCGATGTTCAATTTGATCAACCGCTAGCTTTATACAGAAAATCGCCGACAAACAATGTGTAAATCCGAGTAAAATCGTATCTCACTATCTGTCAAACAACATTGAAAAAAATGCGAAAAAATGGCTACCGCGAGAAAATTACAATATCGGATCCGATTCCGGAAGCGGATAAGGGTAATCCCGGGTTTTGGCTATCAGGTGACAAAATATATCTATGCATCATGGCAGGAACATATATATTAACGTTAGATATACTGTTCCCAGATCATGGTAAATAAATATAAACACTAGAATTAAAAACCAAAAGATATATGTAAAAGAAAGAAAAAGCAGAACATATTTTGTACACAAATTTTAATGTCAAAACCCAATACAATGTGACAGCTGGTAACAATTTATCTAACAATTATATGTTCCTGGTAACATTATGAATTTTCTTTATCAGTGATAAATGTTGGTAATCCATTTAAGATGCTTATAAAGTTAAACATATTACTGCAATTTCAAGGGGTATTTTTTTCTTCCCAATTTTGATGGGTCAGTTAAAATAACTGGAAGTTTCTTATATAAAAAAAAGTTGTGGTATGATTGCAAATAAGACAACTGTCCACAAGAGACCAAAATGACACAGACATTACCAACTATAGCTCATCGTACAGACTTTAACAATGAGCAAAGCCCATACCACATAGTCAGCTATAAAAGGCCCCGATAAGACAATGTAAAACAATTCAAACAAGAAAACTAATAGCCTTATTTATATAAAATAGATAACTAAAAACAAATATGTAACATAAACAAACAACAACCACTGAATTACAGGCACAAATAGTGCAACTATATATATATATAATACCTGAATGTAAGCAAATCTTATGATCTATAGACGGAGTCCATTGGGCCACTCTACCTCCTCCTGATTGATAACTTTTGAAACAGATGAGATCCCCACCCCTTGACCATATACATTTATGTACGAGACTAAATAACTAATCAAATGAAATATAGGGGAAGTCCATAGGGTCACCCCACCCACTATAACTTTAGTTTAAGTGAATAGAAATGTATGAAATTTTGACACAAGGTTTATGACCACAAAAGAAAGGTTGGGATTGATTTTGGGAGTTTTGGTTCCAACAGTTTAGGAATAAGAGGCCCAAAAGAGTCTAAAACTAAACCCCTTACAAATATAGATTTATTTCGTCTTCAAGCCATTGTTCAACTACTAAATTGTCTATTCTTCTTACCAGCACACTTGGTACAATTAAAAACCTTATAATAAATTGTTCAAATAAGGCCTTCGAAAATAGTGGAATAAATTACTTTTGGAGTGTCAAGAACTCGTTGGAAGTACTTGATAAATTGCATGCTCATATTGGTGATTTTGAATCTGTTCAAAGTTTTGATTTTTCTACCCTGTATACCACATTGCCTCACATTCTCATTAAGAAAAAATTCACACACCTAATTAAATGGGCATTCAAAAAATCAGAATGTGAATATATATGTTCAAACTCTTTAAGGTCATTTTTTAGAAGCAATAAACAAAAAAACTATGTTAATTGGACATGCTTTGATACTATATATGCCCTTGAATTTTTACTAGATAACATTTTTGTTCGCTTTGGGGATTCCGTATATCGTCAGATTATCGGAATTCCAATGGGGACTAACTGTGCACCACTTATTGCGGACCTCTTTTTGTATTGTTATGAGTTACAATTTATGACAAAAATAAGCAAAGACCCATCAAAACAACATCTGATAAACAAATTTAATAATACTTTTAGATATTTGGATGATATTTTGGCTCTCAATAATGACGACTTCAGTATGTATATTAATGAAATTTATCCTGCTGAACTTACTTTAAATAAAGCTAATACTAATAATGACCACTGCCCTTTCCTCGATCTTGATATCTATACCACTAACGGAAAGCTGAATACTAAAATTTATGATAAAAGGGATGATTTTTCATTTCCTATCGTTAATTATCCGTTTTTAGATGGTGACGTTCCCTTGTCACCATCTTACGGTGTTTATATATCTCAACTTGTACGATTCGCTCGTGTTTGTAACAATGTTTTAGATTTTAACGAGAGAAATTTATGTATTACTGAAAAATTATTACACCAGGGTTTTCGATATCACAAACTAGTCAAAACTTTTACTAAATTTTATCATCGGTATAAAGACATCATTCGTAAATATAGCTCAACATGCAGACTTTTTATACGTTCAGGTATTTCACATCCAATTTTTTATGGAAATATTCTTTATAAAGCACAAAGGTGTCAGTATTCACCTCAGAAACTTACAAAACCTTTAAATAGACTGATTAAGAAGGGATATAATTACGATACTGTTGTCAAGTCATTAAAGATTGCATATTTTGGCGTTAATATTGAGTCACTGATAAGGTCTTTGCGTCGGAACTAAAGACATTTATTTTAAAAACAGTTGTTGGCATGACACGGGTTATGTTCTTCTCATATATGTTATGATGGTATGATACTAAACCCCTAACGGGAAGGATTGTGCCTGAGGTTCATATGATGAAATCATAATCTTTCAGTCAGTTTAATTGAAGTCTGGAGCTGGCATGTCAGTTAACTGCTAGTAGTCTGTTGTTATTTTATATGTATTATTGTCATTTTGTTTATTTTCTTTGGTTACATCTTCTGACATCAGACTCGGACTTCTCTTGAACTGAATTTTAATGTGCGTATTGTTATGCGTTTATTTTTCTACATTGGTTAGAGGTATAGGGGGAGGGTTGAGATCTCACAAACATGTTTAACCCCGCCGCATTTTTGCGCCTGTCCCAAGTCAGGAGCCTCTGGCCTTTGTTAGTCTTGTATTATTTTTATATTACTTTCTTGTGTACAATTTGGAAATTAGTATGGCGTTCATTATCACTGAACTAGTATATATTTGTTTAGGGGCCAGCTGAAGGACGCCTCCGGGTGCGGGAATTTCTCGCTACATAGAAGACCTGTTGGTGACCTTCTGTTGTTGTTTTTTTATTTGGTCGGGTTGTTGTCTCTTTGACACATTCCCCATTTCCATTCTCAATTTTATTTGTTTGATTCCATAAAAACATGATTAATTGGGGTTCTTTGATATGCCGAATCTAACTGTGTATGTAGATTCTTAATTTTTGGTCCCGTTTTCAAATTGGTCTACATTAAAGTCCAAAGGGGCTATAATTGAACTAAGTTTGATTTTAACAAAAATTGAATTTTTGGGCTTCCTTGATATGCTGAATCTAAACATGAAATTAGATTTTTGATTATGGGCCCAGTTTTCAAGTTGGTCCAAATCAGGATCCAAAATTATTATATTAAGTATTGTTCAATAGCAAGAAATTTTCAATTGCACAGTATTCAGCAATAGCAAGAAATCTTTAATTGCACAGTATTGTGCAATAGCAAATATGTTATATTGCACATAGTAAGAAATATCTAATTGTACAATATTGCGCTATAGCAAGAAATTTTCAATTGGAGTTATCTTTCTTTGTCCAGAATAGTAGTTGAATCAACTTAAATCATTGTTTTATACAACATACAATGTATATTCACTTTTACTTTTACTACCAACTGTTGAATTGAAACAATCTTTACCATTCAGTGATAACAAGCACTTTTTTTACATTTTAATATTTTATGATGTATTTAAATGAGTAGTTATTGTTGCAAACTCCATTAGAAATTTGAATTGAGATCAGTTTTGGAATAAGGGAAAGGGGAATGTGAAAAAAAATTGGGGGGGGGGGAGGGGGTTCAATTTTTCTCATTTCAGATTTCATAAATAAAAAGAAAATGTCTTCAATTTATTTTTGGAGAGGATTAATATTCAACAGTATAGTGAATCGCTCAAAGGCAAAACAAAAATTTAAAGTTCATTAGACCACATTCATTCTGTGTCAGAAACCTATGCTATGTTAACTATTTAATCACAATCCAAATTTAGAGCTGAATCCAGCTTGAATGTTGTGTCCATACTTGCCCCAACCATTCAGGGCTCAACCTCTGCGGTCGTATAAAGCTGCGCCCTGCGGAGCATCTAGTTATAATTATGCCTTGGTTTTTGGTTAACTGCCTACAGCGCTTACAGTGCTTTGATTTATGTATCGTCTGAGTTGTTGTCACACGAATGTTTACTCCATAACCATTTTGTTTTCCATATGTCATATTTTGCCGCATTTATGCTTTCCCCACATCCTTCCTTTTGTCTATATTATGATGATATTCTCCTGGAAAGAGCTCTTTTTGAATAAAAGGGATCAACGAACCCATTACCTTACCTTATGCCCGCGTCACACTGTCCCGATTTTTACGCCGATTGCAACACGATTATGGAAATTTTCAAAATCGGGACTGATCGTATCCAGATCGGGCTATTCGAAGTGCCGTCGTTAACCATCGTAGAACCATCGTCCACTTTTTCTAGCCTTCGGGGACAACTTCGGGAAGCGTTCTAAATTTTTTAACATGTTAAAAAATCCCCGAAGGTGCGTCCGATGTTGAGGGTTCGTATTGAGTTCGTATCACCATCCTCACCATCGTAATGTCACCGGGAATGCATCTTTGAACATCGTATTGCATTCGTGTTTCCATCGTTTCCAACGGGCAGTTTTGACATTACGATGTCTACACGAATTAATCACGAAGCTACCCGAAGGTCTTACGATGACAACACGACTTCATGAAGACCTCGTAATCCCGTCGTGTTGCCATCGAATAAAAGTACGAAGGCGACAAGATGGAACTACGACGGCAATAAATCCAGCTAAGTGTCAGTTAATTTTCGCGCTAAAATACATTTAAAGTGACATTCGCGATATCCACTGGTAAGCCTAATACGACAGTTAGGAAAGACGTTCACAAAATATGGAGCTCATATCATATGATACTAGTAGAACAAGAAAGGCGACAGCGTTGTTTCTATTAATTCAAATGGAACAAGAAGAGCAGCTATTACAGGCTCAGGATTTACTTTTACAAGTAAAATATTACTTTTTGTCAAGTCGGGCGGGCGGGCGTCAATCAAATGTTGTCCGTGCATTAACTCATGAACCGTTCAACCAAACTTTATAAAAATTTAATATGTTGTTACTGACAACTAAATGAAGGTCAAGTTCAATAATGGCGATATTGACTTTTACCGTTCAGGAGTTATGGTTCTTGGAAGATGGAAAATGGAGTTTCCAGTCGTGTTCGTGCATTAACTCATGAACCGTTCAACCAAAGCTTTTAAAACTTTAATATGTAGTTACTGACAACTAAATGAAGGTCAATTTCAATAATGGCGATTTTGACTTTTACCGTTCAGGAGTTATGGTTCTTGAAAGATGGAAAAATGGAGTTTTCAGTCGTGTCCGTGCATTAACTCATGAACCGTTCCACCAAAGCTTTAAAAACTTTAATATGTTGTTACTGACAACTATATGAATGAAGGTCAAGTTCAATAATGGCGATTTTGACTTTTACCGTTCAGGAGTTATGGTTCTTGAAAGATGGAAAATTGGAGTTTCCTGTCGTGTCCGTGCATTAACTCATGAACCGCCCAACCAAAGCTTTTAAAACTTTAATATGTAGTTACTGACAACTAAATGAAGGTCAAGTTCAATAATGGCGATTTTGACTTTTACGGTTCTGGAGTTACGGTTCTTGAAAGATGGAAAAATGCAGTTTCCAGTCGTGTCCGTGCATTTACACATGAACTGTTCTACCAAATCTTACCAAATTTGATTATGCTGTTACTGATGACAAAATAAAGGTCAAGTTCAATAATGACGATTTTGACTTTTACCTTTTTGGAGTGATGGTTCTTGAAAGAGTGAAAAATGGAGTTTCCAGTCGTGTCCGTGCATTTACGCATGAACTATTCTACCAAATCTTCCCAAATTTTAATATGTTGTTACTGATGACAAAATAGAGGTCAAGTTAAATAATGACGATTTTGACTTCTACTGTTCAGGAGTTATGGTTCTTGAAAGATTGTAAAATGGCATTTCCATTCAAGTTGTTGAATTTACTCATGAACCATTCAATCTAAGCTTTTCAAATTTTAATATGTTGATACTGATGACAAAGTTGAGGTCAAATTTGATATTGACGATTTTTACTTTCACCGTTCATCAGTTATGGTTCTTGTGATATTTGCAGGACACAAATAAATGTTAATAAATTCGGTTTGCTGTCGTTGTGACAGCCTCTTGTTTATATATCGTCTGAGTTGTTGTCACACGAATGTATGGACACTATATGTGTATATGAGACATGCAGATAATGGTAAATTGAGTATAAACTTGAGAATGGAAATGGGGAATGTGTCAAAGAGACAACAACCCGACCAAAGAAAAAAACAACAGCAGAAGGTCACCAACAGGTCTTCAATGTAGCGAGAAATTCCCGCACCCGTAGGCGTCCTTCAGCTGGCCCCTTAACAAATATATACTAGTTCAGTGATAATAAACGCCATACTTATTTCCAAATTGTACACAAGAAACCAAAATTAAAATAATACAAGACTAACAAAGGCCAGTGGCTCCGGACTTGGGACAGGCGCAAAAATGTGGCGGGGTTAATGAATATGCATATTTGATACACAAACTAATTTTTTTTAGAAATCAACCAAAACATTCAGTAACTGGAAATACCTTTAATATTGTCTTTAGAACCAGCAGGTAAAAAAATGAGCAACCAATTTCCTGTGTATTATGCTATTTCAAGGAGAAAAAACAACTTCATCTGCATGACCTTGACCTTTGGCTTTGAACGGAAAAATGTCAGATAATTACAAGGAGGAACAATATCCCAATTGTGGTAAAAATCTTTTGAAGCATATTGGTTTTAGAGTGTCCACAAGGGTGATATGACCTTGACCTTTGAACTTTAAGTCAATAGCGCTTAAGATATTCTTAACGAGTAACACCATACCAAGTTTTGAACATTTTTGGTTCTAGAACCAGAAATGAAATGTACAATATTACATATATTCAATATTGATCAAACAATTTAAAACGCGTGATGCCTTCGGCATATAATTTAAATGCATCGTAAGCTGTACACGACGTCTTTTAGACATATTATGACCATCGCGCCATCATCGTTATCCATCGTGTAGCCTTCGTTATCCATCGTGTAGGCTTCGACTGAGATATAAAGCTTAAATTTCCGTCTTCGGTTAACCTTCGTATGTCCATCTCTTGCTATCGTATAATTCCGGCACCATCGTATAGACTTCGTTATTCATCGTACTTGCTTCGGTCACTTTTTGGTTTTTGAACGAGATCGGGACCAACTTCGTACGAACTTACGATTTTCGCATTCGGGTGTCCATCGTAAATGAAAATCGGGACAGTGTGACGCAGGCATTAAGATAGACCAGTAAACATGGGCATAATTATGGGTGATTATTCTTTTAGACATCGTATGGCCGTCGCGCCATCTTCGTAATCCATTGTGTAGCCTTCGTGATCCATCGTGTGGGCTTCGGTTGAGATATGAAGATTAAATAACCGTCTTCGGTTAAACTTCGTATGTCCATCTTTTGCTATCGTATACAATTTCGACACCATCGTATAGACTTCGTTATTCATCGTACTTGCTTCGGTCACTTTTTGGTATTTTAACGAGATCGGGACCAACTTCGTACGAACTTACAATTTTTGCATTCGGGTGTCTATCGTATATAAAAATCGGGACAGTGTGACGCGGGCATAACAGTTACCAAATCGTGCTGACGATTGTTAAATTTATGAAGGGACACTTTAGAATTCAAATTGGAACTGTTAGTTACCCTCTATCAAGGATATCATGATAGCTCTGAAATATTGCAAAAACTTGGAAATATATGCTTCGCATGGATGCGCTGCTAGATGGTTGCTATATAGAAATGGAAAGTTCACCGCTGGGAATCTGAACTCATCTCATTTTTCTATATATATAAGTTCAATATGATAGATGCGTTCCATAGTCACCAACTTTTGAATTATTGTGAAAACATGATCTATATAGCTAAATTTGATATTAAAGGATGCTGCTAACGTCTTTTCTTTCTTCACAACAAGTTCCTGTAGTCAAAGGTAAGGTAAGAGTAAACAAACCCATTTGTTTATGCGAGAGTAAGCAATCTTAGAGAATGTTTAGATGATATTAAGAATAGCGGTATTTCAAATATTATATCATGAGTCATATACTTTATGTTATCGGACCACAGATGAATTATCACGTTGTGATTGGTTAAACGCCGTCACGTGGTGACCCCCTATGAGACCGTATGGGGTTAATAGTAAGTTTCATATGGGGTTCGTGACGCGTTAATGGCGACATCATCTATTAATGTTGTTGTGTTTCATTGTTTATTTTTCAACGAAACGCCGCAGAAAAAATCCAGCGCCCGATAAATTCGTTATACGGTTAACTACACAGGTAAAATAGCTACGGACGTTTCACGGCCGTGGTAATAAACGTCCGTAAAACATCCGTAATACGGATGTATTATGGATGAAACGGTTACGTCCGTAAAACGTCTGTAAAAATACATCTGTAAAACGTACGTGTAAAAACTGACGTAAAACGGATTGTCCGTTTCACGGACGTATCGTAAACATACGTATTACGGACGTTTCTACAACATCCGTATTACGGCTGTATCATATTCAAAGATGTAAAAGTACCATGCATGATATACGCACGACTGCTTATACATGTATAAAGTAAAATTCTTAACTTGCTTTCAACATTCTGCATGCCAGACATACATATGTATAGTGAATCTCTGCTTCAAGGCTATAACTTTAAATATTTGCATAATATGAGTACATACATGACATACATGTACTAATATAATTTTTTATTATTAAAATAATTAACTTTTGTTCATTATGAACATCCATTCGCAACTACCCTATATTTTAAGCCTAGAAATAGCGTACCAATTATCAATAAGCACTGTTAATGTCAGAATTTCTCTCCCATCAGCCCAAAGAGTCAATGAAAAATATGTAAAATGTAAAATAAAAAAAAATCCCTACCTATCCTATTTTTTCAAAGATGTAATAGCTGAATAGCATGAACACAGATATTATTTTATTTGACCTAATTACAAAAAAAGAAATTGAAAAAAATCTTTCTATATTTTTTTCTAAAGGTTGTAATTACAATTAAGTTGAATTATAAATACAAAGAGTGCTTGGCAGTGGCAGATCCAAGGGGTCCGGGGGTTGGACCCCCCCCCTTTTTTTTGGCCGATCAATGCATTTGAATTGGGACATATAGTTGGACCCCCCCTGTTTTTAAAATGGCTGGATCTGCCCTAGTCCAAATAATTATGACGTCTTGAAAGGCTATTATAATTTTTTTCTTTGACGCCTTATGTCGAAGTAAGGCGTCAAAGAAAAAAATTATAATAGCCTTTCAAGACGTCATAATTATTTGGACTAGATCTGCCCCTGCTGGGTGTCTTTCAAACAACCAACTAATCATGCTAATGATGGATGGTTAAATAATTGCCATAAAAGCAGTTAAAACAATATAAAACATCTAACATTTAACCTTATTTGCAATGCTTGAGCAAAAATGACTGTAGTCTATGTATATATTGTACAAGGCTGAATTAAAATTACCTCATACCAGGTTTCACCAATGGCAATAGACCTGACTGTTGTCTAATATACTTGATTGTTGATCATTCTGATTATCTGTCCAAGTACAAAACTATGCTAACAAGAAATTGCACATGAGCATATAGAAAGTACCTGAAAAGTTTCAGATTGTTTAATGTCTGAAGTAGTTTCTACTGTTCAATGAGGATCATAAGATGCAGGGGGAAGGAAACACTCTTATCATGTTTTAATCACAACAACCAATGCAATAGTCACATGGTGTTCCTTCGTCCCTTATACATTTTGTACCCGCCCTTTAATATATTAAAGCCCTTAGAATGTATATGTTAAAGTAGTCTCAGAATCAATGTATGTAGAATAATGCCGGTAACATTAAAATGTTATCATACATTTATCCTCCTTTGGTGTTAGTCCATCAGCTGGTAAGGCAAAATTTCAGTTCTGTGTTACACCCCAGGGTACCGCAATTTTTTAGTATAAGTCTAAAGAATAATGTCTGAAGAATATTTTAAGAGGTGTTAGACTTTTGAAAAAGTGTCCAAAAGGGGTTAAAAGGGGTCTTATTTAAGAGTATATCAAAAATTTTGTTTCACACATATATACAGAAAAAAGAAAAATAACCAAGTATTCGGTACAATTACCCTTATTAAATTGAACAAATCATATCTTATTAATACGGAGGCTAATTTTTGTTTAATTTTTAAATCGTATAGGACCAAGAAAAAAAGGGGGAGGGTAATATCAAAAATTCATGAGGTTGAATGAACCAAAGCATACATACTAGTTTTCTTGATAAAAAAGGTATATTTTTTACATTGAAACATAGAACATCAAGTAACTAAAGGCAGTTGAACACAATTCAAAGGTAAGAAAGGGAAAAACATGGAATCATGGCGGTTGGTCTAGCCAATTGATGCTGATCAAATCGTTCTTAACAATTCAATCATGATTGTTTGGCGATGGAGCAGTGTTGTGTTATAGAGCAGATTTCCACATCTTTGCCTGAAAGTTGAATCGTTTGATGTGTTTTAAATTCATTGATGTTATTATAATCGTATCCATATATAGCACACAAAAACCTCTCGAGTGTTTTTGACAGTTCTTCGCCTACCTCTTTTAAAATTTTCACCAAGACGGGATAGACCTTCTGAAAACTCCACAGAACGATTCAAAACGCCAAATGCTTTGCTTTTTCCCTTACCAGACAAAGCACTAACTGAATCACAACCACTAAAGGCGTGAAATCCTGTCAGTGCTCTACAAACATTTTCCCCAAATTTTGCGCACATTGATTGCACATTTAATAATCTGCATTTGGAAGACGTACCTATCAGAAGAATAATATTTGAACTGATGCGATTCTGAAAATAGCAGGCCAATACTTCCACATCAGATTGATTTTATTACAATGGAATCGTAACCTTTGTCAGCTGCGTGTTTTGCATGAAGAAACATTTTTTTTGTCGGCTTCTTCCTGTTTGCTTAGAAGCTCAGTGCATTTTACACTTGTCACTATTTCATTTTCAACAGTGATACAAATAAATCAATTCCTTCAAGTGTAAATCTATAGGATTGTTTAATCCATTCCGACACAAAGAATTTAACAAGAGCAAATTTGTTTCTACCAACTGACAACAATTTCCTCCATTGCCGAGGACACGATTGTGATGGTCTCGAAATTATTGTTATGATTTGCCCTCCCAAGGACCTGCGATCCCGTTCTATTTTTTTATGGATATTGTGGGATACTGATCAGTGACAAAATCAATGCGGGGAGCTCTTTTTGAAACTGAAAGGATGGTTTTAAAAACAACATTTCCCAAATCAGAAAAAGTACTTGGTATCCTTGTGATGGATTGAATGACTGACATGCAATCAAATATCCACATGCTTTCCTCAGGAATAGCTTGCATTTGTTCAACGCCCTTTTCTAAAAGACCAGCAAGGACAGATTTATTCAGATAGTGTACCATCAACGTTTGCAAGAGACTATGGAAGAGGACCTAATTCAAACTTGAGGACCTCTCGCATATCCAACTGTCTCGTCTGGGCTATTACTCTATATCTACTTTCAATGTGTTGTTGTTCATATATCAGTTATTAACTGCTTACTTTTTATTTCATTTGTTGAAAATGTAAGCAATGATTGTCTTTTAATTGGTTTGAAAATGCCGATTGATTTTTGAACAAGCCGTTCACTGATAAATTGTCTGATGCCAACATTCCCTTTTTATAGGCGTCGCACATTAATTCAGAGGAAGAAACAGTGCCCGAGGACAAGCCTGATAGCTGCTCTGATGTCTCAAATGGGTTTGTCCACCTTTGCAGTGTTTGAACCAATTTCAAAACGTCAGTTTCATCTCATTTCATTTGAGTTTTGTCAAGTTCTGTTTGTGTGGATGTTTCAGGATTAACTATTCATGCCAAATCTCGACATTTTGATGATATTGAAGCTATGTCTTGTGCATTTAGCAACAGAAACTTTATTCAAACTGAAACCAACAATGCCATCTCTTGTTTTGGTATCTCTGATCAACGTTTGCTCGATTGTTTGGTCAACTGGAGATCTAGAAAATCCATGAGAGCTTCTCTGAACACAAAAACCACCAGATGAAAGATATACATGGGCATCAGGATATGTATTTGGCAGGTTTTGCATATGAAGCAAATATACTGACATGTATCGGGAATAGTTTTGACGGTCATATGTGAAAAACCATGGTAACATTTTTTCAACACATGCCAAATGAAGTTCCCACTTACCTTACCTTGTTGCTCTTATAAATACCAATAAAAGTTTGACCATTTCTATGTAAGAATTCCAGAACTTTTTCATTAGTCCCTCACTTAGATTGCAATATACACTAAATGCCTCAAATAGTTTACCAACATAAGGTGAAATTAGCAAGGTTTTTAAGTTGTTTTCTGTTAAATTTTGTCTGATTTGAACTAAGATTGACAGAGCAGATGCTGAAAATTAGGATCGAGAAATTCATTCTCATCATTTGAATTAAGCCAAGAACCAAATGCTTCCCAACGTATTCGTTCAAATGCTTCAGATACAATTTATAGCAATCGCAGCGCTCAATTATAATGTTTAAATTCAAATGCACCAGTCAAAGAACCTGACCCAATAACTCCAGACTACAACAGGAGATCGCCCATCACTGCATCGCCAAACCGTTTCCCAATGACTGCTATAAAAGCACATGTAGTGTGACAATATGTACAAAATTTATAAAACAATAGTGAAGAAATATATTCAATTAAGAAGGAAAGAAAAATGATAAAAAGCACTATCAAATGAAGAACATTGTATATATTACAGAAAAGCAAATAAATAGTAACCAGATGGTATGTCAAATCGACATAATTGTGTGCCAAAGAAAGTAAAAAGTCTGACAAATTCCCCAACTGACTATTTGACCTACGTTCAAAGCAATGTTTGTCGATTGAAAGACTTGACAATCTCAACTCAATCACCACATTGCTAAAACACAAAATGTAAACAAGCACACCTTTATTGAGTTCGATAGAGTGCACCTTTTCAAAACGCAAAAAATTAACTTTAATTTGTTTTTTTTTCATAAATATTTTGTTACACATTTACTTTATAAAATAATTTGTCTCAAAAAACAACATAATCGACAACTAAATGTTTGATTTCAGTTGCAAATTGATAAGCTTAAAGTGCGTATGTGTGCACTCAGGTATGAATATATTGTCGACTGAATCGAAGACGGTAATTTGATGATTTACGGTATTTCACGAGTATTTGCACGTACATATGTTTTATTGAATAATTCATATTTTAGACGATATATACATACTGCAAATAGTTTAAACATTGCATACTGGTAAATTTTAAAGTTTAATTAACAAAAACGGATAATTGTATTACGAATTTCTTTATGAAATGAGAAAATATGCCTTAATTTCAACCCAAAAAAAATGGATTGTTTGTAATGTAAATACACACTTTTTTAAAACAAAAAATCTTTAGTTTTACATTAAATATGATAGTTTTATATCTGTTTTAGTTGTTTTAACCTATAATTTATTTATTTTCAATCGCTTTATATTAAAAAATTTAATTAAAAATTACTTAGTCGTGATAGCTAAATAAGGGGACCATTGTAAGGGACGTTTTTAAACCTCTTTTGGACACTTTTTTTTTGGTCTAACACCTTGTATTTTATTAATAAGATACTGAAGTTGAATTCTATCAAAAAAAATTGCGGTACCCTGGGGTGTAACACAAACTCCTTAACTAGAGCGCTTTTGAAAACTAGCTGATGGACTATGTGGAATAAGAGCAAATTACCTGCTAAGCTTCTATTTTATTGTGGGACTATGGGAAGAAAGGGGTACTATTTAAAGTATTTTTAGGCAAGACAGAAAATTAAAGTACAGGGCCTTTTGCTGTAGGTCTATTGTTAACGATGAAATTGGAAAGAGGATACCAATTACATTAATTTGTAACAAAAAATACAATCAAACGAGATAAGACAGAGAATAAAAGATAAAAATATCAATATTTAAAGACCCTTTAAACTTACCATTAAACATAAACTGACTGATCCAGAAATTTGTATAAAGGGATTGGGGGGGGGGGGGGCACTGACTGTTAAAAAAAACAGGCCCCACTAGTCATGCCATGTACTAGCGAACAGTTCGGAACTTCCCGTGGCTTCTCAAAATTTGGCAACCTACATCTCAATTGCAAATTTAGTAAGTACAATTTTGACTTGATTCGACATATTGACAAACATGATAACATAAGTGACACACTGACGACATTAAAAGATCAATGTAGGATAAAAAAAATTAAATCAAATAGTTTAGGGGTGTGGTGGATGGGTAAACATTGCTGCAAGTTTTGCTTATCTCACATCAATTTTACATGTATATTCAATCATTTTTTTCCAAAATTAAGTAAAGAAGGTGGGGGGGGGGGGGGGGCAGTGAAAAAACTATGTTAATTAAGTTTTGTTTATTCCACATTGAACTTTTGATGTCGTCCACAAGATCTTGTGAGCTTAACGTTGAATATAGGAGGAGAATTATAAAACAAAATATATTGTCAAGTCCAAAATTTAGCCATTTCAAGGATATATCAGGCTGATAATGTAGCACTGGCTATTATTAGAATCTTAATTGTATCGAGTAAATCAAGGAGACAGTAGAAAAACTTTTAAGATGTTTCCTAATAATCATGATTACAAAAGAGCTTGACACGAATTTTTAACTGAAGGTCTGTCCGATTGGTAAAATTTTGTTTGCACTTAAATGAATACATAAGTGACCCCCCCCCCCTCTTTCCTCCCCCGCCCATAATAAGTGTCCAAGACTTTAATTCTTCTCTGATTTAAGCTAGGATGTGTATAGTAAGTAAGTCAGTAATTTTTATTGGTTTGAAATCCAGAATCATAGGATTGATACCAAGACAATACACATTGGTTATACACAAACATCATGACAAACATACAGACATATATATCATACCAAATTCATAAAGATTGTACTATATATATATACACAGCCATGTATCACCATCATTGCTGGTGATCCGATGGATAAATCTGTTGTAGAGTTGTCACTGACTTAGACGTTCTTATACATATAATAATTTCTGTGACTGTATCTTGCATTAATTTGTACTGAACAATAACATCTCCATGGCTTATATATCATGTAATGTAGTACGACGCTAGATTAAAACTGACGAGGAAAGGTAACACACGGCCACCGAAAACTTTATTCATTGTGAGGCCCAGGTGGTCGTGTGGTCTAGCCGGCGGGACGGCTACAAAAGGGGGGGTAGGGGGGTTCTAACTATGTCCCCCTGCAAATACATTGATCGTCCCAAAAAGGGGGGTCCAACCCCCCTGGATCCGCCACTGATGTATGATAATGTCATGTAGGCCTATGTCTCCGATTCATTTCTTCATAGTTTTATAAAGCGGCCGTGACTGATTTGTAGACAAATCCTTGTTTATAACAGAGGCCTATTTAAAATACTCAGTTTACCACTTCTGAACTTTTTTGTATTTATTTTCAATACTTAAATCCCCATTCTTGATTCCAGACCGGGTTCCGGACTAACTCTCAATCATATACGTAAATGATCGTAAAGTGTATTCTCGAAAGCTTGACAAATGGAATACGAAAACCCGGAAAAATCACCGTTGCCGTTTTTTACACTATGACGCAACTCATCCATGGACGCTCGTCGGCTGCTGAATTCATGTTTTACAGTTAAAAAGAATGGAAAGATGTATACTAGTCTGATAGATAATACGAGGACCTCTGGTTTTTCAAAACTGTTGGATCAACAAGTTATTATAAACAGATGAATTGAAATGGTTTGCTTGTCGATTAACTTGAAGAAACCGGGTTTTAAACTAGAAAGTTGTGTGTCTTTTTGATGGATTATTTACATACCCGCTATTTTGTACTTGGAAAGCGCACCGAAAGGTAAATATTATCATGCAAATATTTAAAAAGATGCTAGTGGTATACTTTTCACGAA